>NC_091070.1:181321730-181635384 GCF_032405125.1 Capricornis sumatraensis
CTTTTGAGTTTGCTTCCTATGCTGCAGGAAGTTCTATGCTGCTGCTGCTGCTGCTGCTAAGTCGCTTCAGTCGTGTCCGACTCTGTGCGACCCCATAGACGGCAGCCCACTAGGCTCCTCCAACCCTGGGATTCTCCAGGCAAGAACACTGGAGTGGGTTGCCATTTCCTTCTCCAGTGCATGAAAGTGGAAAGCGAAAAGTGAAATCGCTCAGTCGTGTCCAACTCTTCACGACCCCACGGACTGCAGCCCACCAGGCTCCTCTGTCCATGGGTTTTTCCAGGCAAGAGTACTGGAGTGGGTTGCCATTGCCTTCTCCGAAGGAAGTTCTATAGGAGAATTCTTATTCTCTTATAGGAATTCTATAAGAGAAAAAAAAGTCAATTCTGTAAGATAAAAATTCTTTCTCTTCAAGGGTCAATTATATAAGAGAGAGAGAAAAAAGAACTACCCTGAGCATCTAAAAGCAACACTTCACAATCTCTAGCTGGAAAGGAAAACAGATTTCAAAATAGGTCTCCTTGCTATTGTGTTCTTAGCTGAAAAACTAGTTGCTTGCATTAAGGAATTATGTATAACATATCTAGAAGAGGCCTCCATGAGTGGGGAGGGGTTTTTTTCACTGATTATCCATGGGATTCATATTTGGAAGTGAACCATGCCTGTACAACACTGGAATGTTGCAATCCCTTCTGATATTGGTCAGCATTTCCTTCTGCCACAGCATGCAGCCTCATCAATGCTCACAGACAGACTTGTGTTGCATAGTGACAAAGTAGTAATCTCTTAATGCTGCTAACGTAACCTCTCGTTACATTTAAATTAACTCGGTGAAATAATCCATCAATATCTGCTATATTTATGGATGCTAAGAAGTTTAACCAATTATTATCAACATCAACTAAATATATTTAAATTATATTTAGTAGAAGAATCCATTTCATTCCGGAGGACAAGAGTACTTACTCCCCTCCTTCTGCTGATGTAACTAGAGAGAGCTTAAAAATTCTTGTTCTTCTTCCTGGGTAATCAGACAAGCCTTTTAACTTCAATCTTATTACTTATTACCACTTTAAATGTTCACTTAACAGTGATGTTCTTGACAACTGATGTTGGAGAAGACTCTTCAGAATCCCTTGGACAGTAAGGAGATCAAACCAGTCAATTCTAAAGGAAATCAACACTGAATATTCGCTGGAAGGACTGATGCTGAAGCTGAAGCTCTGATACTTTGGCTACCTGATGTGGAGAACTGACTCACTGGAAAAGATCCTGATGCTGGGAAAGATTGAAGACAGGAGGAGAAGGGGATGACAGAGGATGAGATGGTTGGATGGCATCACTGACTCGATGGACATGAGTTTGAGCAAGCTCTGGGAGTTGGTGATGGACTGGGAAGCCTGGCGTGCTGCAGTCCATGGGGTCATAAAGAGTTGGACACAACTGAGCGACTGAACTGAACTGACAATTTCAGAACTCTGAGAAAGTTAACACTTCTACCTGAAGTGATTACATGATTATATTCGTTTGGCTAAGTAGAGTGGCCAAAATGTGTCAATACCATGGAAGAAAGACAGTCTTTATAAAGATTATACTTCCCCAAATGTTACTACTAGGTTTACTTACTATACAAACAAGGTCTTAAAATGCCTCTATTTCCTTCTCTTTTAATGCCTACAAATATTAATAGAGATTTTTTTTTTTAACCAGGATGTACCTGAGTTGCTTTCAATTAGGATATAGTGTAAGATAAGCAATCTCTAATTTTAAATATAAAAGTATTTTTCAATTCAGAATTCTGGTGTCTGGCTCACTCTTTCTGATGTGAAAAATTAAGCAATTAGTCCTTATTTAAAAATTGTATGTTTATAAAGGGCAGATGGTAAATCATTCTAAAAAGAAAAAAATTCCTGAAAATGAGCTGTCTCAGAGAGTTTTGAAACAGACATTGACTTTCTTCAGATCTGTATTATCAGCAAAATATCAGTAGAATTAGGCTGATAAACATAAGCTTCTCAAATGGTCTTATTATTTTGTTTAGTTTCATTTCCATTTTAGAAATTGCTGTTGCCTTATGATTCTATAAAAAGCAAATAAGAAGATCATAAGAGAGTCATGTCTAGAGGCGTGTTGGCTTCTCCTGATTCCTATCATTCCTATGCAGACACTGCACGGAGGTGTTGAACTGTGAATCCACTGCTAAGCTGGAAGCTCTGTGAGGGCAGGAAGTATCATTCTTCTTTGTCCTTCTTTGACTGTTCACAGTCAATCTTCAATAGCAGTACTTAAAAGGATGAATAAACAGATCCATTTAGGGTCAACAACACATATGAAAAACATCAGAGGGCTTCCCTGGTGGCTCAGAGGTCAAAGCGTCTGCCTGAAATGTGGGAGACCTGGGTTCGATCCCTGGATTGGGAAGATCCCCTGGAGAAGGAAATGGCAACCCACTCCAGCATTCTTGCCTGGAGAACCCCATGGATGGAGGAGCCTGGTGGGCTACAGTCCACGGGGTCACAGAGTCGGACATGACTGAGCAACTTAAAAAAAAAATAAATAAATAAAATAAAAACATCAGAAATGGCCCTCTAAGAGAATCTCGAGTATGACTGTATTTTAAGTTTAGTGATTATTACTGAATGATAGAAAAAAGGATCAAAGTCTACTCTTCTTTTGGTCAATTAGAGTATTTAGGGCCTCATAATAGCACTGTTATGCTATGCTTGGGAGAGGGAGTAAAGGACAAAAACATCAAGTAAGATGGGTGGTGTGTGTCAGATTCTATCTCTCCATGATTCTTTGAGGCTCAGTGTTCTTTTTTTAAAAATATTTATTTCAAATAGGATATAGTGTAAGATAAGCAATCTCCAATTTTAAATATAAAAGTATTTTTCAATTCAAAATTCTGGTGTCTGGCTCACTCTTTCTGATGTGAAAAACTAACCCTGCAGCATGCAGGATCTTCCCTGTGGCGAGTGGGCTTCTCTCCAGTTAAGGCATATGGGGCTTAGCAGCCTCTAGGCATATGGGAACTTAGTTTCCCAAACATGAATCGAACCCGTGTTCCCTGCATTGCAAGGTGGATTCCTAACCACTATACCACAAGGGAAGTCCCCTGAAGCTGAAGAGTCTGAAAGAGGCTAGTGAAAGAAACCTGCAGTGGGTAGCACAGGCGTGGCTAGCAATCTGCTTGTGGACATGGGGGCAGTATACATTCTAATCTAAATCTTTCTCTTCCTTGGCATCAGTGGAGGACATTCACGTTTTTGTATCTCCTATTCAATGCCCAGCTTCCACAATCTAAGCTGAAAATGATAAAAAACAAACTGTTGCTGTTGTTCAGTTGCTCAGTTGTGTTTGACTCTTTGCGACCCCATGGACTGTAGCACACCAGGGTTCCCTGTCCTTCACTATCTCCTAGAGTTTGTTCAAACTCATGTCCATTGAGTCAGTGATGCTATCTAGCCATCTCATCCTCTGCTGCTGTCTTCTCTTTTTGCCTTCAATCTTTCCCAGCATCAGGGTCTTTTCCAATGAGTTGACTCTTTGCATCAGGTGTCCAAAGTACTGGAGCTTCAGCATCAGTCCTTCTAATGAGTATTCAGAGTTGATTTCCTTTAGGATGGACTGGCTTGATCTCCTTGCTCCAACTGGATACAATCTAACTGTGTATTCATGTGACTCAGAAGAAATTTGGTCAATCTGTATAATGTAGTACAGAGACATTAAATGTGTTTTCACACATAGAGATACATGCCTGTGTGTGAATAGTAGTTTCCTGAAATTGATGAAAGCGGTTACTTCTGGGAAATGCGAGGTCAAACTCAGGAAGGGAAAGGGCAGAGTTCACCATCTATTTTTTTAAAATATGGTTTGATTTATTCATCATGAGTAATTAATGGTTTTGTAAACAAAAAAGGAAAAAAATATAACATTTCTACAGAATCTCTTCTTTTTCCAATCACTTTAAAACAGATTAGTAACATTACCAGACTGAAGTTCCCTAGAATTTCTGCATGAGGAGGAATGTTGCATTCTGTACCTCCTTGAAGCAAAGGAGGCTTCCTCGCACTCACCATCTTCCAGGCATAGCTAACATTGTAGGCCTCCTTTCCAGTTTCCCTTAGCTTGTTTATGTGCCAGGACAGAGATGAGTTCACAGGGACTGCGATAATCTGGCTGCCCAGAGGGAGGCTGCATTGGCAAACAGAATGAAATACTTCAGGCAAAAGATAAAATGAAGCACTTAATTAAAGGCAGGGAAGATGCTGTGAGTCATTGACCACCTCCTGATTTTGAAAAGCAATGAAGCTCATCACTTTTGAAAGAGATAATATGAGATTTTCAATTTTGTAAAAGCATTATGTCAGCTCCGTACTGAAAACATTCCTTCCTCTCTACCCCTGCCCCCTGATTCTAATTCTTTCCAGAGACTAACTTGTCTCAAATCAGTCAGTCATTAATTTACAACCAATGAGCACAAAGACCCGTTTCTCTGTAGGTTACCATCTGCCAAAATAATGTATCATGGTTGGAAAAAATCCAATCTGTTCCTTATTTCAAGAGAAAATCTTGTATATGATTGTGCTGTCAACTTGGAATGGACAGTGCTTTGCCAAGCTATTTTTTGGCACGCTCTAGAGCTGGTCCTCAACTTAACCTCTTATTTTGCCAACAATTTCCAACTTGGTATAACTGGAGTATCTTTAAAAATGAGATGAGATATATCTGATTTTGCAACTAAAGGCAATGTGAACATAAGAATTTGATTTATTAGACATTCACCCCAAATAATAGTTCTAAGAGATCTTACCTACTTTACAAAGTAAACAAAATTTTGGCTACTATCCTTATATCAAAAACCATACTCTTGATAACATTAAAATAATTTACATACTTGCTTTATTTATTATAAACACTCATATTTGACCTCAATAGATCCTATTCTCAGAGGAAAAAACAAGATATGACCCTCACCTTTTCCTTACCTTAGGATATTTTGCCGAACCAGCTCAAATTTGGGGATATTTTCATAATGAATGATGTCAGTGTGAAGGGGGGGTTCTGAGAGTAAATATGGCCTGGTAAGAGATGGATGCATAAGGGTATACCCTGAAATAAGAAAAAAAATAACACACACACTATGGGAAACATGTTGTAGGAAGAACCGATTCTAATAAAAGTGCTCATCATAGATTTGAAATGTGGGATATTCTGAAAGGGCTGTTCAACACTCAGGTTCTCAGTCTGTAACTCAGGAGTCTAAAAAAACCTGAACTTGTTTTATGTTTTCTTGCATAAAACTTTGGAAGTGTAGCAAGATGTCTTAAATTACTGAACATCTCCCTAATCAAGAATATTCGGGAGGTACTGAGCATTTGGTTTTCATTTTACAAAATCTATCACATAAACCTTAATGTCAGTAAATATTAAGAAAACAAAATAGGCCAAAAAGAGATCCAAAGGATCACTTCTATGTTTCATTCAATCCTCAAGTTTAATTTCCCGATGGTTATAAGTAGCTATTACCTACCCCTCAACACAAGATAGAAACAAACGCACAATCTTCAGATTCATTCTGCCATCGTTATGGTGTTCTATGACAAATACGTAGTCCTAGTCACACTTTTTCTACAAATACCATCATTTTCCTACTTTGTGAGTATCAGAATCTCTGCAGATGACTTTTCTTCTGGATGTTAAAGAAACCGTTCTTTCCTATGTAAGTTTTAGTAGATTACCTTTGTCATCTATGAGGAAAGTATAGGAAGCCAAGGAGTCTTGGTAATATGTCACGTCTTCAAGGATGTAAGCCAGGTTCACGTCCACACCTACAATTCCCAGAAGGAGGTTTCCAAAATAACAGGGTTTACTTACAGTCATTATCAAACCTATGGGTTAAAAACAAAATAAAAAATCCAAATATGTCAGAGAAGGCACTGAACAAAGGCTGGTGCTGTGCACTGTGAAGGCTGCAAACAGCATCTTAGTTTGCTCTGAAGAAGTTTCCTGTGTGCCACAGTAGCCAAGCACTGCCTTTGCTGACAGCATAAAGGAGTTATGAGTGAGCGAAATAGACTCTTTAGGAATTCAGACATCTTCATTAACTTAAATGGAGGCAATTTGTACCTTTTCCACTATTTTTTCACCTAAAAGGATATGACACTCCAGATCCATACAAAACATTAGCAACATATATATCATTCTACTTCCGAAGTGGGGATGATTCAACTGACTTTGCAAGACCACTGGACAAAGAATCTATCATTCTGGGCTCTAGCCCAACTATGCCCTTTATGTATCATACATATGATACTGGACATAACTTTGAGCCTTGATCTTCATGTTCATTTAAAGGACACAGCACTAATTACCTTACCAATTTCTGTGCTGTGCTGGGCTCAGTCACTCAGTCATGTCTGACTCTTTTGTGACCCCATGAACTGTAGCCTGCCAGGCTCCTCTGTCCATGGAAGCTTCTGGGCAAGAATTCTGGATTGAATTGCCATTTCCTTCTCCAGGGGACCTTCCCAACCCAGGGATCGAACCCGCCTCCCATGTCTCCTGCATTGTGGTGGATTCTTTACTGCTGAGCCACCAAGCAAACTCACCTTACTCATTTCTAGGGGATGTTAAATGAAAGAGATTATGGATAAAGGAAAGCTTATTAGGTATTTGATTTTATTAATGAATCCTATTAAAAAAACAGAAAGATAATGAGAAAAATAAAACAGAAAGGTACAGAATCTTATGATCTGGCCACTTAGAACTCTGAGCAGCTAAAGGAGACATTAAAGTTCTAAGGGAATGTATTTCTAGTCACTTGGGCCAAGAGCTTGCAAACGTTTACATAAATGGTCAGAGAGTAGATATTTTAGGCTTTGTGAGCTATTTAACCTCTGGTGCATATTTTTTTTTTTTCTAACAAATCTTTAAAAACATAAAAACCATTCTTAGCTCATAGGCCATATAATAAGATAAATAGGGAAAGAGAAAAGCCAAGCGGAGGAAGACCTACAGGAGTAGAAGGCATGAACAGTGGTCAGTGCATTGCCCGGAGCAGCAGAACAACTGGGCTCTCTTCTCATTTCTGCTACTGAGTTGGCTAAGACGTGCCACCTCTCTGAATGCGTCTCCTTGTGCGTTATATGGGGAGCTGAGACAAAGTGATCTCTAGGACCCTGACAATTCTACAATCCCATGGTTCTAATGAGGTTGCAAAGAGTTGGACACAACTTAGTGAGTGAACAACAACACATGGTTCTAAATAAAATTTAGAACAAAAAGATGGATAGTTTCTCTCCATCTTGCTCTTATGTCTTAGCATACTTTATTTGCCACAATGGGATAAAGAGTCTTCTGTCCAAATTGATAACTGAAAAGTAAGACTGCCTTTCTTGATGACATGTTCATGCCTACGAGCATGGCAGAAAGCCATTCTTTCATCAACACCTAGGAAAGGGATTTAAATCACCTTGAAGACTTCTACAGAGAGAATAGTGTCTGATGTCCACTCAAAATATTTTTGAGTTGTGACTGCAAAGGCCAATTAAATGTACCACTTGGAAGGAAGAAGTGGATACAACACTTCTGTAAGACAAGTCAGTTTTGGGTATATAATAGACAGAGCATAGGGACTATAGTTATAGTTACTAGTATTGCACATTTGAAAGTTGCTTTGGGTAGATCTTAAAAGTTCTTAACACAAGAAGCAAATTATAACTACATGAAGTGGTTGGTATACAGTAAACTTATTGCAGTATTTTGCAATAGATACAAATATCAAATCGTCATTTTGTACACCTAAAACTAATGCTCTGTTGTACGTTAATTATACCTCAGTAAGACAAGAAAAAAGAAAAGCTGTGCAATGGGTATTTATTATAAATTCAAAAGCATTCTTTAAGTAGTCAATTTTCAGAATGCTATCTATTGGTTTTAAAACATTTTAAAATAATAGTTATCCAAGAAGCTTTTAAAAATACATTTTGGAGATTTTTGCTCAGGTATCCCTATAAGTGATGGGAGCATCACTATGAGGGCCAGGAGACTGAGGTCACAGTCTCCATGCCACATTCCCCTGGGCTTTAGTCTAAGAAGAAAGTCTTTTTCACAGAGCAGTAAAGTGCAACAGAAATATTCGGGGACCACATGCTCACTTCAAATTTCTGTCCTCCTCTGGACATACTGACAGCAAGCTTGATAAAAGAAAGGCGGTCTTACTTTTTAATTATCAGTTTGGACAGAAGACTCTTTATTCCATTGTGGCAAATAAAGTATGCTGAGCTCTTGCTACACTTAATGAAATACCCATACACCTTCCCTACTTTAAAGTACATAGACTTGCATTTTAAAAGAAATATGTCTAGTAACTGATACTTGAATCTGTGGAGATTTTGAATTAGAGCCATCTAAACATGAGTTTCTTTAGACTGAGGGTCCCCTTGTCATGGAGTTAGAGGAAGTGTCACCCAGTAATTCCAGGGAGTGAAAGTACAAAGGTGAATATGTTACACTCTAGTAGGGGAACGCAGCAGATCAGTAGATAGAGATTGAAACCCACTGCATGGGAGTCGTAAAACAGGCCGAAGGACTAAACTTTGGAAAGCATCAGCTTTGCATATAATTTAATTTAAAGCACACATGGTAGCTTCTGGATGGAAAATTTTGGGAAGGGTCCCACTCTACCTGATACCACTAGCGGTAACGGAACTTGACTACATAATCCGCTCTGCTTGATCAGGACTCAGTGTGGACACCGATCTCAATTCCTTTCACATAGAATTGTAATGTTCCATTGATCTATTTTTCTCTTATCTGATTAAAATACTTCTTGAGGGTGAGGTATGTGTCTTGTCCATCCCTGCCTGACAAAATGCCTGACTGGCACTCAGCCACATTGGTAAAATGCATAAATTGCCACTCACATTTAAGACCTGACATTTCCCTATAAAAGGAAATAACCTTATGTAAAGGCATGAGTTTCTATTCTATACACATCTGTTGGCCCTGCCAGAACTAGGAAGGAAAAAGAAATTGAGGTATGGCAGTAGCTACCACGCTTCTTCCCGATAGAAAGAACATATCTACTGAACTTCTATAAATCATAGCCTCTATAACATTTATTACTTTTTATATGTGAGTTTTCTCTGAATATTGTGAAAATTCCTAGTAAATGGAACTTAAAAACAAGATCTCATATGGTGATGCTGTTTGCCTAGTAATTAGCTAGCTCTTAAACTTCCTTATCAAGAGAAGATGAGAGGGAAGGATGCAGGGGAAAAGGATAAGCAAGAAATTGAGGAGGAAAAGAAAAAAATTATATTTTTACTGAGCACATAGTGTTGGCCTGGCTTTCCTCTAGATGCTTTAAATATACTAGTGAATTTAATCTTCACAATTACTTTGATGGAAATGTTATTTTTCCTGCTTTAAAGGCTAAAAACTTATCATATGAAGATTACCTGACACTTTACCTGACATTGTATTATGGGTAACTTGTGAAATCAGGATATTAATGACAATAATAGTAGTAATAAAAAAACAAAATAATAAATCTAGGCCACTTAATTATTACTGAAAGGTATTTTGGACACTAATAGATAAGAGATAAGAAAGCCTTCTTCAGTGATCAATGTAAAGAAATAGAGGAAAACAACACAATGGGAAAGACTAGAGATCTCTTCAAGAAAATTAGAGATACCAAGGGAACATTTCATGCAAAGATGGGCTCGATGAAGGACAGAAATGGTATGGACCTAACAGAAGCAGAAGATATTAAGAAGAGGTGGCAGGAATACACAGAAGAACTGTACAAAAAAGATCTCCATGACCCAGATAATCACGATGGTGTGATCACTCATCTAGAGCCAGACATCCTGGAATGTGAAGTCAAGTGGGCCTTAGAAAGCATCACTACAAACAAAGCTAGTGGAGGTGATGGGATTCCCATTGAGCTGTTTCAAATCCTGAAAGATGATGCTGTGAATCTGCTGCACTCAATATGCCAGCAAATTTGGAAAACTCAGCAGTGGCCACAGGACTGGAAAAGGTCAGTTTTCATTCCAATCCCAAAGAAAGGCAATGGCAAAGAATACTCAAATTACTGCACAATTGCACTCATCTCACATGCTAGTAAAGTAATGCTCAAAATTCTCCAAGCCAGGCTACAGCAATACGTGAACCATGAACTTCCAGATGTTCAAGCTGGTTTTAGAAAAGGCAGAGGAACCAGAGATCAAATTGCCAACATCCGCTGGATCATGGAAAAAGCAAGAGAGTTCCAGAAAAACATCTATTTCTGCTTTATTGACTATGCCAAAGCCTTTGACTGTGTGGATCACAATAAACTGTGGAAAATTCTGAAAGAGATGGGAATACCAGACCACCCAACCTGCCTCTTGAGAAATCTGTAAGCAGGCCAGGAAGCAACAGTTAGAACTGGACATGGAACAACAGACTGGTTCCAAATAGGACAAGGAGTACGTTAAGGCTGTATATTGTCACCCTGCTGATTTAACTTATATGCAGAGTACATCATGAGAAACGCTGGGCTGGAAGAAACACAAGCTGGAATCAAGATTGCTGGGAGAAATATCAATAACCTCAGATATGCAGATGACACCACCCTTATGCCAGAAAGTGAAGAGGAACTCAAAAGTCTCTTGATGAAAGTGAAAGAGGAGAGTGAAAAAGTTGGCTTAAAGCTGAACATTCAGAAAACGAAGATCATGGCATCTGGTCCCATCACTTCATGGGAAATAGATGGGAAACAGTGGAAACAGTGTCAGACTTTATTTTTTTGGGCTCCAAAATCACTGCAGATGGTGACTGCAGCCATGAAATTAAAAGATACTTACTCCTTGGAAGGAAAATTATGACCAACCTAGATAGCATATTGAAAAGCAGAGACATTACTTTGCAAACAAAGGTCCGTCTAGTCAAGGCTATGGTTTTTCCAGTGGTCATGTATGGATGTGAGAGTTGGACTGTGAAGAAGGCTGAGGGCTGAAGAATTGATGCTTTTGACCTGTGGTGTTGGAGAAGACTCTTGAGAGTCCCTTGGACTGCAAAGAGATCCAACCAGTCCATTCTAAAGGAGATCAGCCATGGGATTTCTTTGGAAGGAATGATGCTAAAGCTGAATCTCGAGTACTTTGGCCACCTCATGCGAAGAGTTGACTCATTGGAAAAGACTCTGATGCTGGGAGGGACTGGGGGCAGAAGAAGGGGATGACAGAAGATGAGATGGCTGGATGGCATCACTGACTCGGTGGACGTGAGTCTGAGTGAACTCCAGGAGCTGATGATGGACATGGAGGCCTGGTGTGCTGTGATTCATGGGGTCACAAAGAGTCGGACACGACTGAGTGACTGAACTGAACTGAACTGAAACTGGTTTTTCCGGTGGTCATGTATGGATGTGAGAGTTGGACTATAAAGAAAGCTGACCGCTGAAGAATTGATGCTTTTGAACTGTGGTGTTGGAGAAGACTCTTGAGTCCCATGGACTGCAAGGAGAGCCAACCAGTTTATCCTAAAGGAGATCAGTCCTGGGTGTTCATTGGAAGGACTGATGTTGAAGCTGAAACTCCAATACTTTGGCCACCTCATGCGAAGAGCTGACTCATTGGAAAAGACCCTGATGCTGGGAAAGATTGAGGGCAGGAGGTGAAGGGGACAACAGAAGATGAGATGGCTGGATGGCATCACCGACTCGATGGACATGGGTTTGGGTAGACTTTGGGATTTGGTGACGGACAGGGAGGCCTGGTGTGCTGTGGTTCATGAGCGACTGAGTGACTGAACTGAACTGAAATCTTATAAACTTAATAACCCAAAGATTTACTGCATGAAACATGTCATGTTTTTGCAGATAACCAAATGTGAGGTAACAAGATTAAATACATTACCAAAAATAACAAGTGGTAGAGTAGGATTTGAAATCCTCTCCATGTCAAGCCTGTATCTATTTGACTACACTGTGTTGCCTTGCCTTTGATGCTGAATCCCAAGCACTTCTGCCTTAATTACCACTGGCTATGCAAAGTTACTCTTTAGTACCAAATTCACTTTTAGATTGAGAGGAATCCTCACAAAGCTTCTAGATGTACCCATTATGGTTTTTTTTTTAATTGTTTATTTTTAATTGGAGGATAATTGCTTTACAATGTTGTATTGGTTTCTGCCACACATCAACATGAATCAGCTGTAAGTATACATAAGTTCCCTTCCTCTTGTATCTCCTTCCCACCTCCCATCCCAAGACCCATTATGTTGACTGAGGCTAGAGCAATGAGGAAGAAATAAGGCTGCAGATTTCTGCTCTAGAACATAGTACTCACTGGGCAGGTGGCGGGGAGGTTAGACAATCCTTTGACCGGAGAAAGGGATGCCCACTCCCCCTAATGCTCACATGGCAAATACTGAACAACATTTAAAAGTTACTGTTTGACTCATGTCCACTTCTTTTTGCTTTCCTTCAGTAGGAAGTTTTCTCCGAACTCACCATCTCCCATCTCATCAGAGAAGGGGAGGCTAAAGACAGCTTCATCAATCATCCGGTTGGGCAGGTTGGTATAGAACCTGCCAACTGTGGTCTCCAGGTTACTCAGCTGGTTCAGCACCATCATGCTGCCCTTAATCACAGGCAAGGCTATCCGGTCCAGCACGCCATACTTCCCTGAGTTCTGTTCAGCCAGATCTCTTAGAAAAGCCAGTTCTTTCAAGCCAGTCACCCCATCTGAAATAGAAAGCCAAGGGACGACAATGTAAAACTAACTGGTGTATATCCATAGGCTAGCCTTGTCATTAAGATCTGATAAGGGTCTCAGTGAGGTCTTGTAGTGCCCAAAGGGATCTTTGCAGAGGCAATCTGGACTCAGGACACAGATACCAGTTCCTGCAGAGGAACAAACTGAAGGCATGATCTTTCCTCAAATAGTAACGAGGCCAAAGGAATTCTTCAAAAGGCAATGATGAAAAACACATGACTAAACAGAGGAGCCCCATTCAGCAAGGATTTCTTCCTTGAAAGTTTAATTATAAAATGTAAATTAGTTTTCTGCATTTAATATTTGAAAGCAAAAATAATATTAACGAGTCTGCATTTAATTTAAATTAGTAGATGAAGTTGTAAGAGTTTTAAAGGATTGAGGTTTGCCTTTCATTTCTTACCTCTTTGCCTATTAACCACTTGCCAAAGTCTCATGCAACTAAATGAAAGAATTATGGATTGTATTTAGTGATGTCTCCAAACCCCATTTCTTTAAACTCAGTTTAATTACAAATGTTTTCATGCTTTATATTGTAGGGATAATACTGGATTTGATTTATTTAATATATATTTTTTATGTTTAGAGAGTTTTAAAATCTTTGTAAAAGATTCAGGCATACTGGGATGTATTGTTCTACAACATCTGTAATCCATAGCACAAAAATAAATTTAATAAACCTTTTTTAAAGTTTTGGTTTGCTATTGTTGGAACACGGTCAAAAGGATTAGTAACTGATCCCATATGGGTACCATTGTAAACAAATTCAAGTTATTTCAGTCACTACTGAAATTCTACCAATGAGTTTTAAAAAGACTCATGTTCTTGAACTGTTTAGTCATTAAAAAATCTGAGTTCATGGTTCACCTACCTTCAGTGACTATCATTTTTAAATAGGAAATATATATACTTCAAGCTTTGGAAGTCCATTTCTAAAATCATGGCAGGATCTAATGGATATAATTTATTTCTTAGCACACTGTATATAAATAATTTAGATTTTGCTCCACTCAGATAATGCTGAAGGAGAATCAGAATCAGATTATCGTTGCGTTTGCTTGACACGTAATTGAAATGGGAGGTGTAAAAGACAACACATAAGATGTGATTGATCCCTGATCTTATACCCTTGAGAAGCTTACAGGGGTGAATGATAAAAGGAGACAATTTGAGGCAATAAAAACATTTCCTTTCTTTGTCATGTACTGCATGGCTCTTTCAAAATGTACAAGAAAATTAACAAACAGGAATATCTGCTAGACAAAGAGCATAGCACAAGATACCAAGGGTTGGGTTATTTTATGTCACTCCCTTATGAAGCATTATGCAGGGGTGGCAGCAGAGTAAGTAGGGTGGCAGACTGGATTACTCTATCAACAATGTGGTCGTGCTGGAAACTACATTTCCCAGAATCCCCTTTCTTCTATGCTTCCGGGTTAAACGTGGCCAAAAGTGAAGTGCTATAACTTGAGAGGTGAAGTGAGAGATGTTAAGAGACAGACACAGAGGGACCTGAAAGTTCCAGTTCATTCCACTCTTCTGATTTGTGTTCAGTTCCCTTTCCCCACTGCTGGCTTACTCACCAAGGGAAACCCAACCAAGGGCAGGCTCACTCCAGAGGCTTCACTTAGAACTCAGAGAGAGCAGCCACAAAGGGACAACAACTTCTCAGACTTCTACACCAGACTTCCTACACAGCCTGCAGTGGTCCTAGTCTCCAGATATCCTTGCAAGCTTCAACTTGTTCACCCAGATCAGAGCTGGTTAATAACCTTTGAGTTGTCAGTTCCTCGTTGCATCTTCACTCTTGCAGTTTCCCCCCATAATTGTGTACATTCTTACTCTCTTATTTTAAATGGAGGTATTGTGTTGGTTTCAGGTATACAGCATAGTGATTCAGTTATATACATATATATTTTTTCAGATTACTTTTCAATATAGGTTATTACAAGATATTGAATATGGTTCCCTGTATTATGCAGTAAATCTTTGTTGCTTATCTATTTTATATATACTGCTGCTGCGAAGTCGCTTCAGTCATGTCTGACTCTGTGCAACCCCAGAGACGGCAGCCCACCAGGCTCCCCCGAGCCTGGGATTCTCCAGGCAAGAACACTGGAGTGGGTTGCCATTTCCTTCTCCAGTGCATGAAAGTGAAAAGTAAAAGTGAAGTCGCTCAGTCGTGTCTGACTCCTAGCGACCCCGTGGACTGCAGCCTTCCAGGCTCCTCTGTCCATGGGATTTTCCAGGCAAGAGTACTGGAGTGGGTTGCCATTGCCTTTTCTGTTAATCCCATACTCTTAATTTATCCCTCCCTGACACCTTTTCCCTTTGGTAAGTGTAAGTTTGTTTCCTATGTCTGTGAATCTGTTTCATATATAGATTCACTTGTATTATTATTATTATATTTAAGATTCCACATATAAGTGATATATTTGTCTTTCTTTATCTGACTTACTTCAGACTTAATTGTCCAGGTTCATCCATGTTGCTATAAATGACAATGGTTCATTCTTTTTTATGGCTGAGTAATATTCCATTGCATACGTTTACCACATCTTAAGCCAGTCATCTGCTGATGGGCAATTGGGTTGGTTCCATGTCTTTGCTATTATTAATAGTACTGCTATGAACATTGGGGTGCATGTATTTTTTTTTTTTTTCGATTTGAGCTTTTGTTTTTCTCAGATAGAAGTTTAGGAGTGGGATTACTAGATCATATGGTAGCTCTGTTTTTAGTTTTTAAAGAAACTTCCATACTGTTTTCGACAGTGGCTGTACAAATTTACATCCTCATCAATAGTACCTGCTCTTATTCTGATAATTAATTTGATATACCACAATTTTCACTGTGATTCTGCTTCCCTATTTGAACTGACAGAATTAAGGGTATGTGTCAACCCTCTTGAGTAATGTTCAGAGACACTTTTCAGAGAGGTGTGTCAGGCTAGCTTATGGGAAGAAAAAGAAAAGATGAGAGTGGTTAGGGGAAGTAACCATAAGTTTCAAAAAGTGGAATTATCAGGGGAAGTAACCATAAGTTTCAAAAAGTGGAATTATCAGGGGCACAGCAAGTACGCATGATACTCCCATGGGAAGATCTAGGGCCAGTGAAGAGATGGGTGATGCAAGAAAACTGCTCAGAATCGGCTTGAGCAGACCTGCAAAACACATGGGAAAGGCATGATCGCTTCCTTTTATGTTTCCTTACACCTCTTCTATTGCCTTTAATTCATTTGCCTTGTCTATCTTCCTCACTGGGTCAAGGGCTTCTTGAAGACAAGAGATGCTGTATAAAACAGCTCTAGGACCTCAGCATACTATGTTGCATACGGTATGTGCTTCATAAGCACAACATATCTTGCATATTTATTATCAGAGCAACCCTATGGAGATTTTATTCTATTTATTTGACAGATCGAAGTGAGGCCCCCAAGAGATTAAGTAACTAGCCGTAAGCCACACGGCTAGCAAATGCAGATCGAAACTGAAAACCTCTAGACATCAGCCCCTGTGTTTTTCCACGTGCAAGCAGTCCACAAAATATCTGGAAAACAATCATGCTGGCCTAAATACAGATTCCTGAAACTATCTAGGACGGTCTGATCACAAATCTGTAGACACTGCCTGGGAGTCTGCATTTAAAGATGAATCTACAAGTAATCCTTATCCCATTAAAATGTAAGAACCAGTGCCCCTCAAGCCAGCTGGTTCTGCACAGAAATCTGGAAGTGGAGAGGGGAGATGAGAGACAACAGGTGAGAAGGACTGTAAATCAAGATGTGTTCTCTCAAGAACAAGAGAAAGGGGCCACTTTGAACACTGAGAGCAAGGGGCCCAAAGAAGAAAAGGAGGAGCTGTGTATTCATAGGTGGTGGTGGTGGGGGGGGCATGACACAGCAGGGAGCTAGAAAATTGGGCTGTCGTCAGACTGGAGGATGGTTAAATTGCTGAAGGGAAACTATTGAGTACTCTATCAGATTTGCCAGTTTAGTAAACTCTCTCACAGACTGATTTAACAGCCACACAATCAGCCATAATGAGCACCTAGCAAGTGCCTGGCACCATCCTGGGTGTTCACTCAACGTCAGGGTTAGCCGTCACAAGAACTCTGTCAAGTAGATACTTCTCATTGCCACAACACAGCTACGCAAGGGGATAGGGAGAAAGCGGCACAGCTGGTGATTCTGCAGGTAAATGTGATATTCACAGTCCTGGTTTTAGAGAATAATCTAGGTTAGTACTTGGGCTTCCTGATCTTAAATCAATGAGATAAGTTAATAAGCTTCATACAGTATCAAAATCCAAGTATATATGGAGAAACTCCCCCCTACCCCCACCAAAAATGGAGCTGCACAGATGCCTGTGTAAGACTGTGTAACTGCAGAAGTTTCAGAAATGAAGAGCTCGCTGGACAAAGAGATGAAGAGACACACGCCCTGAGTATCCGTATAAGGGGGAGAAAGCTGGGTTTGGGAAGGAATCTGCTCCTCATACCCTCATCAAAGCACCCTGTGATGGTTCTTTCATATTTTTTGAAAGCAGCATGCACTTAGAGAGAACATTTTATCTGAAAGAAAAGGATCTCGAAACACTACCTACCGTTCATGAGGGCGTAGGTGAGAATCATTACAGAGTTGTTTAGAAAGCTATTTTCTTCATTGATGACACGGAGAGTTGCCTTTTTATCTTCTTCTGAAGAGTCCTTTGATGTAATGCCAGCGGACAGGTAAATGATGACCATGTCTGTATCTAAACAAACACAAACAAACTGAATGTTACATCAGAGGCTGGCTAAAGGCAGCAACTCAAGTTTCTCTTCCATTGGACTTTCCTGCCTCAAGGACCTGCCGGGCCCACTCTTCTTACTCCTGATGCTGAGCTTTCATCTCCCTGCTTCTGCTGCTCTTCCATCACGCCTGTACTGGTCCACGAGGCCTCATTTAGCCAGTGTCAGGTAAAGAGATGCTCCTAATGAGTTTACTAGATCAAAGAAGGCAAGTTCCTCCAGGCATCCACGGTTGTGGTAATTTAGCCATCCCAAATGGATGTCACTCCTGTCTTCTGAAATCGAGCATTCAGAACCTGATTTACTCTTTCCTCAGTGACCCAGGATCTTTACCAGGAATATACATTTTGGGGGATCTAGGTTTTAAAATGACGGTTCTTCCAGAGACTACTGAGATTTGCAAGGTTATCTGCCTCTATGCTAAGCAGTTTCAAACAAACATTTCTGTTTTAAAATTCATCAGTTTAGAAAGGCAGTAAATAAAAATAATAATAAAAAAATGTGGACATAGGAGCCAAGTTGCCTGTGTCCACATCTCAGCTGTGCTAATTTCAAGTAGTGTCTGGGTAGATTACCTAACCTTTCTGTGCCAAAATCTCCTTATCTAAAACAAAATGAGGATAATGACCGTATTTACTTCACAGGGTTGCTATGAGGGCTAACTGGTTAATTTTAGAATGAAAGCAAAAGTATGATGGTGAACAGAAAATAAAAGCTTTAACACAAAACAAAAAAGGAAATCCTTGTATTGGCATGAAGAAGCACCTAGACTCTGGAGTAAACTGACTCTCCAGCTAGGGCTAATGACTGAGAACTAATTGTAGCTCACAGTGAAAACTTCTTTCAGGAGGATTTCCTCAAAAATTAGAGTGGTACATTTCCTATCACTAAAGATGCAAGGGCTGAATGACAGCTTTAATGGAAGGAGGGCAGTAAGCCAGCTGGATTTTATACTGTCTTTTTAACCTGAGATTCTCTGATTCAGCATCTATTTTTAAGATAACCTACACAGATGTTCTTTTAATTGAGAAATAATGATTGATATGCTATACACTTGTTTCTTTAGGTTCTTACACAGTTGTCATTCATCTGAGATTGCTTTCTAGCTACTGGGGGAGGCAGCCTCCAGGTTGGCCCCCCAATGATCCCACTTCCTGATATTCACATCGCCATGTGGTCTCTCTTTGAGGGTAGACTGGATTTAATGACAGAATGCCGCAGAGGTCATGGGGTGTCAAGAGATGGATTAGGTTACAGAAAGACCATGGCTTCCACCTGTGTGCTCTCTCTTGGGTAAGCCAGAGAGAATGTTGTGAGCTAGCCTATGAGAGGCAAGGAACTGAGGCCCTCAGAATCGAATCCTCCAGCAACCATGTGAGTGAACTTAGAAGCAGATCTTTCCCAAGTTGAACTCTGTGATGACAGCCTCTCTGGCCAACAATTTGACCACAACCTCATAAGATACCTTTGGGCAGAGGCACCCAACCATGCTGTGCCCAGATTCCTTACCTATAAACACTGAGATAATAAATGTTTATTGTCTTAAGCCACTGGGTGTTGGGTAATTTATTATCCAGGAACAGATTATTTAAAAAATCATCCTAACAATGATGAGAATACAATGACTGAATTTTCTTCCATTTGAAAATTTCCATTTTAGACTCTTTATTATGTAGAATTGAATAACAACAACTTGATGCTTTTGAACTGTGGTGTTGAAGAAGATTCTTAAGAGTCTCTTGGACCATAAGGAGATCCAACCAGTACTTCTTAAAGGAAATCAGTCCTGAATATTCATTGGAAGGACTGAAGCTGAAGCAAAGCTCCAATACTTTGGCCACCTGATGCAAAGAACCGACTCATTGGAAAAGACCCTGATGCTGGGAAAGATTAAAGGCGGGAGGAGAAGGGGATGATAGAGGAAGAGATGGTTGGATGGCATCATCACCAACGCAATGGACATGAGTTTGAGTAGGCTCCGGGAGTCTGTGATGGACAGGGAAGCCTGACATGCTGCAATCCATGGGGTTGCAAAGAGTTGAACACGACTAAGCAACTGAAATAAACTGAAGACTTAATATATAAGCAAGCTTTAAAGCTAATTTTGATGCTTGAACAATTCTTTAATAAATATTAACTGCAAATTTAAATTACATATTTAAAATTAGGGTATGAAACCTGATGTAAAACCACTAGGGAATATCCTGGTCTTAACCGATGTCAGTCTTTTTTCAATGTTGTAAACACAGTCCTATACATTTTTTTTTTTTTTTAAGGCTGCAAAACAGCTCACTTAAGTTTCAGACTGGGAAAAAAATACTGTTTGACCCTAGTAGGTGGGATACAGATATATCATAAAATAAAGAATGATCTAAAGGATGAGACAAACCAACACATGTGAGAAATTCCTGGACACTTTTAAGACTGACCTAAAGTGAACCCTTGGGTTTTCTTACTTGGCTTTACGATTCTGGATAAAACATACTGTCACTGACAGCTGGTCTAGGCATAGGCCCGTGACTGGAAAGCCAGAAGGCCTGCAGCCTGCAGCTCCTTTAGCTGCCAAGTGTTATTTTCTTTCCATCCCAACGATAAGATACATGTTCTGCAAGCATTCTCTCTGTCTCTGCCCAGCTCCTGACTCTGTTCCTGCCCCATTCTTAGGCAAAACTGAGTTATTTTTCTATTTTTAAATATCAGATCTGCCAAATTTGCTCGGATTTATTTTTCTACTTACTAGGATATCCCCGCTCTAATCACTCATGGGAACATTAAGCTTTGTGATTAATAATGTTAGGGATGAGTCATTACAGACAATTGGGGCAGAGCAAAGATATAGCATGCACCTGGAAGAAAATGTAACCCTGTCCATGTGACAAGTCCCTGTGAAAGCCACCAGCATTCCTTGAAATGTCAAAGCGGGAAGAACAACCCAGATTTGGACTTTGCCCATGCCATTAGATCCCAACTCCTACCCGTCATATTCCTTCTGCTACAAAATGACCCCTCAACCGGTTATCCCCAAAACAAACCTAGGAAAAAAAATCCAAATGTGTTGATGGTATCTGTTACAGATCCACCACAGGACTGAAAAAGAGCCAGCACTGAATAAAAGTTTTAGTTTTTCTTATTAGTACAAAGCAAATTAGCACAAAGCTACCACGACTTGGCCATGCAGCTCTTGCTCATATATGGCTATCAACGTGGGGCAGACACTTGGTTTCCATGCACAGACTAATCCTTCCAATAACCTTCTAAGATAGGTCTTACTCATTGAGAAAATCCTATCAAATGGTCTTCAAAAAGTGCCAGGTACACAGTAGAGTAGATAATAAATACTTGTCTGTGGAGTGAATACAAGTTATGATATACAGTATAAATTCATAAGAGGAGTATGTAGACCCCTCACTATGCTAGAGCCAAGGTGACTAATGGTCCTTGACTGTCTCTGGGCTAGGGGTCAAACTGGAATGTCTAGAGTATCTGTGTTCCTTTAGCCAGAGCAATAAGTCTTAAAGGAAACTGAATATCATTATAATCACAGCTAATATGTACTTAATATTTGTGATGAGATCCTGGATCTTATTATCACCCTCAGTTTGCAGATGGAGGAAACCAGACCTGGAGAAATCAAGTAATTTACACAAGTTTCAAAAAAATTTCAGAGGAGGAATTTGAGCACACATGGTTGAAATTCAAAATCTGTATGCTTAACTACTATGTAACATTGCTTGAAAGCACCTCAAACCTTTGCTTAATAAACGAGGTAATACTAATTCCCGACGTGCTTCATTATGCAACCTAATCTGGGTTTTTCTTTCTTTGAACCACCAGTAGACACTGTAAAATGGAAGCCTGTGAGATAAACTTTAAAAACATCTTACTTGGCCTCGAAAAAGAATCTTTTCACATTTAAAAAATAGTGCCGTCAAAATGTGTCCAAATCAGTGACTCTTCTTGCCATGTTTTTGCTCGCCAACATTAGGAAAATCCCCCAAAACCCAAAGGAGAAATGTTTCCTGCCAAAGCAGCTTTCTGCTAACATACAGTGCAGGAAGGTTTATAAGAAGAGGTTTAATGAAGTCTCTATTCACAGTTTTAAAGCTGGAACAAATGACAACATTTGAAAATCAAGGGGTTTCACATAAAAATCCAGATTTCTGGCTTCTCTTAAAACAGAAGATCTGGCAACACTGGACAGGCACTCCTGCAAGGCTGAACAGAGGAGCAGCTGCCTTCTTGACCAAGGATACTCTCTCTAGCTGTCTGCGCTCCCCAAACCTTACCTCGAGCTCCCTTGACACCTCACTGCCTGGCTGCTGCCAGTCTAACACTGCTCTCTATTATTTAAACAGTGTCATCACCAAAATTGGACTTCATCTCTAAAGATGGTTTGAGAACTGAACAATCAAGTAAAAAGAGCACGTCTGATGAGGAATGCTGACAGGCAGATGACAGCTGGTAAAGGGCATCCGCAGATGAACAGCACTGGCCAACTAGCCAATCTGTCTTGACTGCTCAAGAGGTCAACCTTATCCCTCAGCTTCATTGAACAAGGGACAACTTTGCACTCAGGCATCCTATAATATTGGTTATGGATAGCTGGTGCTTGCCAAGGTTGGTAGGCAAAATTCTAAGATGACCCTGAAGACCCACACTCTTTTATGATCCCCTCCTCTTAAGTATAAGTATGACCAGTAATTTGCTTCTGACCAACAGAATATAGCAAAAGTGATGGGATATTACTCCTGTGATTGTGCTACATATATGGCAAAGATGGAGGGATTCTGCAGATGTTGAGCTTCGAAGAGGACTCTGAAACTCAGATGCAACCACAGACCTGGCTGATACCTAGACTGCAGCCTTGTATAATCCTAAACAAAGAAGCAACAGATGGACTCCTGTCCCATAGAAGCAGTGAGATAACAATATAGAGAAACATAAAAATGAGACACCATCTACCATCATTACCTGTTATAATTACTGTAGCTTCTTTCAGGGGCCCATCATGTGCCAGCACTATGCTGGGCATTTATCAATGCTGTCTTAGTTTTAATGCAGACACATTGAAGAGCTTGAAAATATAGTCATTACATTTATCTCAATAGGGTACATTCATTAAAAAACAAACAAACAAGAAAACAACAAACAGATTATCAAATATAAAAGAGAAAATGACATAGATTCCTTTCAGTAGTTTCAAAGCATGGGTCTTATTTCAAATATCCTTTCCTTTCCTTTAGCCTGCATCCTAATTCCAGATTTTCTTTAATACATGAAAATTAAATTAGAGTGCCTTTGTACATTTGAAGGGCTGTGCTCCTCTAAATGACAGTTGGTTAGAGGAAGGAAAGATCAAGGCAAGAATTCAGGCTGCCCTGTTTCTGCACACATGCGCACAAGCAGACAGTCGATGTAAGTCAGTGACTAGGCGGGGTGGACAATTAGCATTAAAAAGGATGTGGGTATTCTCCGGGGAAATAAACAAGGATGTGTTCCTAATAAAAGGGCAGGAAGAAGAGGCTCAGGGAGTAAAGAAATCATGCAGAGTACCTTTGATTGGAAAAGATGAGAAAATCTAGTAAGTTCCTAGTATTAGATGATAATATGACAACACAAGAAATTTTTATCCTGTCAGTTTAGGAAAAAACCCCTCTGGACGTAGCTGTGCGATCAGGTAACAATCTCTTTCTATTGCCATCATTTACCTAGCTTATGAGTTCCATGCCGTAAGAGCAAAGGCACTTACTTGCTTGGAATTTGGTGCTATTGTTGGTGCTTCGAATCAGCTGAAATGCCTTTTGAAATCCCACCGCGTGCTGGGTAGGGCTGTCCAAGGACTTGACGCTGCTGACGAAGGTGGACATCTTCCTTTTTGTCTCACTGGTGGCTGGAGACAGGAACGTCTTATAGCACTGGTCAAGGGAGCAGGTCCTGACGGTGTCTGCCACCGTCAACACGGAAATCTGGAGGGGAAAACACACACGCCACAGGCAAACAAAAACTTGTTATTCTGCCAATGAAAAAGTGTTTTACATTTCAGAAGAGCCCACAAGGTGAGAAGTCCTACAGGACGGTTTTGAAGAGTTTGAAAATAAAAGCCCAGAGGCATCAGTCTATCGTATTTGAAGAATAGTTAAAGAGTGGTAAGGGACAGAGACTCAGACCCTAGAGTTTTGTTTTTGTTCCAAGATGAAGTCAGGAGTATGGTGTTCATCTAGAACATTAAAAACAATATTTGACACAGAGAAAAATCTTGAACAATATAAGCGATTGTCATTTTTCAACTGGAGGTGGGAGTGAGGGAAATGGTAAAGGGTATGTGTGTGTGTTTAAATTTTTTTTTTTTTAATGTGGACTATTTTAAAATTGTAATTCAATAATTTTTCACAATAATGCTTCTGTTTGATGTTTTTTGGGGGGTGCCTGAGGCATGTGGAATTTTGGCTCCCCAACCAGATATTGAAGCTGCACCCTCTGCATTGGAAGGCAAAGTTTTAACCACTGGACTGCCAGGTAAGTCCTGGGTGTGTGTTTTAAACAATTAGATTAGTGAGCAAAACCTTAGGAGATGGAAAAGTCAAATGTCTACAGGTGATAGATTATCATTAGCTGGAAACACAGCTATCTCTAAGGGGTCCTAAAGATTAATAAACCTCTAGTAACCTTCTTTTATCCCTCCCCTCCTGTCAATCTTGAGACAAAGTCTGGCCACCCACCAGTGTCTAAGCCTTCACCTTGTTCCTTCTTAGTATAAATAGCAGTCTGAAAGTTATAGCTAATTAGCAGTCTTAACAGAAGCCATTAAGGAAGGGCAAGACTCAGTTTGGTGGAACTGAATTGAAATTGGAAGTGAAAGTTGCTCAGTTGAATCCGACTCTGGGACCCCATGGACTATACAGTCCATGGAATTCTCCAGGCCAGATGTGGGTAGCCTTTCACTTCTCCAGGGGATCTTCCCAACCCAGGGATCAGACCCAGGTCTTTTGCATTGCAGGTGGATTCTTTAGCAGCTGAGCCACAAGGCAAGCTGAAGAATACTGGAGTGGGTAGCCTATCCCTTCTCCAGTGGATCTTCCGGACCCAGGAATCGAACCGGGGTCTCCTGCATTGCAGGTGGATTCTTTATCAACTGAGCTATCAGGGAAGCCCAGTTTGGTGGGAGTGGTTTTAAAAAGAGGTCTGGAACTAGTATCAGCAGCTACTTCCTCAGATACAAGAATGAAAAGTAAACCACTCTGTTTTCTCAAAGTCATTTTTAGAGGTGGACTGAAAAGCACATACCATAAAACATAAAGTGTTTTTAAAAGGGTATTCAAGAAAGACCCAATGCTAGTGGAAAGGGTAGAGTCACTGGGGTCGTCGATACCTTGTCGTGTTCATCAATGGCGCTGAGGATGACTTGAGCAGCATCCTTGGCGATCTGAAGCTGCGTGTCTGTGACGGAGGCCCCGTGGTCCAGGATCACTACTACGTGCTTTGACTGCGGCCGGACAGTAGAGACGTATATAGGTCTAGAAGGGCAAGAAGCTCTCAGGGGTCACTCCTGGTTTAGGAGAAAGGCTTGGACCTAACACAGCTGCGAGCGCTACAGACGGGCAGGCGTGCTGGCCTCTGTGTGTTTCAGGGGGGCTGGCACAAGGGTGGAGAGACCAGCATGGAATGAGAAAACTATCCTGGTACACTGAAAACAATATCTCGAGACTATCATGGGTGTCTGCACGACAGGGACTGGCGACTTCTGTCTGCCAAAGATTAGAGCAACTGGGAGAAGATTTTAAGAAGCAACGCCTTTGGAAGACTGGCTTTTTCAGCCTGTGTGCAAGTCCACCCTCCCAGGAAATGGACCTGGTGGCCCAACAGGCAGCAGAGACATACTAGCAGGGAGAAAAAAGTCCACTGTTTTTCAGTGCTGGGTCCTCTGCAGACTTTGAGTGGGGCTTGGCTAAAACTGAGGAGGCCTATCATTTGTGAGCATGCTGAGCAGCTCTGAATAGCAGGTTTGGTTTCTCTCTGTCCAGACAAAAGCCACTGCTAGGAGGGCCCTTTCCTTTCTGTACTATAGCCATTTACACAGGTCAGCCACCAAAAGGCCCCTTATCAGAGATCTAAAACCGTGCCATCAGATTTGTCCAAGCCTGTGATAGCCACTCTCCTTGCCAGGTTTTTGTTTGCCAACATTAAGAAGAGCGGGTGGGGGTGGATAGGGGAACTCCAAAGGAGAAAAACCTCCCATCAAAGCAGCCTTCTGTGAGTGTGCAGTGCAGGCAGGTTTGTGAGAAGAGGTTTAATGAGGTCTCTATTCACAGTTTTAAAGCTGGAACAAATTAGAGGGAGCTTAAGAGAGCAAATCAGCCTCGAGAGAATTCTCTCCTTTATGGACACCCTTAAAACACTAGATTTTTCCGTGAAATGTTAGATGCCAGTTGAGTCACAAAAGCCTGGGTACAAATTAAGAAATACAGGCAAAGGACCAAAAAACTCAAAATCGGGCCAAGTTTACACTAATTGTTCTCAAGCCAGAAGTCCTACATTAATACTGAGGTACTACTATATTTTCACTAGTGAATACCATTCAGCCAAGTAAAGAAATAGAATAAAGAGAATCCAAAATTGGTGGCTACAGAAATGAAGAAGACAGCAGAGAATAAGGAAATCCGTCTATCCCACGATTGACAACCATGTCAAATACTGAACTTCTAGGTCCTCCAAGCTAGGGGAGCAGATTCTTTTTTTAAAAAAATGACATACCTCCTCTTTTGCAATTCAACTCCCATAAACAAAAAGCAGGATATGTCTGCATGCTGTCACAGTAAATTGTTAAAAACTGCTTTAATGGGAGACATAAATAGCAGCATTATATGTACAACCTGGGAGGGGGTCCTCACAGTGAGATTGGTTTCTTTCTGGAATGCTCTGCAAACCCACTCCACACTCTGCAAAAGCCTCAGAGGACAGGTAAAGAGATGGCTACAGCAATCATGAGGAGAGAAACTCAGATTACTTAGCCAAGGGAACAGAGGCTTCAGGACTGATTCATGCCTATTTAGGGGGAGAGATTTGTGAAACCTTCTGAGTGAAAGTGAATGTTAATTTGTGACAAGGTGCTAAAGCAGAATGCCATCTAACCTATCTTCTTAGAAGTAAATAAGAATTGGATGGTTCAAAGTGTCTTTGGCCTCTTCTGAGAGATGAGCTGGCCTAGAATCCAAGGTCATGGACTCTGGTACAGTCTCCAAGATGCTCAAGTCTTCATCATGCTGTCTAGGGAAGGAATGGAAGAAACCATACAAATGTCCTTCTAGGAGAAGCACAGAGGGTGTATTTTCCCTGGGGACAATTTTAGGTATGCTTTACTTTTTCTTCTAATATTGAGATGTAATCGACACACAGCACTGTGTACATTTAAGGTATACAGCAGCTCACTGGTTTGACTTACATGCCTCATGAAGTGATTATTACAGTAAGTTTAGCGAATTTAAAATAAGATGGAAAGAATAAAAATAAAGATGGCAGTTAATTTACACTCAAAAAAAAAAAGTAAACCAGGCATCTTGCACTAGTCCGGGAAGTTCTGGCAGCAGAAGAGAAACTGTGAGGATTCGGAAGGAGAGGATCTTTGCCTAAGGGATTCTGTAAATTGATGAGTCTTGTCATACAAATTACTTCACCATTACCGCCCTTCTGGCTAAGAGGTAGCATCTCAAGTTATTTCCTGAGAAAAACAGCATGTTAACGATCCTCAATCCAGTGTTTTCTGGGCAACCTTCAAACTTCTAGTAGCAGACATGTAAATGTCAAAAGGATGGCCAAGCACATTCTCATAGAAAGGAAAATTGTGAATCACAAGCTCTACTCAGGTACGCTGTGAAGTCTTCTAGCGCTGGTCTTTAGAGAAAGCATTACCATTTGTCTCTCAACAAAAGTGTCTGAAGGGCAAAACAGCCTAAGTGCTTCAATATTTTTATTCCTTAGTAAATACCTTGTTTTACTTGGCTTGTCAGATACTTCTGAAAAAGCTCTGGGCTTCATCATTTGCCTTCCTGAGCATTTCCACACCCACCTATGTTAAATAGTGAAATCAATTCAGGATAAGTTTCTAAAACCACAGTTTGGAGGCAGAGCTGTGTGGATGAATGTGGAGTCTATATTTTATACAGATTACTCTTAAGCAGTAATTAAAACTTTGGCAAACAAGTCAACGTACCTACTGCGATGCTCGTAGCTGCCCTTACACCGGAACTTGTGTGCTGGGAAAACAGTGAAAATTCCTTCTTCCGAACTGAAATACTGCCACTTAATTCCAGGGTTGGATTTCAGGTTGTCTGCAAGAACTGGAGGAGTGGGGAAAAAGAAATATAACCACCCAATCCACAGGTGCACGCAGGCACTGTGCCTCAGGCATCTGTTTTGCATAAATGGTTTGTAGTATGAATAAATCCCACTAGATTTAAGGCTATAAATTTTCTACTAAACATTTGCTTTCTGTCCCTTAAAAAAACACCCCATGAATGGAAAATGTCATGAATGCTTCAGTCAAGTGAAGCAATTATTCTTAATATTGTATAGTGACACTTAAAGTCCTGGATAATTTTTCCAGCATGAGTGACTCATTTGCATTAATCTCATCCTCACTGGGCTAGTCCCTGTTGGGTCAGTGCATATTTGCTGCCTTAGGGGTATGTTCTCTAACTGTGGAAGACAGTAATACTAATAGTCTAATCTCCAGAGTCCAGACCTGTGTGCTGACCTTGTTTGCTTCACAATGAGGGAAATGGCATGGATGGTACCTAAAAAGCCAGAACCATAATCATTCAGGAATAGCTTATGGAATGATTCCAATGTGCCAACACTACAATAGAGATGCCCTCACAATATCTCATTTGATCCATAAAACAACTCCAGGATGAAGAGGGTTTTATCATTCCCTGCTTTGGAGTTGAAGAAATAGGCTTGTGGAGCCTAAGCAACTTGTCTGAAGCCTCATCAGGAACTGGCTGACCCGGGATCCAAGTCTGGGTGTCCTGGCTCCCGTGTTCTTCCCATCACGTGGTAATGACTCCCTTCATAAAGTGCAGAGCACCCCCCGCCCCTGTTCTGCAGCTGGAATGGCAGCCACCTTACTGTGTGCAATCCTTCCCCCCACCTCCATGAAATCTTTCTCTCTTCTCTTACACTCGTTCACTCCGCTCCACACCACCTCATTCATGTATCACATACTACTGTGTGTAGGGTACTGCTTTACATGCTGCAAGATATACAGGATGAGCAGAAACCAGCCCTCCTGTAACAAGCAATATATCAGAAGAATTAGATAGAGGCAAATGGAGCGAAAAAAAGAAAGCATGAGGTCCATTTGGCAAAACATGTATAGATAAAGCTCTGAATGCCACACAGCCATCCTGTAGCCTGGCTCAGGGGTCAGCAATCTTACATAAAGGGCCAGGAGATCAGCGGCTGAGGCTTTGCATACCATATGGTCCCTGTTCCAACCATCCAACACAACCTTATGATGTGAAAGCAAGCGCAGACGTCCGTAAAAGACTGTATGGGCGGGTGTGTTCTATAAAAGCGTATTTGCAAACATCAGTGGCAAGCTGGATCTGGACCGTGGCCCTCCAACTACTTCATGTAAAATGCACTATGTGGAAGCCTTTGAATATACTTAGCAGTTGCCCTGCCCAGCACACATCAAGGAGCTATAGTGCACTGTAGCCTCACACATATCCTAGGAGTAAACAGTCCATTAACCCAAGTTATAGATGAGGAGGTGGGCTGAGAGAGGTTTGCTGACTTGCGTAAGGTCTCAGAATAGACAAGAAGGAAGTCAGCCAGTATTTGACCATGACACCTGTCCCCTCTCTGCACTCTGCCAAGAGACCTTATTAAGGTCATCACTGGACCCAGACAGCCACCATCTCTCTGGAGACCAATGCTGATATGAGTATGCATAAATAGGGATGAGGGTTTTTCTCTGTCTCATCTCCTGGGAGTCTGAACCTTAACCTTGACCTCACATTAGTTCTCTTCTCCACATAGCCCTGTCAGCTGGCAGTGAAATGGTAAATGCTGTCTTTGGAAGTAAAGGAGAGCTCGGGGACCTCATGTAAAAGTAACATCTGTAACAATAAACAGGCTACAGTGAGACTATTAAAAGGAGAGTCAATGAGCGCCAGAATGTTTTAAAAATAAATCAGAATTCACACAGTAAGTGATACATTTAGCCTCACCACAGAAGGTCATTCTGGTTCCATTCCAGCACCAGAGCCTAAGTGTCAGGCAAGATTCCTCAAACCTGCCTCCTGAGAATTCCTTTGGTATCTGATTAAATCTCATCTGTTACTTAGCACTAGCAGCACGAGATGATGGTTATTATGGTAATGAGGAACCTGGGGCCCTGAAGCAATCAATCTATCATTGCGCGCACCCCATGCAGGCCCCTCCTGACCTAGAGGTGGGTGACAGCCCTATTATCCACGCTGGGACTCCAGAGGGGGCTTCCCCATTCACAGGAGTCAGTCAGGCATTCTGATCACTAGATAACTCGAGTTGGGGTCCTGCACACTCACTCGATCCTCAGAAATTCTGGAAGCCATCCAGGAAGGAAAGCTGGGCAGGCATCCAACCTGTCAGCCCACGATGCACAGTGCAAGGCTTGAAGTTATCAATGGGCAGGGTCTGTATCTGTGTGAGCTGCCCGGACACACACATGTGAAGAAGGCAATGAATGGTTTTTCCTCACTGCAGCTTGAATCCAAGACAGAGGTCACCGCACTCTCTGACATCCTTCTGCATTTTACCTCTTCCCACCTTCCAGTGAAGGGGCTTCCCTGATGGCTCAGCGATAAAGCAGCCTCCTGCCAAGCCTCCTGCAGGAGACCCGGGTTTGATCTCTGGGTTGGGAAGATTGCCTGGAGGAAAGAAAATGGCAAACCACCCCAGTATTCTTGCTGGGGAAATCCCATGGAAAAAGGAGCCTGGCAGGCTACAGTCCAATGGGTTGCAAAAAACGTCGGACACAATTTAGCAATTAAACAACACCACCTTCTACTTTGAATTATTGTCCTTACAGTTAACTTTCCGATGCTCCATCCTTAGATTCAAAGATCCTTGAGGGTGAGATCTATATCTGAGCCATCTCTGTACCCCTGAAGCACAGATTCCCAGTTCTTTGCCCATCAAGGCATTCACTCTACGTGATGTCTGCAGCATACAGGCTAGGAAGATCTGTGTGGAAGCACTATTAATGTTTCTTAAATATTTTGATACTTTTGTTTAATAAATTTTACAATCTTACTTTCTTCTAATGCCAAATCCAATTACGCATAAATACTGTGACTAAATCAACACAGACCAATGTTAATTCTAAATATGTTTAAAAATGATAAACACTCCCTTCTCCCAACACCACTGTCAACACAACTGGTACAAAATTAGGTAAATGGAGAGAGAAGAGGCTTGCTTGTCTAATGATTTCATTTTTGTTGTTCAGTCACTCAGTTGTATCCAACTCTCTGTGACCCCATGGACTGCAGCATGCCAGACTCCCCTGTCCTTCACTATCTCCCGGAGCTTGCTCAAACTCATGTCCATTGAGTAAATGATATCATACAACCATCTCACCCTGTCATTCCCTTCTCCTCCTGCTTTCAATCTTTCCCAGCATCAGCGTCTTTTCAAATCAGTCAGTTCTTTGCATCAGGTGGCCAAAATATTCGAGTTTCAATTTTAGCATCAGTCCTTCCAATGAATATTCAGGACTGATTTCCATTAGGATGGACTGGTTGGATCTCCTTGCAGTCTGAGAGAAGACTTTCAGGAGTCTTCTCCAACACCATTTAAAAGCACCAGTTCTTCAGCGCTCAGCCTTCTTTATGGTCTAACTCTCACATCCATACGTGACTACTGGAAAAACCATAGCTTTGACTATATGGACATTTGTTGGGAAAGTAATGTCTTTTCTTTTTAATATGCTGTGTAGCTTTGTCATAGTTTTTCTTCCAAAAAGCAAGTATCTTTTATGGAATGATATGGGATGACTTTATGGGACTAAATATATCAAAACATATCAATTGTGTATGCTAAACAGATGAAGTTTATTAGATGTCAATTATACTTCAATAAAACTCATTTAATAATAGTGAAAATTTATTTAGCATCATACAAACTAGCTTTATATATAGTTTGATGTTTTATAATGACTATTATGCTATTATATTATTTTAAACATGAAGAACGAACTTGCTCAAATCCCTAAGTCATGATTTAACCTAGATGTCTGCCTCCAAAGTCTTTGCTCTTTCCAGGACACTACAGTTCTTCTACATGTCAACAGATAACTGCTAAATGAATTAGCAATCAACAGATAAAAAGCATACTTCTTGAGAGGCAGAATAAATGTATAAACAGGTTGACGGTTCTCAGAATAATCAGCTGCATCAGTTTATAAGTATACAGTATAAGTAAATACAATTAAGGAGACACTTGCTGAAAAGGAATGATGTCAAAATTGAAGTAAGATATAAGTCTAAAGCGAGCATTTAAACTTCTGACAAAAAACAAAGTGCTGAGCTGCTAAAACTCGCAGACACCCGCTGGGAGTCTAACGTCATGGGCTTCTCCATCAACCCCACAGGCTGCTTTACCTGGAAAACGGCACAGACATGAGCTCCAGCTTAGAGGGGAGGGTCAACAGGAACTGCAGCGCTGAGGACTGTGCGTGACATCCAGCAACAAATAGCATATTTTAGATAATAAAGGGAGTTTTTATTTGACAGAGAAACTATAGAGCTGAGACTTGTTAATTATTTTGTAGATGCTCAACAGGTTGGAGATGGGAGCTTGAAATGTCTTTTTGTTTCACCGTCAAATGTCTCACAGGCATGAGAAAGCCATTTGGACACAGGCTCAGTGCTATTTTCCACTTTCTACTTAATTCAGCCTGGCTCTTAGAAACTAAAAGGGAGACCTTGATAAATCAGAAGGACTGGGAATAAGAAGCCATAGGTTTAAGTCTCAACTTTTTATCCAACATCCAAAGGCATCTTTCTAAAATGGAAATCAAATCCCACCATTGACTTCCTTAAAACTGTTCAAAGGGTTTCCACTTAACTATGCCTACTATTAAATCCAAACGCCATCAGTCCTTTCCTACTCCCCAGCCTCACCTTTTCCCCTTTCAACCCACTGGATATCGAGAGCTATCTTTTGTTGCACATATGCCCATCTGGAATAACCACCTTCTCAGAGACACCTTCGCTGACTACCCTGCATTATTATTCTCCCTCAGAGCATGCAGTATTTCCCTTCACAGCAAAGCTTGATAAGCTTAATGTATTTGTTTTTGTCACTATTAGTGCCACACATCTTACACAGAGGAGTTGTCAGTCCCAGAAGGGCAAGGGCCAAGTCTTCCCATCCCCAGAGCCTGGCACAAGCCCAGGTTTGGCGAAGCACTAGAGGCCAGCATCTGTTGGGCAATGAAGACCTTGCCAAAGGCTCTTCACTTCTGTCCCCATAAGATTTCACAATCTGCATCAGCAAAGTAATAGATTTGAAAACGGTGTTCCTAAAGACCCTTTAGAAGCCCAGAGAAAAATGGTAAGAGGACAGCAAGTAAAGGCTCCATCCGCTTCAGCAACCGACTATTTCTTTCTTACATGTCCTATGCCAATTATAAGTCAACACAAAGAATGTTGCCATACTCGTTGGCTTATTTTTCCTTTGACAAACTGTCATCAGATAAATGACTGAAAAACTGCCTCTTCTCTTTGCAGGTACTCTTTTATTTCCCATCTACTGGGTCTCAACATCCACCTGCATACAGTGTACTGAACTATCTCTGGATAATTCTAACATATGGGCCCCAGAGTCCACAGTCCCCAGATATTTTCCTTCCAATTTCATCATCTACATCTGATAGGTTCTGACATCATTGGCCTCGCCAGTCAAAACCAACCACGCCCCCAGACTCCTTACCTGGGTGTTTTCTTTAATGCTTAGTGCACCATGTCAATGAGAAAGAAATGGATTATAAACTGTGTGTAGCTGGGCGGTGACTTTTGTTTTCTTAACAGGATTATTCAGCAGAGGTAGGGACAAAAGGAAAATGCTCTGTAATAGAAAGCTTTTGCTCCCACTTGGAGGAACTCTGGACTTTCTGATGTGTAGCCCAATACTGCTCAGCAAAGCACACAGAACTGTCTACCTCCCACAGCTTGCCAAATGTAAAACACAGGAGCTGTCCTAAATACACAGAGTTGCAGACACACAAAAACACACATACTTTCCCAACAGACCAGAAATTACGTAGTACCTCTCAGTAATACTTCTTGCAATAGCAATCCTTTGGGAGGGGAATCAAATAAATTAACATCCCAAGGACTGCAAACAAAGTTTCTGGCCTTATACTCTATCGCACCTTTCCAATTCCTACTCCTTGCTTACATCTGAGTATCATTTTACCATATATTTAGGAGGGGCCATATTTCACAGACCCCCCAGATACTGTTTATGCTATTCCAGAGGGGGTAACCATATCAATTGACCACATACCAGCCACTTTTGAGGCTTCCCAGGTGGTTCTAGTGGTAAAGAATTCACCTGCCAATGCAGAGAGATGCAGGTACGACCCCTGGGTTGGGAAAATTCCCTGCAGTAGGAAATGGCAACCCACTCCAGTATTCTTGTCTGGAAGATTCCATGGACAGAGGAGCCTGGCAGGCTACAGTCCATGGGGTCGCAGAGTTGGACATGATTCAACATTGAGCATGCAAGGGCACTTTTAGCTATGTTATCTTAGTTAATTCTTACAACAACCCTATGAGGTAGATTTTACTTATTATTCAGGAAACCAAGGCATATCGAGGTTAATTTTTCCAAGTATATAATAACCAGCAAAAGCCAAACTTATGGAGTTTCACCAAAGAGATACTGTTATTCCCATTTTAGAGCTAAGAATGTTTTGACTCAAAGTGAGGAGTGACTTGAGCCTTGAGCCTGGAATAGGATCTATGTACCCCTCTCATTCTCCACCACACTGATCATGTCAGCTAAAGCCCATTGCCAAAGTTAGATTAATGGCAGCTGACCCAGCTATCTCACTGTGTTTACTTCAGTTTAATACTAAGGAGAGGACATCCACAAGTCTCTGACTCTGCTCCAAGCTCACAGTTCATCATGTCCACTCAAAGTTAATTACATAATGTAAAATAACCAGTCCATTCTGTCCTTGATTCAGTTGAGACAGCCTGGTCATGGGCTTAGACAATCTAGAACAAATTTCTGGGCCAATCCAAAATCAGCACAGGATACACTGCTCTGTCTACCTTCTTTGTTTCCAGTAGACCATTCCCAGTGGACTCAAAGGCCAAGGTCATCTCCAAACACTCATGGAAGGAATAAGAGAAAATTAACGGAGATGGAGTTCTGAAGTCAGGCTGATCATTACAATCAGCTCCTGAAGCCTCAGATTCCCAAGCTTTACCAAGCCAACATTCTGATTCACTAGGTCTGGGTTGAGGGGACAATGAATAGGTATTTCTGACAAAGCACTTAAGGTGCCCCTGATGATCAGCCAGGTTTGGGATACTCAACCAGGATGGTAAACGCCATTGTCTTATCTGTTTCCTTAACTTCAGTTGCTTCCTAGACTCCGTCTTCAACATATAAATATTTTCAAGCTGCTCTAAAAGTATTATCAGGATTTCCCTGCTGGTTCAGTGGCTAAGACTCCATGCTTCCAATGCAGGGGCCCCAGATTTGGGGGACTAGATCCCACATGCCACAACTAAGACTGGGTGGAGCCAAATAAATCTCTTGTTGTTCAGTTGCTCAGTTGTGTCCAGCTCTTTGTGGCCCCATGGACTGCAGCATGCCAGCTGCTAACTGATATATGGAACATGGCCCATGGAGGTGGTTTGGGTGGGAAAAGAGAAGATTGTAGGTTTGGTCAAGAGTTGGATGTGTCAGTAGGTAGAATACAGTGTTGAGGAGACATCTCTTCATTTTAAACCATCTGTCTTAAGGAGGCCATCAGACTAGGAGTCAGAACACGGACGTTTAGTCACGTTAATACCAACAATTTTTTGTTTGACTTTATGTAGATCAGGTAACTTCTCTAGGCCTGTTTCTCATTTATATACCACTGACGAATATCTTCCCTTGGTATCCATGGTAAGAATAAGGCAAAAGTATAAAACGGTTTATGAGGTACCAAAGAGTAACAGATTGATTTTCCTGTGCACATTGGATGTTTGAAATCACCACACTTAGTTTCATGAAAATAATACTATTCATCTGTGTAGTCTGTTTCAATAGTCTCCATATAACTGACACATTTATACATGCTGATTTCCTAAGCTAAGAAAACCAGTTCTGACTTATAGCATATCACATCTACATACTCTTCTTCACTAAGGTTGTTTTCAAAAGCCTTGGTTATTCCATTATAAAGATGAGACAACAAAAGTACAAAAAAAAAATCCTAGTTCTATTCATTCAATAAGCATTTACTATGTACCTTCTGGGCTTTCCTTGTGGCTTAGGTGGTAAAGAATTTGCCTGCAATGTGGGAGACCTGAGTTTGATCCCTGGGTTGGGAAGATCTCCTGCAGAAGAGAAACGTTACCCACTCCAGCATTCTGGCCTGGAGAATTCCCTGGACTATATAGTCCATTGCGTCGCAGAGTCTGACACAACTGAATGGCTTTCACTTTCGCTTTCCTAGGTACCTTCTATGGGCAAGGGACTGGATTGAACACTTGGCATACAAAAAATAAATTAAAAGGAGTAGAGCATCAAACCGATGTCCAACATAAAAAATTAAAATTCTATAGTAAGAATGGATCCTAGAGTAAAGTAATAAAGAGTTGTGACTGGGCTGACACAACTCTGAAGGGCCACCCCAACCTCTTAAGTTTCCCTGGGGGTGGCTGAGGACTCCACTGAGGCTGTACTCCAGCCCATCTTCTCCTACTGCTCAATCCTGTCTCCTTCCCTTTCCCCACAGATTGCCAACCTCCATCTCAGAGCCTGCCTCCTAGTAAACCCAATCTGCTGCGAAAGACAAGGAATGCTTACCTAATAAGAGTGAAGTATAGAGAAGTGATAGAAACTAGGGATTTGGAGAAATGAAAGGGGTTCCTTGAGGGTACAGCTCAGAGGGCACAAGGAAGTGAAAGAAGAGCAGAAGATGAAATTGAAAGGCCTCCATCGTTGTTTGAAAGGTTGAGGGAAGCAATCAGAGATTTTTGAGAAATGGAATTATAGAGCGAGTACTTTAGAATGTCTACCACGTGCAGAAAATAATGAAAATGAGGAAGAATAAGAGAAGGGAAACTTTGGAGGAGATTTCTACATTAATTTGTCTTCTAGAAAGGCAATGAAGATTTAAATCTATGGTACTGAAGTGGAGAAAACAAAGGGGATTCAAGACACATCTTTGAACTATGGAATTTAAGCCAAGTTTCCTTTTATTGAAAAGGATAACGAGATCTACATTACAAGTGGGTGTGATGAGCAGGAAGAGGGACACCCAGGTAAATGCCCTAGTCAGGTGTCTTGTAAATACTCATTCACTTATGCTCTCATTTGGTCAAAACTGTTAAAGCCTGAAGTCTCAGGGAGAAAAAGATGAGGAAGAATTCCCAGTGTAACCAGGACAGGGTATCAACAATATATTCCAGACTGGGGAGTAAGTTTAGACAAAAGTGTTCTTGTGTGTTTGGTGGTTTAATTTTTGAGATAGCTACCGGATTATCATAGAGAAATATGTGTCCTGAAGTTGGTTCCTCGATAAAATAACTCTGAAACAGGCCACAGCTAGAGAGAGGTTTAGAATTGAGTAGCACGTGGTGGGTGGAGATGGCAATGGCACCCCACTCCAGTATTCTTGCCTGGAGAATCCCATGGATGGAGGAGCCTGGTGGGCTGCAGTCCATGGGGTTGCTGAGTCAGACACAACTGAGCGACTTCATTTTCACTTTTCACTTTCCTGCATTGGAGAAGGAAATGGCAACCCACTCCAGTGCTCTTGCCTGGAGAATCCCAGGGACGGGGAAGCCTGGTGGGCTGCTGTCTATGGGGTCGCACAGAGTCAGACACGACTGAAGTGACTTAGCAGCAGCAGCAGCAGCATATGGTGGGAGCAGGAGTGCTGTATAAATGGAGACCATTCAGGGAGATAACAGTGTGGGGAGGAAGGTGGTGAAGAGAGGACATGCGGGGACATCCACCCTAGGAAAAAAGAGCCCAAGAAAAAGGATGATAAGGACTGGGCAGAGGAGTTTGGGGATAAGTGGCACAGAACAATTTTATAGAAACGAAGGAGGGTAAAGTTTCCAAAAAGGAAGCATTCATGTCAACTGCTGGATAGCAGTCATGTGAAACCGTGGAGGGGGTCACTTGAGATCCAAAGGAAAAATGAGGACTTCCCTGAGCAATTTGGCTCAGTGGTAAAGAATCTGCCTGCAACGTGGGACACCTGGTTCAATCCTTGGGTTGGGAAGATCCCCTAGAGGAGGGCATGGCAACCCAATCCAGTATTCTTGCCTGGAGAATCCCATGGACAGAGGAGCCTGGTGGGCTATAGTACATAGGGTCGTAAAGAGTCAAAAGCGACTGAAGCGACTTAACACACATACACACAAGGGAACAATGATATAGTGAAAAACTAGGACAATCTCAATGTTGAACTGGAGTGGATTGGTTGATTTAACATTGTTACACAATTATACATTGCTGCAACAATAGAGACTTTAGAGAAGTATATTTGTTTTCATAGACACATAAGAATATTCAGAATATATTTGCTAAATAAAAAACAACAAGAAAACCCAGGCTGTATCCATTACAATCACAGGTATAATGGAAAGAGTATATATACATATGAGAATCTATGTGGCTAGTAAAATCTTCGGAAATCAGTGTAATAGGATTGTTGTAAGAAACCTAGAAGACGAGACTCCAAAGTAGCTCACAGTAGAAGAACAGAACTTGAAGAGGAATCAAAGTAAAGAAAGGTTCCCTTTGTTTGTGTACTTAGTTTTATGTATACACATATGTACACTCACCACCAAACATGAATGTAAATGGAATCATAACCTCAAGAGTCTAGGTTTCTAAGTGACTGAATAGTTTTTTAAATAATTACCACATCTTTTATGATACTATCTCAATCACAAAGCTGGATTAACTAGGCATACAAAATCCGAGAAAGTGCTAGCTTGATTGATTTTATTCTTTTTTTTTTTTTTTTAGGTAGAACATAGCTTCACATTGCTTTGGAATTAGCATTTTAACAGATGATTTTCAAATCATTTTAAAGAAAAACAAAAGAACCTACAGCACATAGCCAATCCTTGTCATTCAAAGAATGAAGTGATGAAGCCATTGAAATCAGCAGCTTGGTCCACAGCCTCCAGTGCCCATCTGTACCTCCTGCAGCGTTTACTGCTGTAAGATGACTTATAAGCGCCTCTTTCACCCCATGAATCCTGTGTCTCAATGAAGATGCCAACGTGACCAAGATCGAAGTTTGCAACTTCAAATGCTCTTTAAATCAAACACAATAAAGAAAGTCCAGACACCCTTTCTTTCAGTGAGAAAGAGTAACTCTCACTTGCACTCTCATCTCAATTGCATAACTCGAAAGAGCAAGAGACAACTTTCCTTGGACTCTTCAAATAAACTCTCTTTAGGGATCAGGCTATGCACAAGAAAATAGCTCAGCAGGAATTTAAAAGAGAGACAGAGAGAGAAAGTGAGAAACTAGGGATAAAAGCAGGAAAGACCCTGAGCAAAACATGACCCATACCATCATGTAACATATGCACTATTGAACATCAGCTATTTGTATGGAATCAGGGACAAGGAGTCAATTTAGAAAGTAGAGATGTGGTGGGGTCATTTTAAGACAAAGAATACACATGTGTGTTGGATGGATGGACAAATGACCTAGTTTTGGATAAATGAAGCTAAGAATGGTTTACAATTTATGTGAGTCTGTTTCCAGCTAGTCTGAGAGGCAATCTGAAACTGTGTTATCAATTAGGAACCCATTGATGGATTATATACAGACTGAAAGAGCCTAAGGCTGGACATTTTACAGATGTAAATATCAGACATGTGATAGCCTAGAAAGCACATTAATTCTGCTCTGAAAAGGGGCAGGAGCCAGAGAGGAGGGGAAGGGGGAGCTGTGAGGTCACCTTCCCCCATCTCCCACTCCTCTCGTATTACAAATGACTGTTCAAGAATGTGGACTTTGGCTGTAGCCTCTGCCTGGTGGAATGTCACAAAACTTCAAATACAAGCAAGTCCGTTCTCAAATACCTGAATACTGCCAAAAACGGCTTGTAAATCTAGCTGCGTCAACTGTGCTGAGAACAACTCTTGTCAGTTAGGATGTTATATCAATGCTTGGGACGTGATCTTGGAAACAGCCAAATATAAGATCTGATCTCTAACAACCTACCTCTTCCCTGACCATCCTCTTTCTCCCCACCTTTCCCTTGACAAATAAAGACTGTAGTAAAACAGCATTTTGTCAGGATCCCCAGTCATGTGCAGCTGAGTTCTACTCTAAAACCTCTATCACAGAAGGAAATCTTTGTGTAACTAACAGGTCTTCAGTGGCTCCTCCAACCTGCTCTCCCTGTCTCCTGGCCTCACTCTCAGCTGAGGGTCTTGCTTCCTAATTCTCTGAGAAAACACAATCACTATTGCAGGTCATGCCCCCAAGTTCCTGATATCACATTGGTCATTATGGGCATTCCACACACCTACTCCTTCTTCCTCCTTCCCATTAAGAATGAATGCTCTGTGCGTTTCCATCTTCCACTTGGAATCCCACCGTCTCTTGCCTAATCAAGGATAAGGCTGCAGCAACTGTCTCTTTTCACTTCTCACTTTTATCTACCGAATCATTCCCTTTGGCACATGACCTTGCCATAATTTAAAAATATTATCTAGACTCCATGTGGCCCTCTAGCTTTCCATTCAGCAAACCTTTGGAGTTCATGTGCTTAGCGTCTCCTGCTCCATTCTTAAAAGCCTGAGCGGATGAATATCAGCCTTTCTTTTACTGTACGATTCCATCAAACAACCTTTGTCAGATTCACCAGTTAATTGGTGTTTATGTTGCTAAATTTCATTTTCTCAAGAGCCTTCATCTTACTGAGGGCCTATTTAGCACAGTTGATCTCTCCCTCTGTCTTGAAACACTTTTGTCATTTGGCTTCAGGCTCTCTTGGTTCTCCTACCAGACTGATTGCCATCTTAGATTCCTTTACTGCTTCCTCTTAGAGTGAACTCTAAGTTGTAAAGTGTCCCAATACTCAGTCTTTGGACCTCTTGTCATTATTTTTCCCCCATGGCCACTTGCTGTATGATCCTACTGAGTCTCATGATTTAAGTATTATCTATATACAATGAATTTAAGTGATAAATGTCCAGTTTGGCCCATTCTCTGGACTCCAGACTTGTCTGGGCTTCCCTGATAGCTCAGGTGGTAAAGAATCTGCCTGCAATGCAGGAAACCCTGGTTCGATTCGTGGGTTGGGAAGATCCACTGGAGAAGGGATAGGCGACCCACTTCAGTATTCTCGGGCTTCCTTTGTGGCTCAGATGGTAAAGAATCTGCCTGCAATGCAGGAGACCTGGGTTTGATCCATGGGCTGGGAAGATTCCCCTGGAGAAGGGAAAGGTGACCCACTGTAGTATTTTGGCCTGGAGAATTCCATGGACTGTATAGTCCATGGGGTTGCAAAGAGTCGGACACTACTGTGTGGCTTTCACTTTGGGCTTCCCTGGTGGCTCAGATGATAACAAATCTGCCTGAAATGCAGGAGAACTGGATTCAATCCCTGGGTCAGGAAGATTCCCCAGAGAAGGGAATGGCAAACACTCCAGTGTTCTTGCCTGGAAAATTCCATGGACAGAGGAGCCTGGTGGGCTACAATTCATGGTGTTGTAAAGAGTCAGATATGACTGAGTGACTTTGACTCACTATACACAATGAATCTAAGTGATAAATGTCCAGTCTGGCCCATTCTCTGGACCCCAGACTTGTATACACCACTGTCTGTGAGACATTTTCCCTTGGATAACTAACTTTTCTAAAACTGAGATGTCGATTCCTTTCCTCCCACAGAAACCTGTTCTTCCTCACCTCCCCATCAACTCTGTCATTCTTGTTGATAAAGTTAAATATCTTGGAAGTCCTTCCCAACTCTCCTCTTATTCTTAAACATTCTGTACTGGGCACAACTGGGAAAGGGAAAGAGAGCAAATACTGAATCTGGGAAATGAAAGACGCAAGTTCCAGCTCTCTGCCCTGAGCCAGCCTTGGAATCTCCCATTAGAATGTCTCTCTGCCCATTCCATGCCCTTCTCTACTCACTTCAATTATTTTTTTATGAAAAGTATTTTCACTGAATTTTCTTTTTAGTAGTAAATCCCACCTGTTCCAGAAGGTCTCCAGATCCTCCGACCAATTTTTTTTAAATGACTGAATTCATTATATATTGGTCTAGACAAGAAGTGCCTGGCAGATTTAGGTTGCATCATTTAGCTAACAGCTATAGTTTTTTAATCCCTAAGCAACATAAAGCTTACAGTTCTTTCTTTCCAGACCTAATAGATTACCTGGTTTGTGTATACAATGCCCAAAGACTAGAATTCTTCCTCTGAACCAATACTGGGTAGGGCTCTAAAAGTAAATATTCTGGGTCTCTGGCTTTTCTCTTGGCTTATACATGTTTCCTGGAGACCTGGAATCTGGGAAATATACATCTTCATGTATAAGGATTAAATCTTCTATTTCTCCAGTGATGAGGAAAGTCTTAGGACCATTCTGAGCCTCAGATTATTCCTTGGTAAAATCCTAGGACTGAGATTGGTAGGTAATTTCTAAAGGCATTTCTAGCTTTTATTTTTTAATTAATTTATTTTTAACTGAAGGATAATTGCTTTACAATATTATGTTGGTTTCTGCCATACATCAACATGAAGCAGTCATAGGTATACATATGTCCCTCCCTCTTGAACCTCCCTTCCACCCATCCCACTCCTCTAGGTTGTCACAAAGCCCCATTTGAGTTTCCTGAGTCATACAGCAAATTCCCACTGACTGTTTTACATATGGTAATGTATATGTTTCCATGCTACTCTCTCCATTCAGCCCAACCTCTCCTTCCCCTGCTGTTTCTACAAGTCTGTTCTCAATGTTTGGGTCTCCACTGCTGCCCTGGAAATAGGTTCATCAGTATCATCTTTCTAGATCCCACATATATGCATTACTATATGATATGTGTTTTTCCCTTTCTGATTACTTCACTCTATATAAAAGGCTGTAGGTTCATCCACCTCATTAGAACTGACTCAAATGCATTCCTTTTTATGGCTTAGTAATATTCTGATGGATATATGTACTACAGCTTCTTCAGCCATTCATCTGTTGATGGACATCTAGGTCGCTTCCATGGCCTAGGTATTATAAACAGTGCCAAAATGAACATTGGGGTACATATGTCTTTTGCAATTATGATTTATTCAGGATATATGCCCAGCAGCGGGATTGTTTGGTCACATGGTAATTCTTTATTCCTAGCTGTTTAACACTTCCAGCTTTTAAAAGGTGAAGGCTTCAGGTTCTGAGGCCCATCACCCAACAGCTGTATACAACAAGACAGAGTGAGAAACGTAGATCGGAACTCTAGGGCAAGAAAGCAGAGACATGGTGCCAATTTGAAGCTGTATGTAACTATGTGCACACGTGTCCTAACCCTAGTAGTAATTACTGTTGCATATGACCGAGTTCTGACCAGACCAATAAGAAAGTTCAACATACAGTCAGTTGCCCATATCTACGGATGTGAAACACACAGATCTAAAATGCCAACTGTATTCTTTATACCTCACCATACATGTAAGGGACTTGTGCATCTGCAGATTTTGGTATCAAGGGGGGTCCCTGGAACCAAGTATCTGCAGATACTGAGGGATGACTGTACAGCCTCATGGCACTGTTCAGTAGTAGGAAAGTAACCTCATCATTCTTCAAACTGCCTCCTCAAATTAAAAATTATAAACAGGGAATACAAATGAAATTCAACACTTCCTAAATGCAGAGACAATTGGGTCTTGAAGGTAACCTTTAAATGTGAATCTGCTAATGAATGAGATAATAGATTAAGAATCTAGCAAATCACATGGCATAGTTCACAAACATGGAATACAGCGAACGCTCAATACATGTCTGCCTTATTTTCTTCTTTCTTTCCCTCTTTCAAGTGTCAGCTTGCCAGAAAGAAATACCTAACTTTAAGAACATATCTTTTTTTCCTTCCAAACTAAATGTAAAGCAATACATTTATTCAAAAATGTGGTGGAAAACAGTTCACCTTTATGAAGTCAAGAGATTACTAACCTGAATTTAAGTCTCGTCCTGGATTGAAGGCCCGGCTATTAACAGTGGTAGATAGTCGATCACAACTAATTGTTCTAGATACATTGGTGTTAAAGTTCCCATCAAATCTGAAACAACAGACGAGAATCAGCAATATTTATCTGGCCATTATTCAATCCAGAAAGCAAACAAAAGTTGATAGTTCAAATACTGTGTACAGAATAGGTCAGCTCGTGAATAGTAAAATTACAATTTAAATATTTTAAAAAATCACTTCAGAGTAGTGTAGGCAAACCCAACATCTGCATCTAAAGGTTTTAGAAATAAAAATAAATTCTAAGAAGATTAAAAAAAAAAAATCCTTCAAGACAACTTTCCCTGCAGTGAATGACCAGGTACTGGAGATGAAATCATACAGAAAATAGATTTGACAAAATTTAGACCAGAATGACAAACATTCAGACTTAAGCTCTGATGTTACATGTGAAAAAATTCTTTAAATTATTCTGTCTGAAAACCAATGACCAAGCATAAAGACAGACAGTAAAGAAGGAGAAAGAATGGCTGGGGAGTAGGAAAGGTCTAGATTTGAATCCTTGCTCTGTCACTTTTACACGTGTGAACTTGCATAAATTGTATAATCTGTCTGAGCCCCAGGTTTCTTATCTGGAAAAAAAAAAAAAAAAGAAAGAAATCTACTGACTCATAGTCACTAAGACTATCTTCCAGTGAATTTTATCCAGAAGTAACAAAAGAGAAAACTCTAGAACTTCTAAATAAGCTATTTTGGATTTCAGATACTGAGACAATTCATGAAGGTTCTAAGAGTTACCTGTAAATAAACTCAATCTGAAATTAGGTTTTTAAAAACTAGTGTTAAATGTGTATCTCTGATTATAAATATCATTAGTGAAATTTCATTAACACAGGGAGAGAAGCTCTTACAACGCTGAAGAAACACTTCTAAAAATCAAGATCCACTTTATCATTCATGTGAATGTGGATTTTATGGATCTTTTTAATAAGAACTATTAAATTGAACTGGCTGTATAAGCAATGAGGCTGAGTTTTCAAAGGGTGTGATGGGTTCCAAAGCAATTTTGTTTTGATACATATCATCTCAAAAGAGGAGACCTTTCAAGAGATTTTAAGAGACTCTTTAGTCCAGTCTCTCATCCAGTATAGAATTATATCAACATTGTCAACTGTGCCTCCAAGGACACAGTTGCTTTACAAGTGTGGTCACTCTTCCTTGGACCTGCTCCAGTTTGTCTAGACGAGAAGATTGCTCCCTCAAAAGCCACAGATGGAGAGAAAAGAAGAGATTAATACATTAGCAGCTGCCAGAGTGTACGCTGGCAAAGCAATATAATCTCACTGTCCTCTCTGGTCTTAGCATTTAACATCTGTGAAGCAAGAGTAGCATTAGACAAGGAACTCACTTGCTCTCCATGCACTAGATGGTCATATTAAATCTATTCCCTCACATACTTTTAAATTAAAGACAGATAATATTTAGGCTTTGTGGCCTACAAGGTCTCTGTCACAATGACCAGCTTCTGCCATTGTGGTGTGAAAGCAGCCAAAGAGAATTTTTAGAGGAATAAATATGGCAGTATTCCAGGAAGACTCAATTTCCAAAAACAGGTGGTATACCACACTTGTTTCACCACCTCTGATCTAGACTGGGGCAGTCCTACAGAATTTTCTGAGATGATGAAAATGTGTCATTTTTGCACTGTTCAGTATGGTAGCCACACGTGACTACTGAGCATTTGAAATGTGGCTGCTGTAACTGAGAAACTAGATTTTCAACTTTGCTTAACCTTAATTTAAATGTAAACAGTCACCAAATAGTGGCTACCATGTTGGACAATGCAAGTCTAGAAGGTTCTCCTGATTATCTAATCATCCTTCAAGTCTTCGTTCACTTATCACTTCCCCTGAAAAACTGGATTGTGAATGCTTTCCTAGTCTATGTCAAGTGTTTCCATCTTCTCTCAGGGCAAGTGCATAACTTTAAATTTATGGATCCATTTGTATATGTCTTTTTAATTGGACAATACTTCTAAATGCTTTTAATGGGTGGCTTTTTATGGTCCAGGCCATATGAACAGACAAAAGCCCCTTGAGAGCAGATCGCATGTCTTGTCGGTTTTATTCACCACTATGTGTGTATACATATATATATATGTGTGTATGTATGTGTGTGTGTGTATATATATTTTATATATATATAAATATACATATACATGTATACATATATACATATATATATTTTATATATATATATATAAAACACTAAGCATTGTTCTTGTCAAAAGCAGGCACTCATATTAACTGATGATCTATGAACATTCCTCATATGTGCTTAGTCCTAGTTTGGATTCCTGCAGAAGGCTCCAGAGGTCTAATAACTGAGGACCATCCCTCAGATAAGTGGTTCCTAATTATCTAAAGTCTAAGCCATATCAGAATCACCTGGCAACATGTTGGGATGCAGATTCCTGAGCTCTACCGTGGAAGATTCAGATTTAATGAGTCTAGGGTAAAGTCCTCCCTGAAATCTGACTTTGACAGCAGGCTCCTGAGGGGTAAGAAGCCCTCCAATCCTGTCATGTAGATTCCTTTAGAAATAAGGCAGTACAAAGGCTTTCCAGGAACTTCTCCCTATGCCTCAAAGAGACCAAGGACAGAGGATCTTTCAGTCTGAAGAGAGCAGAGGAATTCTTAGGTATGCCTAAAACTCATAACTGGACTGTGCTATACTAATCACAAATCTTTTTCACACCTGCCGATCTCCCAGTTGAGGAAAGTGACACCAAGCAACTCACAGCAAATCAGGGACCTAAGAAAGACGTGACCTCATCTGCCTCCCTGTCCAAGGATGAGGCACACGTATTGCTTTATATAAGTGACACAGCAAGAACTTGTTAAAGGTGATGGGCGACTCAAGAGAGCTACTGACAACTTCTCCCAGAAGAAAGGTGAGCCTGAAGAGAGCCCTCTTTCCCAGGATGGAGTCTCTACGGCCAGGACCTGTGCCGTCAGCCCCAGCTCTGGAGAGGGTTAAAATCCACTGCAGCACACATGCAGATTTCTTTGACCACTGTGAAATGATAGTTCACTCCTGAACCAGGGAGACTGGGGAACTATTTTTATGGGCTGTTTTCCTTTCTGTACTGCAAAGATCATCTCTAAGAGCATTAAAGAAAATATTTTCATACCAATAAAACTGCAAGCAAAGTGACACATTAACAAGAGTATGTGCTCAGTAAACATTTGTCAGTCATAAAAAGGGTTCACAATATAGTGCTTGTCATCAATAGCCGGCCCAACTTTCTTTCCCCACTGTGTCCCAACCTATAGTTCTACTCAGATCGTAGTTCTTACCAATACATGTTTTTTCCTGTTGGGTCCCAGCTGTGGTGCTTTTCAGTGTTCATAGTGCCCATGCTACAAAGCCAATTTTCTGATTTTCCTCCCAGGAAGTCCTCTTGTCAGCCCCAGTCTATGAGGAGCCTTTTCTCCTCTAAACTGACTAGTGCCATTCTGCCTCTTATGTCTCTTTTCCCTAATTTTAAAATATTGTTCTATAAACAAGCTTAGCATAATGTCAATAGAGCTGATGTCTGATAGATAGACTGGTTGCTTTTAGATTCTACTTATATCAACAAAATACTAATCAATAAAAATTCTAACATAAGGTTTATTATAAATAATGAGCAAATTATCTCACTTATTTTGCCTTCTCCACACACTAAATAAAGGTATAGTAAGAAAAAAATGCCAAGATATTTTGTTATGGAAGCCTTATTGTTTAATTCTACCACCCAGCCCTCGAATGCCCAATTCTCTCTATAACCTTTCGGATATCTGAGAAGTCTTAATTCTGCCAATGGGATTGTGAGTTATTGAGGATTTGTAGTTCTCTCTTAGGTCCAGTACATTGCTGGGAATGTATAGTTCTCTGTAAGTTTTCTTATTGGTAGCTGAGTGCTGTGGAAGGACAAAAAGCTAAGTCACTGAAAAGCTCTGCCTATTTCATTTAATCATATTCAGAGAACATCTGTGATGAAAAAGGAACTGCCACCTGGCAAAAGCATGCTGTGTTGGGGTCAGGAGCATGCCCTCAGATGTACACAGGCCTGAACTGGAGTTGGGTTTAAAATGCTTTTTGCTCTCTAACTCTCCCATAGAACTTACATGTTTGCAGCCTACATTTTTCTCATCTATAAGATGGTTTATCTATTTTGTAACCAGAAAATAGCTCTGAAGAGCCTTGTACATAGTAAACATTTAATAAATAATAACAATGAATATTAGGCGTATTAGTAACAGTAACAGTTAACAGCTCCCATGTTACATTGTATCAAGAATATTCCAAGTGTTTTACACAGATTAACTCATCTAATCATAACAAACCTGAGAGATACACTATTATTATTTCATTTAAAGACCAAGAAACCGAGGCACAGAAATGTTAATTAAGAAGTCCAAGCTTCACAGCTAGGAAGTAACAGGATCAAGATATGAACATATATTCAAGCTCTCCTTTATAATGAATATATTACACTGTATCTCAATAAAATCAATAAATTGTCATTAGCATTATCTAAAACAGCTGAAGTACAATTCAACTCTCTCAAAGAAAAGGATTACTCTAAAGGCTTATGGGGCTTAGGGGAAATCTTTGCTTTTTACTTAATAGGAAATGACAGTTGCTAAGCATAAGGCTCACAATGGATAGCTGCAGAGAAAGAACTCTATGGACAAAGATGAGGAAGATAGAGAAGATATATTATTAAAGACAGCTATTCTCAATCAATTATAGATAACATAGATTTTTTAAATGTTCACCACTGGCATACCTTTGGAATGTTCCATTTTGGGGTTACTTTTTATTACTGCACTCCAAAAAAGCCTCAAGGTCCCTTTCCATTCAAATCTGAATTTGAAAGGTTTCTGAAATCTGAGAGGTTTCAAGGCAGCAGAGGCGGCTATAAGTTCCAGATGGACAGAAGAGTGAGCATGTCCACTCTCCACACAGAGAAGAGACACAGCTCATAGCAACTTCTCTCTTTTTCCTAGTGTTAACATTCTCCTCTGGGAGAAAGAACCTGGCATTCTGGTCATCTGACAGCTTAAACAAAGGCTTATATACATACAGCAAAGGTAAGATAAAAATAGGAGACCAAAAAGAGGAAATATCACCAAATTCTGAAAAATTCTCCATGGGACAGCGAATTTCAGGTGAGTGATAAATAACATAATAGACAATGGCCACAGATGTGAGCAATGCATAAAACCATAAAACAGGGCTCAGAGAAGCCCCAGCTGGTAACGTATAAACACACAGCCTTCCAGAGATCAAACCTGATCCCCAAAAGCACGTCAAATACCTGAAGACATTCTTTTTCTGAAGAAATCCACCCTGCTGTTTGAGAATTAAATAACCACTTTGCAGGAGAACCTCAGCCAGAGGGCAATATGACCTCTCCTCTAGTTAGCTCACAGACTTAAGTTTACTAGGAAAGGATGAAACAAAATTCAATTCTTGCTCCCTGGGTAATCCGAACATAGTGAATACTGGTGGTTTTAAATTAATTTATTTCTATCAACTGCTAACATTCTGATACTTAAAGGATTCAAGGACAAGACAACCACTCTCCTTTCTCCTGCATATTCCATGGAATTCTCTAAGTGGCAATGGTTGTACAACCTCTCAATTTTCTTGAGTCTCCTCACACATGAGGAGCATCCACTCCCCAACCGAACTAACATGAAGCATGCAGAAACAAACCCTATCCTTTTTCCATGGTTGCTGACATTGCTGATGTGCAAGCAGGTATGGGAGCAGTGTCAACAGGGGGCTTGGAGATAGAGGAGCATGGTGTGTTCCGAGCTGGTGAGTCAGTCGGGAGAAGTAATTTCATGAGCAAAACCCCTGTGATTATCTCTCCCTTTCTACTCAGCCACACACACTAATGTTAGCTTCTCTTTTGAACTCCAAACACCCATAACTTCTTAAGGAAAACTCTGAACAAACTTTTTGGCCAACCCAGTAAAACTTGCTTAGCACCATCCCAGTTACCTGAGTTATCTTCAGGCCTCAGTGGAACAGCTGCCTTGCCTAAAATGAGACTACATTTAATGCACACGTGCCTTTTAGAAAAAATGACTTCTAAGAAGAAATGTACTATTTACCCTGATTGGGAGACTGTGAGAAATGCAAAGTTCATGCTTCTAAACCATTATGAAAACATGCCAGTTCTCTTAAGGGTTACCTAAAACATTTTTCATTGAGAAATACATAAGTTTCCAGTCACATTTATAAAATTTTAGCTTTTATAAGGTCAAGAGCTGATAAAATTATAGATTTTCATATAAAATAAACAGGCAATTCAACTTATCTTTGCATATGGCCTTTAAAAAAGTCATAACAATAAGAGAATAATCCTATATAAATCTCCTGTAGACTTTCTCTCTAAAAGGGGGAGATATTGGATTATGACTGCTTTCTGTATTTATTTTCATAAGATAAAACTAGGGCCTGAAATTTAGTTTCAAGAGAAATAACTCCATCTTTCCTACCCCCTCAAGTTAATAAAAAAAAAAAAGAAAAAACTTCCTTCTGGATTTACTTTCATGAACAACTGATCGAAACTGCATCCCGAGGGAGAAAACAGAACTGTGACTCCCACTTTGATCTCTTCCCCATGGAGAAATTCACTCCCTGCCTGGCTTGCAAGATGTTCATTTGATTGACGTTTGCTCTGATGTGCAAACTGCTTTGAACTTCAGACATTTAATTCCCATCAGGCTGCAGTCATTTTTATTCTCCTTCAACAGGATTTACAAGCAGGAGATCAGCAAATGTAGAAGATAAAATAAATTTGCAGAAGCTTTGAATCTTACATCAAAACAGTGTTCAAGTGAGTTCCAATTGGATTTCATTCAGCCTCGGTTCACAGTGTAAATCAACTTTTCAGTGGAGTCCCAGTTTAGAAAGGAAAAGATACAAAAGAGAGAGAGACATACACCAGTTGGGGTTTACTTCCGGAATCTCTTTCTTGGTCTTTGTTTAAATTTCCTATGGAAGGTGATTTGCCAGGCAAATCACTTAAAACCCTGGGTTTTCCTCAGCATTTCCAGGCAAAGTCTGACCAATTTATCATGTAGCACAGAAAAACCACACCCACAGTGTGAGTTCCAAGGGTGCTGCTGAAATGTGGTATTGTTCACGGGCATGTTTTAAAGGTAATAATTTAAAAAGCAAATCCCTGTGGATATCTCAGAAGAGCAAGGCTTACGCTGATAGTTGAGTCCATAAATAAAGCCAATATGATGACAGCTAATGGGGTAGGGAATTTTTTTTACTTGTTTTCTTGTTTTTAATCACTGCTAGAGACAGGCACGAGGGTGTTTCTTTTTTTTAAAGACCACCACAGTTACACACCTTTTCTTGAGGAAGCAAAATCTGGTATGGGCTCAGAAGCTGGTGTGGAACAAATGTGCTGAGGCTTGTGATGGATCTCCCAGCCCACGGCAGACCCTTGCTGCTGAGTGTCACCAAATTACCAAGTTCCATTTTTGGAGCAGCGGACATTTTGGGGTGGGGGGTGGGGAGGGGCGGGGCAGGGGGGAAGCAAAGATGGCAAAACCCAGCAGCTACAGGAGACTTTGAAACGAGGTCCAGTGGTTAAGAGGTTTCCCTGGTGGCTCAGTCGGTAAAGAATCGACCTGCAATGCGGGGAACCCAGGTTTGATCCCTGGGTTGGGAAGATCCTCTAAAGGAGGACATGGTAACCCACTCCAGCATTCTTGCCCAAAGAATCCCCATTGTCAGAGGAGCCTGGCGGGCTACAGTCTATGGAGTTGCCAAGAGCTGGAGATTACTGAGGGACTAAGCACATCGGTGATTAAGACTTCACCTTTCAATACGGGAGGGTGCAGGATTGATACCTGGTTTGGGGAGCTAAGATCCCACGTGCCTCATGGCCAAAAAATCAAAACATAAAACAGAAATAGGATTGTTACAAATTCAATAAGGACTTTAAAAAATGGTTCCCATAAAAAAAAAAAATCTCAAAAAAGGGAGGTCTGGACATAGAAAACATCCGAGTAACAGCCCAACAGTGCCTGGTTTACTCAGATATGACAGGGAGACATTTCATTTCACCTCCATTCAACCAGATTCCCACTCATTCTTTCTGGGAAGTGTCTGCTCTCCAAATATTTGAGCAACACCAGTTGAAAAGAATTAAACAAGAACCCCCTTATCTTCCACTTAACCACCCATGAGAATAAAGTTAAACAAAGAAAGAGCTAAGATAAAAATCAAACATCTGCCCTGGCAAATATTTAAACTCTGTTTGAATGGTGGAGGAAGGGGTAAGAGTGGGGTCACTTCAAAAAGGAACTATCACATTTATAAAGTAAATGATACTCAACTCCCCCCAATGGAGTTTACTTATTCAAACACCTAAATTAATGGGCAAACTGAAAAGCTGTCAAATAACGTGTAATCATGTTCCGAGAAATGGTTTTTCCTTCCATCTCTGCAGAGATTGAAGAGATAAGTCACATTCTTTCTGTTCTTATCAGTAATAAGGATTAAATCTTCAGGGTTCAGCAACCCAGACAGAGTGGAAACAAGGCTGGTTTCGAATGCCCTTGGAAGGTAAGGCTTAGAGCAATCAAGCATCTCTCTCTGTGTAAGAATCTAAGTATCTAAGTCACATTTCTTTTTCACCATTCCACACCCCTACCTCCCCACAGCAGATCGCTGGCAGAAAGCCCTGCTGTGATCTGTGTTTTGCTTCTAGAATTCCATTCAAACTGCTTTCTCACACAAGCTTGGAAAATGGCAAAGGTGACACCTAGGGGAACTGGAAGTGAATCCACAACCACGTTAAACATTTATCCTTTAACTTTCTTGTTACCAGGTTTGGGCAGGAATGCACGAAGAAGAAGAAAGAAAGGTGTCTGGAAAAATAAAAGAGAAAACAGACAGCTGGGCAGAGGAATCCACAGGCTCCCTTTGTGCCATTCCATAGCCCCCGTCCACCCTACTACTTGACTTCTAACGAGGACTTCGTACATGTTTCAGTTGTTTATATACTTTCTCCTTTGTAAAGAGATCCTTTCCCATGTTTATCCCTAGAACCTAGCCCGGAGTTTTCCTGTGAAGAGTACAGCTGTAGTAAATGCTGAGTGACAAAATGCAGAAAACTGAAGAGGCTGAGACTTGCCAGGACTAGAGTCAAGAGCTTGTAAATGCGTATGTTTTCTTCCCACACATACGCTGGGTACTTAGTAAATAGCAGACAACTGTGAGTGGTATGACACAGACATCAAAGAGAAGCACTGAGAACTTCGGTTAGCAGATGACTGTGGAGATGAACTGGTTCAAATCTGCCAGGCACATTCGTGCTGGAGTGAGACAAGGCTTCTCCAGATCTCCGTTCTGCAGAAGGAACATGAAACATAAGATGTGGAATACTTATGGCTCATGCGTCCTCAAAAGGCATGACCGACCCAGTATTCAAAAGCTAACAAAGCTGTGAGTTGGAAGACAGCTGGCTCCACATCATACCAGACCAGTTGAGTCGCCCAGAAAGATTACAGACACAGTGATTTTTAAATCGTGACCTTCTTTGATACATTTTGGTATTCTTGCACAACAAAAACAGATGAAAACTTCAAGGGAATGCCTCTGTGATAACCGGGTATATTTCTTAGAGCTGGGCAAAATGCACTAGGCAGTTTCATTTAGAAATCAGATAGGCAGACAGACAGATAAAAAGGAAGGAGAAAAATTTCAAGACCAACTCTCCCTAAAATCCATAAAAGGCCACTGATGAAAATCAGTATTCTAAGCAGTGTGGCAGGTCTCCTGTCCTTCCTCCAGTGAAGCTTAACATAGGAAAATTCAGAAAGCAGGACTGTTATCAGACTCAAATACAGGTGTTTTCTGCTATGAGTGTGCTCATCAATAGTCCTAAAGATACAGATACTTATCTACACACACAAGGAAATAACACAAACTAATGCAGGAACATAGTTTGAAGATGAGAAATACAATTGAAATTTGCTATATCAGGGAACTCAAACAGAGGCTCTGTAACAACCTAGAAGTGTGGGGTAGGGAGGGAGATGGGAGGGAACATATGTATACCTGTGGCTGATTCATGTTGATATTTGCAAGAAAACAACAAAATTCTGTAAAGCAATTATCCTTCAATTAAAAAAAATTTAAAAACAAGAAGAAAAGGCTGAGAAATACACTAAACAGACTGTGGAAGCTTCATATTCAGCCAATTTAGAAACTTTCGAGGGTCATACAATAGCCTCAAATGAAATTCCAAGAAGGGATACATAGTTCAGCATTTCAGTTGGCAGATAAGCCATTTCAATTTTACTACTGGTCAGAATAGTTTACCATTAAAAGAAAAATGGTTTGGAATCAGGAAACCTAGGTTCTACACTCAGCTGCCCTGAGTCTTGACACAACCTCTCTGAGCCTTCATCCTCATGTGCAAAATGGAAGAGAGGGATTGTACCCCGCCAGGCTGTCCTGAAGATCATAGGAAGAATGTAATTTTAGTAAAATAATGTTTATAAAAGAAAGTATTGAACTGAAGTTTAAACATATGTAACTCTTTTACATAAGTTAAATATTGTAACTGAATCACCCTTCTGAAATGTAAAGCATTCTGCAAAATCCTTGTTGAATTCTTAACTAGACTCAAGTCCTTCTGGTAACAATATCCATACAGGCTGTATCTGTAACATTTTACCAGACTGCAGGTAATAATAATTTTTAAGTGGACTGGAGATGAATATGTGAGATAGGACAAGGAGAACACTTGAAAGACAGATTCATCATTCAGTACTTTGAGGGCAAAAATACAAATACACTTTCTTGGGATAAGACCAGAACCTTTGATAAAATTAAACTTGTATCAAGAACCATGCTTGTCACCTTATTGGATGTTGTGTTACCCAAAGGATAAAAGAATAAAACCATTACAGTAAGAACTCCTGGCTAACTCACAGTGCTGTGAGTAGTAATAATAAAAAATAAGATGTACATAGACATTTTTTACTATTGTTTCATGTGAAACACCTTAAAATATGGCTGGAAAGAAAAGGATTTGCCCACAAATGGGTCAGCTGTTATGCCTAGAAACATCAAATCCAACTGTGCATCGGCACAACATTAAAACTATACATTCACAATTGGTCCTCTCTTCTGAAATGTCATGCATATAACATAGTTGTGGGGGTGAAAATATCTGTGGGATGAAAATAAAGTGATGCTACATGCTAAATTCAACTTCTTGCCAAATCTCTCCCAAGAATGATCTACGTGTGACTTTTAAAATCAGCATGTTCATACTAAATAAATCTTCCTTCTAAATACCTTTTGCTCTTATTTTCATTTGTTGGTTAACAGATTCTTCCCCTCTGAGATGTTCAATTTAAAATTTAGAATAATCTTTAAAAGTCTTCCTTCCAATCCAAATCTCCAATAAAACCTAGTGGTTAAGTCATGTCAGACTCTTCTGCGACCCATGGACTCTAGCCCACCAGGCTCCTCTTCCATGGAATTTTCCAGGTAAGAATACTGGAGTGGGTTGCTATTCTTTCTTCAGGGGATCTTCCTGATCCAGGGATAGAACCTGTGTCTCCTGCATTGGCAGGCGAATTCTTTACTGCTGAGCCACCAGGGAAGCCCCTATACTTCCTGTCTACACACAATATTCTATGGAACGCACCACCACCCAGGACATCACATACATACATCCCTTCTTGGCTGTTTCAGCAGTATCTTCCCCTCTCAAGTTATTCAATGCTTTATGATGCTTTGCTATTTTCTGATCCGAAGCATCCTTCTTCTAGATCTATCTGTAGGAATTCCACTCTTGAAGACCTCAACTACCGCTCTTCAACCAAACTACAGAGACCTCTACTCATAATCACTCTTTCTTCAAAAGAGTCTTTGGGTTTTTCATGACACTTGACACAGCCTACTTAGTTTACTCTGCATCCTCTAAGCTCCTAAGGTACAAACTATTTTATTCATCTTTACCTAGTGTCTAAGGCAACGTCTGGCACCTTAACTGCTTTGAACATGACACAGACAAGTTGAGTTAAAAGTGATATATACACAGATATTTGGAAATTTTGTGTGCTTAAACTCACTCCACATGCAATTATCAGTACTGTCATAATTATTCATGTCTAATATTATTATTATCATTATCAGTTCAGTTAACTAATAACTGAGATAACTGAGTCAACAGCAACTTAAGTATCCCATCAGAGCTTAGCACAATGGAATAATACTCAGGTGAAATTGATGACTACCATGAACGGGCATAAAAGTAATTGAATTTCTGCCTAGAGTTAAAGTATCTCAGTAATTCTGACATCATCATCATCATTACCTATATTCAAACTAAAGACCAACTCAGGTTTCTTACCATGCATGAACTCTCTCCACAATTATATACTGAGGACCTGTTCAAGCAAGGTACTGAATACAAAGTTGACAGAAGAAAGATAAAGGGCACACAGAATAGAAATATGACTTAGAACCTGGTATCAGCCACTCTCACAATTACCCAGAATCAGTCTTAGCTACCTTCAATTCCTCCCTCTCCCAACACCCAGTAGTGGTATGCAGGCCATAGCCAACACCAACAGACAAGTTCAGGCCCCTCTTGTTCATGGCCTACGCAAAGGAAATCAGACTAGGTCTTCTAGTTGTTATATGGCAAACAAGTAAAATCTCCTAAAAGAGGATCATCGTTTCTTTTCTAAAATGTTAAATTCTCTCAAACAACTGCTATTTACTTAGTGTCTACAGTACAGTACTCAGACGCTCAGTCACGTCTGACTCTTTGTGACCCTATGGCCTGTAGCCTGCCAGGCTCCTCTGGCTATGGGATTCATCTAGAAAGAATACTGGATTGGGTTGCCATTTCCTCCTCCAGGGGATTTTCCTGATCCAGGATTGAACACACGTCTCTTGGGTCTACTACACTGGCAGGTGGGTTCTTTGCCACTGAGCCACCTGGGAAACCCTACTGAGTGTCTACTATGTGTTAAAGACACATGGCAGCAAGAAAGGAATTGTGCTTCATTTCATTCACAAAGCTTAAATTCTCCTGAATGAAGTTCAGTTACTCATTCTAGTATCTGAGGTTCTCTATGATCTAATATTAATTCAACTTCTCAGCTGCCTTTTCCATCACTTTTCCCAATACAAGATCCTCATCAGTGCTCCTGGCCATTTCCTTCTGTGGGGCTTTCTTTAAATTGACCTTCCTCTCCTGGAAAGCTCTCCCTCCATATTCCTATATGTGAACATCCTTTTCCTACACCATGATTCAGCTGAAATGCTTCTCCCATAAACCATCTTATAAATGTTTCAGTTCAGTTCAGTTGCTCAGTCGTGTCCGACTCTTCATAACCCCATGGACTGCAGCACACCAGGCCTCCCTGTCCATCACCAATTCCCGGAGTTCACCCAAACTCATATCCATTGGTCGGTGATGCCATCCAACCATCTCATCCTCTATAGTCTCCTTCTCCTCCCACCTTCAATCTTTCCCAGCATCAGGGTGTTTTCAAATGAGTTAGTTCTTTGCATCAGGTGGCCAAAGTATTGGCATATCAGCTTCAACATCAGTCCTTCTAATGGACACTCAGGACTGATCTCCTTTAGGATGGACTGGTTGGATCTCCTTGCAGTCCAAAGGACTTTCAAAAGTCTTCTCCATCACAGTTCAAAAGCATCAATTCTTTGGCACTCATCTTTCTTTATAGTCCAACTCTCAAATCTATACATGACTACTGGAAAAACCATAGCCTTGACTGGATGGACCTTTGGTGGCAAAGCAGTGTCTCTGCTTTTGAATATGCTATCTAAGTTGGTCATAATTTTCCTTCCAAGGAGTAAGCGTCTTTTAATTTCTTGGCTGCAGTCACCATCTGCAGTGATTTTGGAGCTCCCCCAAATAAAGTCTGTCACTGTTTCCACTTTTTCCCCATCTATTTGCCATAAAGTGATGGGACCGGATGCCATGATCTTAGTTTTCTGAATGTTGAGCTTTAATCCAACTTTTTCACTCTCCTCTCTTTCATCAAGAGGCTTTTTAGTTCTTCTTTGCTTGCTGCCGTAAGAGTGGTGTCATCTGCATATCTGAGGTTACTGAGATTTCTCCTGGCAATCTTGATTCCAGCTTGTGCCTCATCCAGCCCAGTGTTTCTAATGATGTACTCTGCATATAAGTTAAATAAGCAGGGTGACAATATACAGCCTTGAGGTACTCCTTTTCCTATTTAGAACCATGTCCAGTTCTAACTGTTGCTTCCTGACCTGCATAAATGTTTACTTTTTAAAATTAATGAATGAGTAATGTAACCTTTGTAGGCCTTGTTGCATAATATCATCTCCCTCCCCACCTGACCCGCCAGATTGCTCTCAAAAGCGTGAAGAAAATTACCTAATCAATATAGAATTTACAAATTTGAGCAGCAGGAAAAGTTGTCCATAATGAATCTTGAGCATTGGCTGTCTGGAGTATAGTGCAAACTGTTCAGCTTACAGTTGAGGAAACTAAGGACTAAAAAGGTTAGGTGAATTTTCTAAGATTACACAGCAAACAGGTAGAGCAGATGGCCATCTGGTCTTAAGACCATATTCCTATGATATAATCTATATCTCAGCTGAATTGAAAATGAAAGGAAAAATATTTTTACCACTTAAGATATTTTTTGCTACCACGGTAGAGACTGAATTGACTTAAAAATGAAATATTTAAAAAGAGGCTTGCTGCTAAGTCGCTTCAGTCGTGTCCGACTCTGTGCGACCCCATAGATGGCCTCCCACCAAGCTCCCCCATCCCTGGGATTCTCCAGGCAAGAACACTGGAGTGGGTTGCCATTTCCTTCTCCAATGCATGAAAGTGAAAAGTGAAAGTGAAGTCACTCAGTCATGTCCGACTCTTAGCGACCCATGGACTGCAGCCTACCAGGCTCCTCCATCCATGGGATTTTTCAGGCAAGAGTACTGGAGTGGGGTGCCACTGCCTTCTCCAAAAAAGAGGCTTACCTCCTTTTAAAAATGAAACAAAGTTCATGTTTCAGTTCAGTTAAAAAAAAAAGAGCAAATGGAAGATGGTATAGAGATTCCTTAGAAAACTAGAAATAAAACCACCATATAACCCAGCTATCCCACTCATAGCCATATACCCTGAGGAAACCAAAACTGAAAAAGACACATGTATCCCATTGTTCACTGCAGCACTATTTACAATAGCTAGAACATGGAAGCAACTTAAGATATCCATGAACAGATAAATGGATAAAGAAGTTGTGGTACATACACACAAAGGAATATTACTCAGCCATAAAAGGAACATCTTTGAGTCAGTTCTAATCAGGTGGATGAACCTAGAACATATCATACAGGGTGAAGTAAGTCAGAAAGAGAAAGATAAATACCGTATTCTAACGCATATATACAGAATCTAGAAAAATGGTACTGAAGAATTTACTTACAGGGCAGCAATGGAGAAACAGACATAGAGAATAGGCTTATGGACATGGGGAGAGGGGAGAAGAGGGTGAAATGTATGGAAAGAGTAACATGGAAACTTACATTACCATATGTAAAATACATAGCCAATGGGAATTGGCTATATGTCTAAGGAAACTCAAACAGGGGCTCTGTATCAACCTAGAGGGGTGGGATGGGGAGGGAGATGGGAGGGAGGTTCAAAAGGGAGGGGATATATGTATACCTATAGCTGATTCATGTTGAGACTTGACAGAAAATAACAAAATTATGTAAAGCAATTATCCTTCAAAAAAAAAAAAAAAAAGGCAATCATAAACTGTGATCTCATGCTCTGAAGTCCCTAGAGGATCCTAAGGAGAGTAATACAGGAATCTGAACATTCTGAGTCAACATATTAATCATCAAAATTAAAAATAACTCTCTGAGTAACTTATTTCTAGTTCCCATGTCAGTGATACTTCAGGAACTTAAAATGTGAACATACAAATGCCTTAATGCCTATTCCCACAATAACTATTCAATTAGCCAACATTAATTGAGTGAGGATAAGAGAACTGACTTCTATTTGGAGACACAAAAAAGAATAAAAATCTGAATTCATCTTCCCAGGATTTTCTCCCTGGTTTACCCATTGCACTCTTCCAGTCTTCTTAAATAAAGACATTAAAAGTAAAAAATAAGAACACCATGAGACAGGAACACCTACAGAAGAAATTGAGGAAGGGAGGAGGAGACAAATGGAATTAAGAGATGTCAAATACAAGATTATTGACTGGCTTATTAAAAAAAGTCGAGGGTTAGTGACTAAACAACAGTTTCAGATGTGCAGAGCACATTCCCATTTCTGTGGCAGGTTTCAGAAATAGATATTTTTGGTATATGCAAAAGGTGACTATATATAAATGTGACAGAACAAACATGTATGTTTAAGATGGCATATCAGGGAAGGCACATGGATAAGACATTTATAAAATTTGTTAATATTATATAGTCTTCTCAGATTGGGAGCTGCAAAATCACATGCTAATGTGGGCCAAGTAGGTAATGAAAGTTAGGGGAATGGGTTGGGTGTGAAGCAATAGGGAGCAGTGGAGACTGTGGTGAAGGGGAGCATACAGGCTGTGTCTTCAAAGGGAGCTGCTCTTCATAGGAGCTGACTTTGCCCAGGGGGATGTAGACTCACCACTGTCATATCTTCTGAATTTAGAGAGAACAGAAATTTGGTAATTCCCCCGAAGTTTAAATGTTGCCAACAAATTAAAAAACTTAAATTTAAAAATCTTTAAAATGTCCTGTGGGGCCAAGGAAAACACATCTGTAGGTGAGATAGAGTCATGAGCATTATGAAGAGTTTTTACATGTGTGCAATCCTTGCAAGGGAGCTCAGGATCTTATGGACCCTCCTTACCTAACCCTCTAAAACACAAAGGGAGCTATTAATTAAATTATATAAGTAAATAAACTCATTCTCAAAAGTATGCTGTTAAGTGATACCATTGAAAATGAGTTTGCTGTAGATTAAGTCGTAGCCTGTCCCCCTTGCATTAGACAATATCAATTCTTCAGATCATTCCTTCAGTAAATATTGATGGAATATCTAATCACTATACAGGACTCTGTACAAAATAATTAATTTCTAGGATTCCTGAGTAAGAAAAGCTGACGGGTCTGAGAAGGAAAGTATCAAAATCATCTGAAAAATCAATTTTCTGCTGCTTGGCAGGTTCTCTCTGTAGTCATCACAGTATAACCTTCAGGGTGTATTCTGCAGAATATTCTATAAAAGAATATTCTCTCTCTTCAGAACTGGGTATGTTATCTTATTTTTTAAAAAATATGCATTATCGTGAGACTTCCTGGTGGTCCAGTGGTTAAGACTCTGCATTCCCACTGCAGGAAGCATGGCCTTGATCCCTGTCAGGGAACTAAGAGCCTATGTGCCTTGTGGTGTGGTCAAAAGGAAAAAAAAGAAGAAAAACCATTATCAAGTTTTAGTGACAAAAATCAAATATGGATTATATATCAGTAAAAATAAAATTCTAGGCCTAGAAAATAAAAATTAGTAATCGGATAAAAAAATCAATCATAAAAATATTGGCCAGGTAACTAACTTGTCTTTAATAAAACTGGAGAAGCAAGATCAATGGGCTACAGACACAATGTTAGTAATAAATACCTTAAGTGCTCTTGGGTCAGTGTTACATTTTTTAAAATGTTTACAGGGCCTAAATATTTAAGAATGTTGTTCATGTCTGACTTTTTGCAACCCCATGAACTGTATCATGCCAGGCTTCCCTGTCCTTCACTGTCTCCTGGAGTTTGCTCAAACTCATGTCCATTGGGTCAGTGATCCCATCCAACCATCTCGTCCTCTGTTGGAGTCTTCTTCAGCACCACAATTTGAAAACATCAGTTCTTTGGCGCTCAGCTTTTTTATGGTCCAACTCGCACATCCATACATGACTACTGGAAAAACCATAGCTTTGACTATATGGACCTTGTCAGTAAAGTGATGTGTCTGCTTTCTAATACAGTGTCTAGGTTTCTCATAGCCTTTCTTTCAAGGAGTATGTGTCTTTTAATTTCATGGCTGCAGTCACCGTCTGCAGTGATTTGGAGCCCAAGAAAATTAAATCTGCCTGCTTCCATTGTTTCCCCATCTATTGGCCATGAAGTGATGGGATTGGATGCCATGATCTTAGTTTTTTGAATGCTGAGATCCAGATGTAAAACTAACAATCCCTTATTTCAAGTCCAGTTGCTTATGTCTATTGTAATGGCAATTTATCATAAATGCATGTGGCCAGTTCATGGGTATAAAGAGTTTGCTTTATAAAATGGCAAAATCTTACAATTTAGAAGGATTTTTCTCAACAATCTTCAGTCCCGTTTTCATTAACTTCAGTAGTTATTTACCTCAGTTATCTTTAAGGCTTTGGTTACATTCACTTAATATTTTCATTTAAATTAATGCATTTTAAAATTTAGGTGTATTTATTTTAAAAAGAAATTTTATGTTATTTCCATAAGAGAAAAAACATTATCTTGACATAGAGCATAATATAAACTGTTTTTAGTCATGTTCTTAAATTGCTTTCCAAGACTGGCAGTTCTTCCTTTCTGCATTTAATTCCAACATGAACTCCCTGAGACTTAAAATGTAGACTTTTTCGGAAGGATTGAAATATAAGAAAGAGAGAACTGAAAATGTCCTCAGTAGGATAACACAACAGTTAGAAAATGTAGATTAAAGCATTTTATGAGAAACTGGAAAAGGGGCAGCTAAGGATTCCAACCCTGGTTTACAGCAATAACTTACTATTAACTCTTCCCATATTTGAACCTTCATTAAAAAGGTAAGAGGCCCTTTTAATTTTAAAAAGTGTTTGTGTTTAGTCAATGGCTAGAAAAGCATCAGCTCAGTGTTCACTGCAAAAATTCCTACATACATTCCCTGGTAAGAGAGCCTTTTGCTAAGCCAAGAAGACTCTGTCTAAGAGAAGGGTAGTTGTCACTTGCCATTTTCAGCTGCAGACTGTTGTGACCAGATCTTTGTTTAAGATGTCGCTAGAGGAACATGTTTTTTGTCATCCATATAGAACTGCTCTGGTTGTACAAGATTCACCCCAAATGGCAGTTCCTGGCTCTGTCAGCTACTCCTAGCGAGGAGAGAAGACTGCCTTGCAGCTCCACAGTGCTTCTGCACTCAACACAAGTCCAGCATTTAGAGGAGTACTAACCTGCTTGCCCAGCACATTGGGAGTGTAATTCGAGCCTCTTAGATGTCAAACTGAACTAAATGAGAGATTCCTGGAGGGCAGAAACTAACTTTATATTTTATTATATTCACTTAAAGGCAGATCACTGGTTATTGCCGAACGTCTGGATGACCTGCATTTCAGACTTCAACTCTTATCTCAGCACATTCAAAATGTAAATCACTGTCTTTACTCCAAAACATTCTGAGGTAAGTCTTTCGAAACCTTCAAAGTATACATGTGTGTAAGCATGTAGCGCCATTTTCACAAGCAAGGCAGAAAATTCTATTCTATGGCATGGTTACATCTTATGTTATCACTTTTATGCATGGGATATAATTTCCTTTACTTATCTATTATTAGAAATTTAGAATATTTACAATATTCTCTATTCTAAATGGCATTACAATGACTTTTTAAACAAATTTATCTTTACAAACATGTCTTTATTCTCCTCCAAATGACCAGATCAAACAAGATGCACATTTTTTAAATAAGAAAATTGAAGTATAGTTGATTCACAATATTCTGTTAGTTTCAAGTGTACAAAGTGATTCAGGTATGTATCTTTTTTTGTGATTCTTTTCCATTGTATAGGCTATTACAAGGTATTATGTTATACAGTAAATCCTTGCTGTTTATTTTATACATGGTAGTATCTGTTAATCCCATACTCCCAGTTTATCCCTTTCTCCCTTTCCACTTTGGTCACCATAAATTTGTCTTCTATGACTGTGAGTGTATTTGTTTTATAAATAAATTCATTTGTATCATTTTTTTAGATTCCACATGTAAGTGCTATTGTGCAGTATTTGTCTTTCTCTAACTTACTTCACTTAGTATGATAATCCCTAGGTCCAAGAGGGACACCTCTTTTCCCCATGCCATGCAGCTTGCGGGGGTCTTATCCTTACTTACCAGGGATCAAACCTGCGGCCCTGGAAGTGGAAGTGTGGGGTCCTAACCACTGAACTGAAAAGGAGCTCCCCAGTATGCATACAGAACCCTCTGTGAAGCCATCCATCTGGTATACTTCTCTGCTTGGAGGAACCAGAGCACCTCTCTGCTGTGTCATGGTTTGCTCTCACTGTTTAATTATGTTCAGTATTTGGTCCCATCCAATAATAGTTAAATTTCTCACCCCTGACTCATCCCCATATTCAAGTCATTTCAGATTCCAGCACATAGTAATCAAACACAATTGTGAGGCACTGGGATGAAAATGGACGAGCTGTAATCCCAGCCCAGAAGAGCTGGGGAGGCATACCAACGGCAACATGTGGTCCGTTCAGTTCTGCACTGTAATAGAGGCAATGGAAACTCACTATGGGGACAAACGTGAGGGAACAATGAATTCTTCCAGGGGCAAAGGTGAAGGAGGAGAGGGGGAAAAAAGAGAGGTTATAGGAAGCTATGGAGTGAGACAAATGGTTATACTGCTTGTTGAAACATTAATAGAAATTCATGAGGTGGGAAAAAAATGGAAAGGTGACATATTGGGTAGATTTACAAGTAGACATCAGTCAATTCAAGCTTTTTGTTTCACCTAGACCCATGTTCCACTTAGAAATTTCATGAAGATCTCCTGTCTGTTGAGGCAACTTCTGCACTACTGACATTTAGAGTCAGATAATTCTTTGGAGGACTGTCCTGTGCATTGCAGGATGTTTACCGCACCCCTGGCCTCTCTTCAGTAGGAGCAACTGTTTCCACCTTCCAACTGTGACAACTGAACATGTTTCCAGATACTGCCAAATCTCCCTGGGGATGAAGGGGAGTGGAAATCATCTTAGTTGAGAACCAGTGTTTTAAGTATAATTCTAGCTGTAAGGACTTCTCCCTTACTATCCTATCTTTTTTTCTCAGTCAGGAAATGATTTTTTTTCCCTTCGGTTTAAAGCCCAATGGACTCTTATTTTATTTTTAGATTAGAGGCAAATTGTTGAAAACATTAAGTTACCAATGCCCCGACTATAACAAAGAATTTCTTCTTTGATTAAATGTAATAAACAAAAACTGAAATGTTCACTATGATAGAAAAGCACATATTTGCTCAGAACATTACAATTTGCAAAGTGCTTTCCTATATGATTTCAAAAAATGCTCACAACATCCTGTGAAATATCCATTATTATTTCCATTCTAGGGGTAAAGAAAGGCTCAGTTAAAGCTGTCACCTATCTGAGACCCCCTGAATACCAACTCCTGGAGTTAATATTCATATCTGGACAGTCTCATTCCAAAATGTATATACTTTTGGTTTAGGTTAATAAACAGCTAGTGTGAGCTTCTCTACGTTGCACACAGGTAAGCCAGAGAAAAAGTCTCATCTTAACATCATACAGATGAAGCAATAAAATGATCTGAGGATGCTCGGTTACCTACATAGCCCACCAGGAAAATATAATCAGTAAAAACTTTGTAGAAAGAAAAGCATCATTTAACTAACAAAGAATTGTGTTGTTTCCATCCTTTGCATAGCTTTAAGAGCACTTATTATACAAAAAGAAGAGTGATACACACTAGATATGGTAACTTTTACACTCATAATTTTAGAGTATGTTAATTTCTTTTAGTCATTCTAAATAGCCAATTCTAACTTGGTTTAATGAAGATTACTATCCTCTGATAGAAAACTGCATATAAAAATAGAAAATTAAGTAACTAGATTATGGCTACTCAGCTAATTAGAGACCAAGTCAAAATCTTTGTACCTCGAAATAAGTGTTCTTTCCTCTACATTTTCCAGCATCATATAACCCTATACCCCTCTAGATATAAATATCACTATGCCAATGAAGGGGCTTCCCTGGTGGCTCAGATGTTAAAGCCTCTGCTTGCAATGCAGGAGACCTGGGTTCAATCCCTGGGTCAGGAAGATCCCCTGGAGAAGGAAATGGCAACCCACTCCAGTATTCTTGCCTGGAGAATCCCATGGATGGAGGAGCCTGGTGGGCTACAGTCCATGGGGTCGCAAAGAGTTGGACACGACTGAGCGACTTCACTTACACTTTCATGCCAATGAAGGGCTTCTCTGGGGGCTCAGATGGTAAAGAATCTGCCTGAAATGTGGGATACCCTGGTTTGATCCTTGGGTTGGGAAGATCCCCTGGAGAAGGGAATGACTACCCACTCCAGTGTTCATGCTTGGAGAAATGCATGGGGAGAGGAGCCTCGTGGGCTACAGTCTATGGGGTTGTAAAGAGTCAGACACAACTGAGCAACTAATACACACATATGCCAATAAATAAAATATCCTCAACCGGATACAAATATCACTATGTCAGTAAAAATATCCTCAACCATTCTGTTTCAATATTATCTGAAGCCACATCGACCTTGGTAGTTTTAAGGGCACTATAAAGGATGTTCAGTCCAGTTCACTCATTCAGTCATGTCTGACTCTTTGCGACCCCACGAGCTGCAGCACGCCAGGCCTCCCTGTCCATCACCAACTGCTGGAAACCCATGTCCAAACCCATGTCCATTGAGTTGATGATGCCATCCAATCATCTTATCCTCTGTCGTCCCCTTCTCCTCTTGCCCTCAATCTTTCCCAGCATCAGGGTCTTTTCAAATGAGTCAGCTCTTCACATCAGGTGGCCAAAGTATTGGAGTTTCAGCTTCAACATCAGCCCTTCCAATGAACACCCAGGACTGATATGGTAATTTTTGCTACTAATGTGCCAAGGATAAAAGGCAGTCCCTTAAATTAGGCAAATCAGCTCAATCAGTGAGACTCTCTTATTCATGACACATGAGTTAACACATGAAAAAATGCTTGCACTTTTCTAGACTTAGTCAACTCTGGACTCAAATAATATTTGATATTTCTGAACCTAGACTCCAGCTTGACAAAAAGGTGAGCGGAGAAGATCCAGGAATTTCCTGCATATACTCACACTTCTTTAAAAATTATTGGTCTATATAAAAGTAAAGGGCTTATTTAAGATAGGAATACATTTTATAATAAACAAATAGGTATTTTAAATATGAATGGAAGGCAGTTCAATTCCTGGCTTAAACAACAAAAATTTCCAAGCCTTACTCCATCATGGAAGGTGGGATAGTACAGCAGTCTTGAATCGCAGTTAGGGGAGAGGTCAGGTGAGCTGTGTAGGATGCTTCTACAACTTGCTTATTCCGGTTGACCACATCCAAGTAACGGTTGAACTTCTCTCGGATTTTTTTGGCTAGCTGTGGGATGAGAGTAAGCAAAATAAATCAAAAGACCAGGACAGTAACCCACTGTACTTTTAACTATACATTAACTTTTGTCACAAGCTGTCTATATTAAACTTCCGGTAAAGCAAAAACATATTCATGTCTTATTTCATTATGTAAAGTTAAATAAAAATTGCAAAATACCCAAAAGTCACAGAAGAATACTTAATCTGTGGTAAAATAATAACTTCTATCTTATAATAGATAAAGATACATTAAGAACTACCCATGTGTTCAAATTCAGATAGAATAATACCGATCCATAAAAATGCCCTGGGTGGAGAAAACAGCCTATTGATGTTATTGTTGACATGGCAGTGAGTGTTAGGGGTTACAGAGCAAAATAATGACTGGAAGAAAAAAATGCCACTATTCATAGTTCTGTATTCACACAGACTTTTGAGGAGGAAAATACGCGAAGGGAAATGATATTCAGTATGTTCTGTTACACAGCTCCAGGGGGCACCATTCACAGCCTTTCATGTGAATGGAGAATCTCTGAAGTTGTACAGTGCAGACATCCATATAAAATAAAATATATATAGTTAGAAATAGACTTGTATTTGGTCTGTTATACATTGAACATGGGTAAATGTCTTTCTTAACAGAACACCACATCATCATACACTTTCACATGGGAATAGCAAAGCAAATTGCTAAGCAGACTGCTTTTTCCTCAATTGTCCCCACCAAATATCACAGCTTAATTACAGATCTCCAAGGAAAACAGTGTTATTTTTCTTCCCCTTAAACAAAATGTTACCCAAATGAAATGACTGATAGAATTATAGCTAATTGGTTTTGTAGAGCTATTCATTACCAGCACACTAGAGGAGAACTAATCATCTCCTTTGGGTCACGTATCGCACACAATCCAGTAGCTTACAAGCTGAGAACATGGAGCCAAATCAGAATATCTTCATTTATTCCTTTCAAGTTGCTTTAACATTTTGATTTTGTACCAGTGACACTCTGGCACTTTCAGAGTTTCAATTAAATAACTGAGATTCTCAACCTTGTTAAATATTGTACACACTAGAAAGTTTAGAAAAATGTCCAGACACCAGAAAAAGAGTATGAGTGTAATGTTCAATGTGATAATAGGTTGCTCAAATTCATTTCAGCATTTTCAAAGGAGGAACTGTGTGTCTCAAAAACTAACATGCCCACCTGTAACTCGACTACCTGAGTTAAGAGTTTTCACTATTTTTTTAAAAAAAAACATAAATTATTCTTGTTGAGGTTTAAATGTCCCACTGGTGATTTTGCCTCTGGGGTGGTGCTGGGCAAAGTTTGGAGACAATTTTGGTTGTTATAACTTGGTGGAGAGTGATACTGGCACATGCTACTGGAGATCAGTGGAGAAATAACTCCAGAAAAAATGAAGGGATGGAGCCAAAGGTAAAACAATACCTAGTTGTGGATATGACTGGTGATAGAAGCAAGGTCTGATGCTGTAGAGAGCAATATTGCATAGGAACCTGGAATGTCAGGTCCATGAATCAAGGCAAATTGAAGTGGTCAAATGAGATGGCAAGAGTGAACATTGACATTCTAGGAATCAGCGAACTAAAATGGACTGGAATGGGTGAATTTAACTCATATGACCATTATATCTACTACTGTGGGCAGGAATCCTTAGAAGAAATGGAGTAGCCATCATGGTCAACAAGAGAGTCCGAAATGCAGTACTTGGATGCAATCTCAAAAACAACAGAATGATCTCTGTTTGTTTCCAAGGCAAACCATTTTATATCTCAGTAATCCAAGTCTATGCCCCAACCAGTATGCTGAAGAAGCTGGAGGTGAACAATTCTATGAAGACCTACAAGACCTTTTAGAACTAACACCCAAAAAAGATGTCCTCCTCAATATAGGGGACTGGAATGCAAAAGTAGGAAGTCAAGAAACACCTGGAGTAACAGGCAAATTTGGCCTTGGAATATGGAATGAAGCAGGAGAAACAAAGGCTAACAGAGTTTTGCCAAGAGAACACACTGGTCATAGCAAACACCCTCTTCCAACAACACAAGAGAAGACTCTACACATGGACATCACCAGATGGTCAACACCAAAATCAGATTGATTATACTCTTTGCAGCCAAAGATGGAGAAGCTCTATACAGTCAGCAAAAACAAGACTGGGAGCTAAAGGTGGCTCAGATCATGAACTCCTTATTGCCAAATTCAGACTTAAATTGAAGAAAATAGGGAAAATCGCTAGACCATTCAGGTATGACCTAAATCAAATCCCTTATGATTATACAGTGGAAGTGAGAAATAGATTTAAGGGACTAGATCTGATAGATAGAGTGCCTGATGAACTATGGAATGAGGTTCGTGACATTGTACAGAGGCAGGGATCAAGACCATCCCCATGGGAAAGAAATGCAAAAAAGCAAAATGGCTGTCTGGGGAGGCCTTACAAATAGCTGTGAAGAGAAGAGAAGTGAAAAGCAAAGGAGAAAAGGAAAGATATAACCATCTGAATGCAGAGTTCCAAGAATAGCAAGAAGAGATAAGAAAGCCTTCCTCAGCGATCAATGCAAAGAAATAGAGGATAAGAACAGAATGGGAAAGACTAGAGATCTCTTCAGGAAAATTAGAGATACCAAGGGAACATTTCATGCAAAGATGGGCTCCAATAAAGGACAGAAATGGTATGGACCTAACAGAAGTAGAAGATATTAAGAAGAGGTGGCAAGAATACGCAGAAGAACTGTACAAAAAAGATCTTCATGACCAAGATAATCACGATGGTATTGTCACTCACCTAGAGCCAGATATCCTGGAATGTGAAGTCAAGTGGGCCTTAGAAAGCATCACTACGAACAAAGCTAGTGGAGGTGATGGGATTCCCATTGAGCTGTTTCAAATCCTGAAAGATGATGCTGTGAAAGTGCTGCACTCAATATGCCAGCAAATGTGGAAAACTCAGCAGTGGCCACAGGACTGGAAAAGGTCAGTTTTCATTCCAATCCCAAAGAAAGGCAATGCCAAAGAATGCTCAAACTACAGCACAATTGCACTCATCTCACACGCTAGTAAAGTAATGCTCAAAATTCTCCAAGCCAGGCTTCAGCAATATGTGAACCATGAACTTCCAGATGTTCAAGCTGGTTTTAGAAAAGGCAGAGGAACCAGAAATCAAATTGCCAACATCTGCTGGATCATGGAAAAAGCAAGAGAGTTTCAGAAAAACATCTATTTCTGCTTTCTTGACTATGCCAAAGCCTTTGACTGTGTGGATCACAATAAACTGTGGAAAATTCTGAAAGAGATGGGAATACCAGACCACCTAACCTGCCTCTTGAGAAATCTGTATGCAGGTCAGGAAGCAACAGTTAGAACTGGACATGGAAAAATAGACTGGTTCCAAATAGGAAAAGGAGTACGTTAAGGCTGTATATTGTCACCTTGCTTATTTAACTTATATGCAGAGTACATCATGAGAAACGCTGGACTGGAAGAAGCACAAGCTGGAATCAAGATAGCCGGGAGAAATATCAATAACCTCAGATATGCAGATGACACCACCCTTATGGCAAAAAGTGAAGAGGAACTCAAAAGCCTCTTGATGAAAGTGAAAGAGGAGAGTGAAAAAGTTGGCTTAAAGCTCAACATTCAGAAAACGAAAACAATGGCATCTGGTCCCATCACTTCATGGGAAATAGATGGGGAAACAGTGGGAACAGTGACAGACTTTATTTTTTTGGGCTCCCAAATCACTGCAGATGGTGACTGCAGCCATGAAATAAAAAGACACTTACTCCTTGGAAGGAAAATTATGACCAACCTAGATAGTATATTCAAAAGCAGAGACATTACTTTGCCAACAAGGTCTGTCTAGTCAAGGCTATGGTTTTTCCAGTGGTCATGTATGGATGTGAGAGTTGGACTGTGAAGAAAGCTGAGCACCGAAGAATTGATGCTTTTGAACTGTGGTGTTGGAGAAGACTCTTGAGAGTCCCTTGGACTGCAAGGAGATCCAACCAGTCCATTCTGAAGGAGATCAGTCCTGGGTGTTGTTTGGAAGGAATGATGCTAAAGCTGAAACTCCAGTACTTTGGCCACCTCATGCAAAGAGTTGACTCATTGGAAAAGACTCTGATGCTGGGAGGGATTGGGGGCAAGAGGAAAACGGGACGACAGAGGATGAGATGGCCGGACGGCATCACCGACTTGATGGATGTGAGTTTGAGGGAACTCTGGGAGTTGGTGATGGACAGGGAGGCCTGGCGTGCGACAATTCATGGCTCGCAAAAAGTCGGACATGACTGAGCGACTGAATTGAACTGAACTGAGATGATAAAGAGCCATACAGCTTCTGCCTGTCTCTCTTGGAATGGTCTCAACCACCCTGCTGTAAGAAGTCCAAGACACGTGGAGAGGCCACAGTGAATTATTTGTTTGGTAGCTCTAGCCAAGCAAGTCTTCAAGTTATCTCAGCCTGGCTCCGGATATGAGTCAAGAAGTCTCTGGATAATTCTAGCCCCTGGCCTTCGCTTATGGAGTCCTAGGCATTATGGAACAGAGATGCCAGCCTTGCAATGCCTGAACCATTGAATCTGTAGGCATGAAGAAAGTTGTCTATGTCACTACGTTTTGGGTTGGGGGGTGGGGTGGTCAGGGTGTGACAAGGGGCGGGTCTTACATGGCAACAAGTAGCCAGAATGAACACCCAGGATAGGTGGAATTCCTTCATAACATAAATGTGTTGAAGCTATGCTAAACAAAGCTGCTCAGAGAGAGACACTGCATTGAAATCATCAAGACAGTATCCTGTAAATTATAAATCTGTTGCAAAGAGATTCCAACGATCTTCAGAAAATTATGATAACCACCATATAGTGGTAGTTACCATATACTAGGCAGAGGACACCACAGTGTAAGTACTGACATTTTATATCAATGAACCACAAAATATAAGACTTCACTCCCTCATTTAAAACTCAGAACTGTCTTGTCTATAAAACCTGTGTATTCACCTGCTCAGTTTTGCTGCCCCAGACAAAGTTAAGAAAAGCTGCAATAGTGGCTTGAAATTTTAAATTTTAAAAGCACAGAATCTGAGGAATAGAACTTCCATTAACATAATCAGCCAAGGCACAGAGTGGGTTGGCTGCGGAATTGTTCCTAGGGTTGGGGTGGGAGGTGGTTACTGGGTGATGGGAGATGGACTCTGGTGGGGATGGGGGAGCAGAGGGGTGGTATCTGCCTTTGGCCTTCTTGTTAGGGTGGGCCTAACACGGCATTCTTCATTAGTGGAAGCAGTTACTTACATACAGAGTCCAGACACACAAGACAATGAATAAAAGGTCTCAAAAGAAAGCTCTCTCCACTGGGATTCACTCCTCTTGGTCAGTAACTCCTCAGTGTCCATGTTATGACACCCTATCCGGCTTTATTTTTTAAAAAACTGCCCACATTAAGCATGTGTAGGACATTGTTATGGGCACCTCACAAGCATATGACAATTTAATCCTTCCAGGAACCCTACAAACTACACATCTCCATCGTTAAAAAAAGCTTGCTCAAGGTCACAAAACTAGTAAGTAGTAAAGCTGGGATCCAAAACCAGTAACATTCTGCCTCAGAACCCAAGCTTCAGTCTGTGCAACACTGCTTCACTCTGTGAATTCTTAGACCTAACAACCTCCCATGATTTCTTTTCAAACCCATTTGAATCAATGCTATGAAACTCTTGGCAGAATACCATAAGCCATACACAGTCTCATGAGAATTAGATTTTAATAATTTACATTTCATTTGGAATTTTTCACAATTCCTATGAAAGTCAAAACTTTGAAGTTTAGAATTGCTGAATTCTACCACCAATAAGAAAAAGGGATATGAATTTGAAGTAACGTACCCTCCAAAACAATGCCTATCTGTTATTACCTGACTACTGTGCTATCAGTTCTACCGAACTAAGTTTAATTGTCCGGATTAGTTCCGGGTAGTCCAGCTTGATCATTACTGTAAGGAGAACAGAATAAATGTAACATTCCTATCCTGAAGGAAGTGAACTTCAGAATTCAGTAGTTTCCTCTGGCTTTTGATCTGAGTTAATTTATCTGTCATCACAGAGTAGTAAGATGAAATTGTAATTTCTATTGTGTATGTGGAAAAAAAAAAAGAGGCATGTGGAGCTTGAGGGTCTCTGGACTCCCAGCGGGTGATCTGGCCTCCTTTGACCCCACTGCCTGAGACGACCCCTGGGTGCCCTTCGGACAAGGACTGTGAGAGTGACTCACAGTAGAAACCTCACGCTCCACCGTGGGGTAGATTTTCCCTCTCTAAAAGCAATCTCTTTTAGCATGCCAACCAAATCCAGGTTGCTCGGCAAGCATAACAGAATCTATTAGAGTAAAGATAGCCCACAGAGAGATTAAATCCTGAATGTATCCGTTAAATTCGAGAGGACCCGCTACCAAGGCGGAAACTTCCAAGAGGCCAGACAGATTCTGGGTCTGTATCCTGCCATGATCCCTGCAGACAGAGGAAAACAAAGGACATTCTCAACAAAAAGCTACAGGTGGACCCACAATCCTTCTCAGTGTAATTAAAAACATTTTTCTTTCCATGGCTCAGCTTTCATCTTTTATCCTTCTTTATCCTCTCCCCTTCATCCCCTAAGGGGTTCCTGAATGCTGATGAGACGACAGGGCTAAAACCATCTTGTCATCTCTTGGGTCAATTCTTCAGCTAGCCAGCATCCAGCTATGGGTCAAATGATGAGTAGGTAGCTGGCCAGTCCCCATGGGAACGGATTCTTATTTGTCATCATCTCCAGTGACAACGTTTCATCACAACATCAATGAATTTCTTTCTTGCTGAATTTCACTTCCCTTAATTTTCCCATAGACATTTCTGTCATTTGCATACTTCCCCAGAGCCCCCTTTTCTCCCCCCACCCAACCTTTTTTAAAAAGCTCTTTTTACCTTAGCTTTATACTTCTGAAGATTGGAGGTGGGGTGGGCATACGGGTAGAACAAGGTAAAAGAAAACAAAAATGAAAAGGCATAGTACACACGTTATTTATGTCTCTGTCCTAAAAGGAAGGGCCGGAAGGAGTTTTGAATGTTGGGGAAAGCTTTCTCTAAAATACATAACAATGAAGCTGACAGGCACAGACAGGAAAGGTACCCCAGGGAACTGGAGATTCAGAGCAAAATTCCTACTGAATGTAGAAGAGTTTAACATTTGACATTCAGAAACCTTTGTGCCGTGATAAGAATCGACTAGCTGATCTCCCTTTCCTTCTATTTCAGCCGTTATTACTCAGGAAAATAAACCTTTTCATTTTCCAGCAAGTTTCAGGATTTGGTTATTTAAATGTCAGTAACACAGACATAATTTTAGGGATACTCAAGCACAAGCATCACACCATTGCATTCCAAGGTTCAAGGAGGAAACCGTCTTATTGTTTCATGTCGGACATTGTTTATAGGGTTATTAATAACACCACACTCTTGCTATTATTTTATTAGTAACAGTTGTAATATTCTAGACAGCTCTCCCAGTTATTAGCTGGGAATCTGGGTCAGTTCCTTGACGTCCATTAGCCTTGGTGTCCTCATGAGTACAACAGGATAACATAGTTTCAAGAACTTTTTCTGACGTTCAAATGTAACAATGACTATATTAATATAAACCCCAGGATGACTACAAGGGATTATTCTCTTTGTTATATACCCCAGTCTCAGGACTAGGAAGAGCATGTGGTGTTATAAGAAAACACTGTGGAGCCATAAGTAACGGGAGAGGGACTCCCTAAATATTAACCATTTTATTCATTTAACTCACGCTTAATTCTCCGCAGGAAAACTGACACATCTCTGGGGGGTGGGGAAGCATTCTTCCCCTTAAAAATTAACAGTAAAATGGAACAAAGAACTTAAGCTTTGGAGTCAAAGAAATCTGAGTCAAATCAAGCTGTCACTTACTTACTAAGTAAATGGAGCCAAAGTAAATTATTTCTCTAAGCCTCAACTCTGTTGTTGTTTTAGTCGCTAAGTTGTGTCCGACTCTTTGGCGACTCCATGGACTGTAGCTCACCAGGTTCTTCTGTCCATGAGATTTCCCAGGCAAGAATACTGGCGTGGGTTGCCATTTCCTTCTCTAGGGGATTAATTACCTCTAAACTGGAAATAACAATAGCTGTTTCATGACATTGTTTGAGAACCAAGAGGGATGATGTTTATAAATATTTAGCAGAGTGTCTAACTGACTGAATGTGCCAAATAAATGGTAGTGATTGTTTACTAATATTATCATTGTTGTGATTATCTGTGGGAATCGATGTAGGAACTCAGACACTATGAACAGAGACTCCCAAAGAGCCTAGGAAGAAGAGTCAGGATGGGTGTGCTAACACTGGGCTATGACCTTACTAGGGCTATCGGCACCTCTTCCATAGCACAGTATCATGTAGGTTATATAGTTAGTCATAGGTAGGGACTCTTCTGGGATCCTCTTTTTCTAAATTAAAGGATTTAATAATGACTTTATTCTTATGTCACACAATACCATTTTCAAAGCATTTTTTCATGACTCATCCAACAGTACTGGGAGCCAGGCAAAGCAGATATTCCTGGCCCCTTCTCTACCATCAGGAAATCAAGGCTCAGTGGTACACCCAAGCTCATGCTGAGTAAGTGCAGAAAACAGAGAGACCAGGGCTTCTAATCCCCAGTTCCATTCTCTTTCTGCTACAAGCTCCTCCAATTTGCAGGAAAATGTGAACTCTCCCAGATCAAATGATCTAAGTTCTACTCATTCTTCCAGTCCCAGCCCTGCGTTTGCCTCTCTGAAGACTTCTCAGGTCCTTCTTTCCCAAAATTGTCTAGGACTCAGTGTCTGTGCCACTCAGTGTCGATCTTTCCTCATTTAAAGATCCCATTTCTTCCAAGAAGCCAATAACATAATACTTAACATTTACCCATTGCTTGCTATGTGCCAGGCACTTTGAAACTGCAATTTTGGGAGATGCCTTTTTTTTTTTAATGCTCACAACAACTCTTGGTACTTACTATATGCTATTTTTATAAACAGTTTTGATAGATTAACTTGCCCAAGGTCACTCAGCTAATAAATAGAATAATTAGATCAAACCTGTGCTTTTGAACCACTGGGCTATGCATTTTTCTTTCATGTAACCTAGCATCGAGAAGAGACTTAAAAGCCTTCATTACTGTATTCATTTCCCTACAATATACCATTACGTGTCATATTGGGAAAACCTGCTTCTAGTTCAAAAAAGGGCAGATAACTTGGAAAAATTGCTCATATCTGGTTTAAGCCAATCAGAAGCTTTGAGCCTCTCTAGTTCCCTGTTTTCCTCAGCCTCTAGGATGATATAAGCTGCTCTGGAGTACCTATTGCTGGGAAAAGAGCACCAGTTCAGATAAGGTACCCTGATGGCAACTGGCCATACTTGTGGTGTGGCTGCTGATCTGCTCCGAGCTCAGGTCTCAAGTGTGGAAGAGCCTGGGCCTGGCAGGCAACGATACAGGAGAAGACAGACGAAGACCCGGAGATGGGACAGGGCCCGTCTGAACTTCCAATGGCCCGCGGAGGCTTCAGGGTTGCCTGACGGATGTGTGGGAAGAGCACATCCAGTGGAGAAGTGGGGCGGCCGCTGACAGACGAACTGCAGGTGGACCAGGAAGATTTATGTGCAAGGCTGTCTGGGCTCCAGGGTCACATACCCCAATTCTGGGAGAGGTGGGGCCCCTGCGGCTGAGCTGGGGAGGCACGCAATGGAAAAAACAGGAGGCAAGTGCTGACATGCCAGAGAGCCGAAAGGAGGCTGAGCTCTGGGAAACGGTTGAGAGCGGCAGCTTCTCTCTTTAAGCAAAACATAGGTTTGCTTAAAAGGTTATAATGGGGTTTGGTTTGGGCAGCAGTTTGTACTGGGTATTCCAGGAGAGTCATGGAAACACACAGCCCAGCCTCCTGAAAGCCAAGGTTATCAACTCAAGGGCTCAATGGGCTTTTGCCCTGTTTTTCACCCCTCTCTACCCTTAACAACCAGATCATAACAAAAGAAACAAAAGGAAGGACAGGCTTCAACCCACTTCTCCCCACTTCACTCTGTAATAGGAGCCTTTGGGCTGAGGTTCCTTTAAACCAAAATAAGCAAGTGCTCAGGCCTTGAAGTTTACAGTCAGTTCCTTCACAAGGAAAAAGGAGTTTAACCTAGACTCAACCTTGGAAAAAATCAAGAGGCTGAGAGTTGGGGGATGAGGGAGGAACTCTGGCCACTGCATACAGGATAATCTAACCTTTTACGTTACAACTTTTGAGATGAGCTTTCTTAGTTTATGAATCAGGGAGGAAAGGTGTTGAAATACCCTGGGGTTCATGATTTTAGGAATACTCCGGTGGCCCATGAGGGATACAGAGAAAAGGAAAGAAAACCCAGTCCCATTACTCTTACCACATAAAGCTCTCATTTACAGTATAAATAACTGTGCATAACTTATAGACACCAAGTATGCGGGCTTCCCATGTGATGCAGGGAAGAAACTGCCTGCCAATGCAGGAGATGCAGGTTTGATCCCTGGGTTGCGAAGATCCCCTGGAGTAAGAAATGGCAACCCATTCCAGTATTCTTGCCCCAGAAATTCCATGGCCAGAGGAGCCTGGCGGGCTACAGTCCAGGGGGCTACAAAGAGGTGGACACAACTGGGCATGCATGTACATACTTAGAAGCATTCTAAGTAACAAGTTGGGGTGGGGGAATGCATTAGGGAAACTGGGGCCAGTTGGGAGGGCTCTGGAAAGCTGCAGTTTCACTCTATCCCAGACTACTTTTCCCCCCACAAATGCAACTAACTTCTCATATCTACAACCAACCTTGCAACCTGAGGCAGCGCCTGGCAGGGACTTGTTTTTGGTATAAATGAAGGACAAAATCTGACCTATCCTCCACTGGGAGGCCAACTGGCTAGAGCATTTTAGGGTTCTTCATGGGTCCTCTGAGAGCAGATGGGTCAACTCTTGCCAGCAAGTGTCAATTAGCTCAGCAATAAAGTGGAAAGATGAGACTGGCAAGTAAGCAAAAATCTGCCACTAAACACTTACTTTTGCCATCTTCAACCTGGCCAAGGCCTCATTAAATCCAATTCTGGGGACGGCAATCTTGAGACACAATGAAAGAAAAACAAAAAACCAAAAAACTAGATGTTTCCATTTCCCCTTTCTTAATGATAAATTAATCTGACTTACCATTCCAATGGAATATAATAATGTGCCATTTTAGGACTTCACTGATCCATAGTACTAAGAGCAGCAGGGCTCAATGACAGTAAGTCTAAGGTCTCCTACTCCCTAGTTACAAATATATAAGTCAGTGCAAGACAGAGCCTAATGCACAGCATATCTCATTTTTTTGAGCAACAAATTTTTACATGTATTCCCTTTAAAACTAAGGAAACATAATAGTACCAGAGAAAGCATCTTATAAACACTTGATTTCCTCAGTTGTTGAAATCTGGCCTTGAATATCCATAACCATCTGAGTCTTCAGTGTGGCCTGACTATCATAGGAAGTAGATGCACTCTCTCCACTGAATGGCACTCTCTCCACTGAATGGCACTCTCTTCCATTCACACATGAAGCCAACTTATAACATGCTTATCTCAGTAGATAGAAAGCAATTTCTTGGCTTCACTGCCGAGATACTTGAGTAGTGGGCAATCAGACCGCCTTTATGATGCAGGCCTAAAGCTCGAAGCACTAATACAGAGCTACAAGTTTTTGCTTTCTGCTTTTTTATAATTAGGAAAAACAACACTCACATGGACCACTTGGATGAGGTGCAAATGTTGGCTGCTAGTAGGAAATGCGTTACTATTAAGACTTGCTAGAAACAACAACACAAAGTAATGTTTCCCATGTGGGTTCCACACCGGAGGAATGAGGATATTTGCCTCAACCACAACAATTTTATTATATCCTTCTCTGAGCTGTTCTGTGTGTTCCTCTGCCAAGTTGCATCTGATATCATTCTCTAACTCACAGTTGGATTGAGAAAGGTCCTCTCGTTGCCTCTCTGATGACAGGGAGGATTGCAAACACAAGAACCAGGGTTATGTGTGCTTTGTATTGGCTATTTGCTTCCATAGGACTCACGCTCACACCTCTCCTGAAGGGTGATGCCTGACATGGGTGTCAGTGGATAAGACAGTGACTTCTTGATGACTCTGTAGAAAACCAGCATGCTCTTTGCAGCATATATAAGGACTAAAGGCTGCTTAAGTAACAACCAGTGAGAATGCCCATGAGCAGCTATTTCAACATGATTCCTACTTGCCCAGAATCTTCTAATATTATAAATAAAGCTGTAGATCTTGGTGAACTTCCAGTTTTATCAAACCACATGTTATTTCATGGAACCAGATTTTCAAAGTGTTGAGCCGATTGAAGGTTCTTGATATTAGCAGCAATTAATTCCTTTGCATCACTGCCACAACTATTTCCTATTGCACCAAGGGATATATTAGGGATAAATTGGTCCCTGCTTTTAAGCTGCTTGCTAGGTTTTAGAATATGCATATGTATATGCATTCTACTAGTGCAGATAATCTGAGCTTATTTTTTTTTTTAATAGGAGCAACAGTTTTAGATGGAAAGATAGAGTTGGGAGGGCAGATAGGAGGATTTGAAGAAATCTTGGCTGTTACCTCCTCGCCAGCATTTCCTGATACTATCCAAACTCGTGATACTAAAAATGTGTGTTAAAATGGGCTTATTTCCATTTTTAGTGGAATGTTCATTTCTCATGATGAGGTCTTCCTGGCTTTTAGAATGAGAATTTAGACTCAGCCTATTCCCTTTTATTTAAATGAAGTTTTGACTGTTTGAGTCAAAAGGCCAGGCTCAAACTTTTTCTGCGTCACTGAAACAAGGCGTTTACTCACATATGGATGGCAGAGTTATGTGAGGAGCGAAAGCTCCAGCTGGAGTAGGGAGAGATGCACATTTTGGCAGAGCTTGCATGTCTTTTCCTTCCCTGCCCCAAAGGCCTTACCAGCCCCTCTCCTGGTTGCAGCCTCTTCTCTCCAGCTGTGCCTGCCTGCCAGCAACGGCCCCTCCTCCCCTGTATCTGCTGGGGGAGAATCGGTACCAGCCCCTTCATGCGTTCCATCACACACATGCACGCACACACACACACACACACACACAGGGGGAGCACACAGTGTGTGAATTAAAGGAACGAGGAAATAGATTACTCTGGGTTGTTGCCAAAACAACACGAAAAAACTGTAGCCAGAATTTTCAAGCCTGAAATATGAGTATGTGATGGTGGTGGGAGATATAGAAAATTTCATTTTTTGATAATTGGTGTGAATACACAAATGTAAAAATGAACAGTGTGCTGTAAATATATGCATAGAGTGCAATTTATATGTAAACAATGGATACATAGTACATTATAACAAAATATGTGAGTATACAGGATGAGTGTGGCAGGGGGGTGGGGGAGAGTGAGCAAGCGTAGCATTATCTCAGTTTATCTCAACACCAGGCATACATTGGTTAATGTACAATATGTACCCCTGAAGTCAGCTGGTCTATATTTAGTACAGGAATTACAGCTTTCATGCATGCATACACACATATTTTAACTTCCAAATATATATAAGAATTCAGAGCATATGTTGCATATATATTTTTATGAAAATATAAACAAGATAGTTAAATATTTCAAATTCCAAATTGCCATTTCTTAAACAGTGAGGCAGTAGTTATCAGGCTGCTCTCTCTCTCCTGGCCTACCTTGTTTTGTTTTCTTCCTCCCTTTCTGAAGCTGGCTGAGCAGGTCCTCAAATACCCCTGATTACTGTTAAAGCTTCACACTGGGAGAGAACCTGGGAGTTCTGGGGCAGCTAAAGGTTTGTTACTTTCTCCATGGAAACTGCACTAACAAAAAACCGTACCAACCACAATTCTACACTAAGAATTCCAAACAGTTATCGACTTCTACTCATGTGCAACACAGAGGAAGCTCACTATATTTAAACCCTACAGACTAGCCAAAGATTGTACTTTTTTCACTCACTCAACTTGCTAAAAGTTATTCTTTGTGTGTGTGTTAGTTGCTCAGTCGTGTCTGACTCTTTGTGACCCCATGGACTCTAGCCCACCAGGCTCCTCTGTCCGTGGGATTCTCTAGGCAAGAATACTGGAGTGGGTAGCCATTCCCCTCTCCAAGAATCTTCCCTGACCCAGGGATCGAACCTGGGTCTTCAGCATTGTAAGCAGATTCTTTACCAGCTGAGCCAAAAAGTTCTTCTTTAGGGGATACTATTTATCACTCTCTCCAACCCCAACAAAGCAAAACAAAAAAGTCAATAGCCCCATAGAAGCTTCACAATAACAAAAATTAGAACCAACTGATAATAAAGGAATAATGATTAAGTGTGAAAAAGACAAAGGTGTCTGCTCTTTAAATAAATCAAGGACTTCATTTATTTTTATATCTTGTGTATGTTCCTACAGGATAATCCATTAGTGATAGAATGCGCTTCCTCATAAGACACAAGTTATATCCTTGTGACTATTAGAGCTAAAAGGCAGAAGGCACCCCTACCATTGTTTGGCCCAGGTCAACTGATTATTTAAACTCCATCTTTTCTTCATTTAGTGGTTGAGTTTGCATCAGAGTACTTACAATGTTTAGACATATTATTTATCTTACTTTGGTTAATGTGTAATACTCTCAGCAGAGAATAAACCACCTTCCTCTTAAAAACTGAAAACATATAAAAGGATTGGCAATGAAAGAAGTATGGAAAGCAACATAGCACAATGATTAAGAACATGGATTGGGGAGGGAGGTGGGAGGGGGTTTCATGTTTGGGAACACATGTAAGAATTAAAGATTTTAAAATGTAAAAAAATAAAAAAAATAAAAAAAAAAAAAGAACATGGATTTTAAAGTTAAAATCTTGGTCCTACCATCTAATTCAAGAATGGTTTGGGGTAGAAGTCCCCAACCTTTGGGACAGATTTAATAATAAAAGAAATAAAGTGCACAACAAATGCATTTGAATTATCCTGAGACCAATTCCCCCTCACCCACAGTTCCTGGAAAAGTTGTCTTTAACAGAACTGATCCCTGGTGCCAAAAAGGCTGGGGACTATTGATTTGGGGCATCATAATTTAATAGCTTTGAGTCTCATTTCCTTCAACTCTAAAAGAGGGAGAGGAACTGTGTTTGTATCATAGGGTTATGGTAAAATTTTAATAAGATAACTCAACCAGCATTTATTAAATGAACATGAAACATCATGCCAAAAAAATCACTTTTTCCAAAATGCAACACAACCTAGGTACACCTAGTTCTTGTACCCATGCCATACTTATTACAATTCTAGAAAAGCATACATAATTTGAACATGACCCAAAATAGTGCCGCACTAGATGGGATCCACAGTCCATTAAGACTACCTTCTGTCTCTCTTAAACGCCTCCTTTGGGCCATCACCTGCAAGAGATTAGCAAGATATACCAAGCATATGAACACATGTCTCTTGTAATTTAACTATGTCTTTGGGATAAGCTCTTTGTTTCTCTTCTTATAATGCCAAGTGCATAGTAAGTCCTCAACAAATGTTTGCTGAATCCATCAACTGTCTACCACTTAGCAGTGGTATGCTCAGAATCTCCCCCTTGAAGAGCTCATGATCTATAGTTTTTCCATTCATTCCCAATATCTTGAAAGCATTACAGCATGAGTTATTCTGACAAAGCCCCAACACTCAGGAGTTTGGGCTCACTAAATTTTTATATTTTAGAAGAGGTAAAATAACCACAAATTTTCTTTCTGCTGCAAAAACACTTATAGTATTTAATATTTTTTTACTTCTTCTAAAGTCTGATGAGTATTCTCTCATCACAATATTTTTGCCTTTCTTTGAAAACAAATCCAGCCTTGGATGGATTTTTTCCTGGAAAGCAGCATGATGTAGCATAATGGTTTGTAAATCTTTTATAAAGTGATAGGCCATTAAAAACACACAAAACCTCACATTAAATTTCAATATATCAAACAAGTAAGGTAAATTGCTGTAGGAATGAATGGAGAAGAAAAGGACAGAACCTGGTCCTTACGTTCTGTCACAGCCTCTGCAGTACCTCTCCCATACCTTGGGAAACAAAATTTTAAAAATATATAGTAGAACACTGAATCTCAGTCCCTTGCAACCCAAATTGGGTTCTCTTAGCCTTTCAGTTGGATGCCCTTGCACAAGATATTTCTTTGGTATAATTTTCCTTGTCAGTGAAACTTGTGGAACTTTTTATGAGGATTATGAATTTGTGTAGCAAATACCACTTATTATATTGAGATACTTTTTCATGGTACCAAGGGTACATCAAAGACTGTCCTCACAGAACTTACATTCTATTTAAAAAGATACACAATTTTAAAAGTCATAGGTAAATCCTATTTATAAGGAGATAAAGCAAGAAAAAGGTAAGAATTAAAGGTGGGTATGTATACTTAATAACATTTATAAATGGGTGGTCAAGGAGGATCCCAATGAGAGGTAACACTGAGCCAAAACAGCAACGATGTTAGGGAACAGGCCATGAGACTCGATGAAAAAAAGATTTAAGGACAGTGTTTTTCAGTTGCTCAGCTGTCTGACTTTTTGCGACTCCACGAATTGCAGCATGCCAGGCTTCCCTGTACTTCACCATCTCCTGGGGCTTGTTCAAACTCATGTCCATTGAGTCAGTGATACCATCCAACCAACTCATCCTCTGTCATCCCCTTGACTCATAATACATATTCAATAAATGATAATGATTACCATACCCGAGATAATATAAACAAAGAAAAAAAACCTTGGGATTAAAAATTTTCTCTCTGCTACTTTACTAGTTCTCTGAGGTCTTAAACCATTTACAATGACCTCTAAGATGCTTACTGCTTGGAAGGAAAGATATGACAAAGCTAGACAGCATACTGAAAAGTAGAGACATTAGTTTACTGACAAAGATCCATATAGTCAAAGCTATGGCTTTTCAAGTAGTCATGTATGGATGTTGGAGAATGAAATGGCAACCCACTCCAGTATTCTTGATCGACATGAGTTTGAGCAAGCATCAGGAGTTGGTGATGGACAGGGAAGCCTGGTGTGCTGCAGTCCATGGGGTTGCAAAGAGTTGGACATGACTGAGCAACTGAACTGACTATGAGATACAGTTTTCTCATGGAAAATGGGATAACAATAACTGTACTTTGTACAGAGTCATTAAGAGGACAAAAATAAGAAAATGTGCAAGGAAATATTAAGGAAATAAAGAACCACATAAACTGTCAACCACTGAATCCCCTCCCAAAGTATCTCTCCAAAATGACAGACGACCATTCCATCTTATTAACAAGGCAATCAATGATTTCAGAGGTAGTCCAGGAAGAGGATTTTTTATATAAAAGATAAGTTCTCTTTTGGAGAGTTAAACCAAGAACAGTAAGAACTGAAGGAGATTGAGATTGATTTCCAATGAAGGAAACCTAACCACTAACCAGCTTAAACTTGCTGGGGCTCTGGTTTCAGAGAATAGCCATCTATTTGCTCTGGTCCTTGGTTGACTCACTATAAATTCCCCATCTGGGTGGCTTCAATACACCTTAACCTTTCTTTTGCCCTCTTTCAGATTTAATGCCTTTGGTTCACTCATTCAACAAACATTGAATAAATATTATACTTACAATAAACACAGAGCCAAGAATAGATTTGGGTGAGGGGGTGAACTAAACCAGGAGTCAACTTAAACAAATCCCCTGTGGAAAGATGAGGGGAAAGGTAGAGGGCAAAGAAAGAAAGGAATCCATTCCACTTCCAGAATTCCTCTAGTCTGAACAAGTCTGAACCTTGAACATACTTCAGTAGGTAATTACAAACAAAATGAGAGCCTTCAAGGTACCACTACACCACATTACACTTGGCAAGGCAACCCCAAAACAACTGCGGTACAAGAGTAACTTCAGTCCTTTTGTCCCCCAGCAAATATTTACTAAATGCCTACCTAGTACTAGGCACAGAGAGCCAGAATTCAAAAGACAAGACTCCCAAGTGCTCAGCTCTTCCACACTCCCTCTTCTTGTCTACCCACTGGCCCTTTTCTGCCTGTGGTCCAGTGTACAGCTCAATAACATAATCAAACTTTTCTAGAGTGGCCAGTTTCTGGGAGTAGGAATACGGAACGAATACAAATGCAAAGCCAATGTAAATCCCAAATCCAGTCTCACATTTCTCATCTAGTGTGGCTTTTATTTACAGCTCCCACTAGTCCCTTCCAGTCTTTCTGTGATCATCCCCTCTTAAAAATTCTCCTTTTAAAGTTTACAGGTCTTTTTTTCTGGACCTTACCTAAAAGGATTAAAAAGTAGGCTAAGAACAGCAGTCTTCTCACCGGTGTACTCCTAAATTCATACTCTACCTTCCTTTTATATTCTGAAAGCAGAACTCAAAAATACTGAAAGCCTACTCTGAGTGAACCATACAACTTTCAAACAATCTTACAAGACTATTATCCCTATTTTATAGATAAATGAAAAAGTTAAATATAATGCCAAAAATCAAACAAAATAGTAAGTGACAGAGTCTTGCCTGGAGCTCAAGTCTTTCAAATCAAAAGATGAAACTCTTATTCTCTCTTCCAAACTACAAGAGAACTGTCAAAAAAAAGAAGAAAAGTTATCTGTCCTTTCTGATCATGTACCCATAATGTCCAAGGTCCTTTCCAGCTTTAAAATTCTAAACATCATGTTAGTTAGGACTGATTATTTACACTTTAGCACATAAACCAACTCATTATAACTGATTCTCTATTCACAATCTCTTTGAAGAGGTCTTTTATGCTTTTAGGCCACATGCAAATCATTCTGCTACTAAGTATATTTCTTTTCATATGAAAAAAGGATATAATTTTGTGCAAAATCTATTTCTTGCTTTTAAGATGGATCTAATCTATTGCTTTGAACTGATCTGAATTGTTCATGGCTGAGGCCTTCAGTTCATACTCCCATGAAAGAATAACAGAGTATTATTAGCATCTGCTAAGTATTGATTTCTTATAAAACCAATATGCTTCTCCTTTAGTTTGTCTCAGTGATGTATTTGGTGGAATGAAACACTAAACTTCAAAGCTTTCAGGCAGAATCAGTGTCAAATTACAATTCATAAAAATAATTAATATTAATAAAAACTAGATTTGTACCATAATGTGTTTTAAATGCTCAAGTGTTTGAAATATATTTGGGGGCAGAAAAATTCTTAGATTCTATACTATACATGTATGAGGTAAGCTACCTATAAAGATAAACACTTGAGCTGAAATTTGAGCTGTTATCAAAGAGACAAATTAGCAGTTTATATCCAAGTTAATTACCAGATAAAACAAACAAATTCAACACTTCTCATTGGAATATAATAGAATACAGATTTTTTTTCACAATCTCCAGAGCAGAACCCAATTTTTTGATATATAAAGGAAAAGCAAAGTGTGACCAATTCTCAAGAAAAGAAGACAACCACAGAGATTAACTTCAGACATTTAAAGATGAATGATCAGGCAGGATTCTAAAATGGCTTTCCTGGTAGCTCAGCTGGCAAAGAATCCGCCTGCAATACATGTGACTCTGGTTCGATTCCTGGGTTAGGAAGATCCCCTGGAGAAAGGATAGGCTACCCATTCCAGTATTCTTTGGCTTTCCTTGTGTCTCATCTGGTAAAGGATCTGCCTGCAATGCAGAAGACCTGGGTTCAATCCCTGGAAGATCCCCTGGAGAGGCATGGCAACCCACTTCAGCATTTTTGCCTGGAGAATCCCCATGGACAGAGGAGCCTGGTGGACTACAGTACACGGAGTCACAAAGAGTCTGACATGACTCAGTGACTAAGCACAGCATTATACCTATGCTCAAGAACTCAAAGGAAAATTGTTCTTGCAATGAGTGAAAAGAGAAAAGTCTCAGTAGAGGAAAACAACGTCTATTATAAAGAAGCAAATGGAAATCTTAGAGCTGAAAAATACACCTGAAAATTTTCTGGAGCTTAAATATGGCTGAGTAGAAGGACCTGCATCTCCTCCAGGAAGAATTCAAAATCACAATTAGCTGTTGAACAACCTTCCACAGGAGGATACTGGAATTCACCAAAAAAACAATACCTCATGTCCAAACACAAAGGAAAGAAAGTGAAAGTGAAAGTTGCTCAGTCATGTCCAACACTTTACAACATCATGGACTATACAGTCCATGAAATTCTCCACGCCAGAATACTGGAGTGGGTAGCCTTTCCCTTCTCCAGGAGATTTTCCCAAGCCAGGGCTCAAACCCAGGTCCTCCCACATTGCAGGTGGATTCTTTCCAGCTGAGCCACAAGAGAAGCCCAAGAGCACTGGAGTGGGTAGCCTATCCCCTTTCCAGCAGATCTTCCCGACCTAGGAATCAAACTGGGGTCTCCTGCATTGCAGGTGGATTCTTTACCAACTGAATTATCAGGAAAGCACAAAGCAGAAGCTGCCAATTGGGCAACCCACAAACTGGAGACCAATAATACCAAAGAAGTTCTCACACTGTTGTGAAGGTTCTGAGCCCCAGCTACCCAGCCTGGGTATCCAGCACAGGGGCTGGGAATCCCCAGAGATTCTGACTTTGAAGGCCAGCATAATTTGATTACAGGACTTCCACAGGACTGGGATAAACAGAAACTCCACTCTTGGAGGGCACAAACAAAATCGTGCTCACTCCAAGACCCAGGGGAAAGGAGCAGTGACCGCACAGAGACGGAACCAGACCTACCTGCTAGTGTTGGAGGGCCTTTTGTCGAGGCATGGGTTGGGGTATTTCCTGGGAGGAGCCTCTTGGTGTAAGCCTTCTTGGAAGTTGCTATCAGCCCTACCATAGAGCCTATAGGCTCTCCCACAGAGATGGCTGGATAGCATCACCAACTTGATAGACTGGAGTTTGAGCAAGGGACAGGAGTTGTAATGGACAGGGAAGCCTGGCGTGTTGCAGTCCATTGGGTTGCAAAGAGTTGGACACAACTGAGTGACTGAACGGAACTGAGAGCCTGTAGACTCCAGACTGGGTTGCCTCAGGCAAAATAATTAACAGGGAGGGAGCACAGCCGAACCAATCAGCAGACAGTTAACAGTTTTACTGAGTGTGTGGCCCTGCCCACCAGAGCAAGACCCAGTTTTTCCCACCACCAGTCCCTCCCATCAGGAAGCTTCTACAAGCCTCTTAGGCCTCATCCACCAGAGGGCAGACAGAAGAAGCAAGAAGAGCCACAATCCTGCTGCCAAGCTAGAATGAAAACTATATCACAGGAAGCTAATCAAAATGAAAAGGCAAGGGGGTTATGACCCAGATGAAGGGACAAGATAAAACCCTAGAAAACCAACTAAATGAAGTGGAAACAGGCAACATTCCAGGAAGAGAATTCAGAATAAAGATGGTGAAGATGATCCAAGATCTCAGAAAAAGAATGGAGAAGATGCGAGAAGTGTTTACCAAAGACTAGAAGAATCAAAGAACAAACAAACAGACGAACAATACACTAGAAGGAATCAGTGGCAGAATATAAGTAAAGCAGAAGAATGGATAGGTGACCTGGAAGATAGAATAGTGGAAATCAATGCTACAAGACAGAATACAGAAAAGAGAATAAAAAAAAAAAAAAGAAGAAGACAACCTAAGAGGCCTCTGGGACAACATTAAACACACCACCATTCACTTTATAGGGGTCCCAGAAGCAGAAGAGAGATAGAAAGGACCTGAGAGAATACTTGAAGAGAGAATAGTTGAAAAGTTCCCTCCCATAGTAAAGGAAATAGTCAGTCAAATCCAGGAAGTACAGAATCCCAGGCAGAATAAAGTCAAGGAAAACACACTGAGACACATAGTAATCAAACTGACAAAAATTGGACTCAAGCGAAATATTGAAAAAAACAAGGGAAAAATGAAAAAATACAAGGGAATTCCCATAAGGTTATCATCCGATTTCTCAACAGAAACTCTGCAAGCGAGAAGGGAATGGCACAACATATTTAAAGTGATTAAAAGGAATAAGCTACAACTAAGAATCCTCTACCCATAAAGACTCTCATTCAGATTTGACAGAGAAATCAAAAGCTTTACAGATAAGCAAAAGTTAAGAGAATTCAGTAGCACCAAATCAGCTTTACAACAAATGCAAAAGGAACTTCTCTAGGCAGGAAACACAAGACAAGGAAAAGATCTACAAAAGATAAACCCAAAACAATTAAGAAAATGGTAATAAGATCATACATATTGATAATTACCTTAAATGTCAATGGATTAAATACACCAACCAAAAGACATAGACTGGTTGAGGGGGATGAGAACATGCACATTTGTGTGTTTTCACTTACTACATCGCTCTACTTAACCTCCCCACCAAACTGTATGTAATTATCTATTGTTGGGTTAATCAAGTTTCCATTATGACTCGCAACTGTAATTATCTTTTATTTTTTTATTTTTTCTGGCTACTGACTGTGAAAACTGATACACATCTTTCACTATTGTGACTATGTATTATTTGTTTAATACCATTTTATCATTGGTCAGAAAATAACAGAATTCTATATCACTAAAACTACCATTTAATAGAAAAACCTGTAATCATTTTTTAAAATCCAAATGCACGCACACACACACACACACACACACACACACACACACACACACACACACAACTTGGAGTTTCCTCCAAAGCTCAGGATGTGATTCTAATGAGCAGCCATGTTTCAAAAGAACAGGGTTATATGATGATCTTTTACTTTTATCTAGTTGCTTTACTTTTTCTATTTCATATTCAGTGCTCCCATTTCATTTATTTTATGCTTTCCAATCTCCACATCTCTTTTTTGTTGTTACTCTTTCTCAAGCCTTTGTCAAGTGTAGTAGAAAAATCTTTGTGTCTATATATATATAATGTAAATTTTGCCTAGCTAATAAATTTATGACATTTTGATTCTATTTGTTTGACTAAGTATGAATAGAAAAATAGATTTGTAATGTATATTCACTTAAAACTTTGACACAGTTTGTTTTATTCTGGCATATAGTATTACTGCTGACAATCTAGAAAGCTTATTGTCTTACTGATTAAAAAAATTTTTCTTGAATAGGCTTGAAACTTCTAATCCAATCCTGAGAATATAAAGAAATACTGTGTTGTAAGAAACAAAACGAATGAAGCAAACAAACCAGGAAAGTAACAATGTGATACAGTATTATTAACTAAAGTACAAATTTTATTCTAATTTCACAAATATTTATGTTAGTATCCATTATTTGTTTTCATACCTTACTCAGGATTTCACATTGTATTTAGCTGCACTGAGTAGCATCAGCTGTATGCAACAAATTTTGATAAATTCTCTTCATTTTTATTCTGTTAACAAATACTTTCCCATTTTCCTTATTATGGCTTCTTAGATACACCCACAATTTAAAAATGGACACTTAATTTCCAAAAATGTGAGGTTTTTAAAGTATCATTGATATTAATTTCTCATTTAATTGCTTTCTTCTCTGTAACCACCCTCGGTGTTTTTTCAGTCTTCTAACTTCATTGAAGTTTTCAATAGCTAAGTCAAAGACCTCTCTTGGGAAATGTCACAATGCGCTTGAAAATATGTAGGTTATTTTAAAATATCTTTTGACATTGATCTCTAACATAATTCCACAGTGATAAGAGAATAGATTCTGTATAATCTCAAAATCTTTAGACCATGAAATTTTTGTACCTTGTTTTATGTCCTTGGATATATTCCAGTGTCTCTTGGCTTACAGTCTCTGAGAACTTGAATAAAATTTATATCATACTATTGTACAAATCTTAATTATGTTGAGTTGGTTCATAGTGCTTTTCAGCTGTACTATATCGTTCTACTTTTCTATTCATTTTATTAATTTTTGAGAATTTGATATTGAAATTCCAACTAAAAATCTTAATTAGTCTAATAAGAAAAATTGTAATATATAGTGGAACTAAATGTAACTTTGCTTTGTATTTTCCAAGTCTCCTGTAAATGTGTTATCATGCTTTCATAATTTAAAAAAGAAAAAATACACAAAAAAATTTAAATACATCTGAAAAAATTTAAATATATTTGGAGAGGTCAATAGTAGAATGGAGATAATATGAATGAATTCCTAAATCAATTAAAAAATTATCTAATTTGAAGGTCAGAGAGGGAAAATTAAAATAATAATAGAAAGAGGTATCATCTCAGGAACTTATGGTGAAATATTAAAAGATTTGATGTATGTATAATTGGAGACCCAGAAGGAGAACATATAATGGAGAAACTATTTGAGGATATAATGGTCAAAAGAGTCCCCAAGTTTGATGAAAGATATAAATTTTACAGATTCAGACTGCTCAACAAACACCAAGCAGGATAAATATAAAGATGGCTATGTCTAGGCAGCCATAGTCAAATTACTAAAGATACAAAACACTAAAGATACAGAAAAAAGTCTTAAAAGTGGCCATGGGGTGGGAAATGGGGGCATGACAATGCATACAGAGTAATAGCAACTTGCACTGAGTCCTCATCAGAAACGATGGAGTCCAGTACACATGGGATGTTACTAAAGTGCAAAAAGATTAAAAAAAAAAAGTCAATCTGGAATTCAATCTCAAGCAAAAACATCTTTTAAGAGAAAAGACAAAATAGAGACATTTCCTGAGTACAAAATATCATGAAACATAAATACTAATATAATTTGTAACCAGGAAAACTACACTATAAGTCTTTAGGCTTAATATCAGTTGGTATGTTTAGAAAAAAATGAATAGTATTAGAAATGATAAATATGTGATCTTTCTTTCCTTTATTTATTAAATTCATATGACAGTTTAAAGCCAAAGCAATAACACTTCCTTGAGTAGTTCGCAATACTTGTGGATGTAAGAATATGATGACTCTAGTATAAAGAACAGTAAAAAAATGAACCATCCCTATCAAGCTACCAGCCATATTTTTCACAGAACTAGAACAAATAATTTCAAGATTTGTATGGAAATACAAAAAACCTCGAATTGCCAAAGCAATCTTGAGAAAGAAGAATGGAACTGGAGGAATCAACTTGCCTGACTTCAGGCTCTACTACAAAGCCACAGTCATCAAAACAGTATGGTACTGGCACAAAGACAGACATATAGATCAATGGAACAAAATAGAAAGCCCAGAGATAAATCCACACACATATGGACACCTTATCTTTGACAAAGGAGGCAAGAATATGCAATAGAGTAAAGACAATCTCTTTAACAAGTGGTGCTGGGAAAACTGGTCAACCACTTGTAAAAGAATGAAACTAGATCACTTTCTAACACCGCACACAAAAATAAACTCAAAATGGATTAAAGATCTAAATGTAAGACCAGAAACTATAAAACTCCTAGAGGAAAACATAGGCAAAACACTCTCAGACATAAATCACAGCAGGATCCTCTATGATCCACCTCCCAGAATTCTGGAAATAAAAGCAAAAATAAACAAATGGGATCTAATTAAAATTAAAAGCTTCTGCACAACAAAGGAAACTATAAGCAAGGTGAAAAGACAGCCTTCTGAATGGGAGAAAATAATAGCAAATGAAGCAACTGACAAACAACTAATCTCAAAAATATACAAGCAACTCATGCAGCTCAATTCCAGAAAAATAAATGACCCAATCAAAAAATGGGCCAAAGAACTAAATAGACATTTCTCCAAAGAAGACATACGGATGGCTAACAAACACATGAAAAGATGCTCAACATCACTCATTATCAGAGAAATGCAAATCAAAACCACAATGAGGTACCACTTCACACCAGTCAGAATGGCTGCGATCCAAAAATCTGCAAGCAATAAATGCTGGAGAGGGTGTGGAGAAAAGGGAACCCTCCTACACTGTTGGTGGGAATGCAAACTAGTACAGCCACTATGGAGAACAGTGTGGAGATTCCTTAAAAAATGGCAAATAGAACTACCTTATGACCCAGCAATCCCACTGCTGGGCATACACACTGAGGAAACCAGAATTGAAAGAGACACATGTACCCCAATGTTCATCGCAGCACTGTTTATAATAGCCAGGACATGGAAACAACCTAGATGTCCATCAGCAGATGAGTGGATAAGAAAGCTGTGGTACATATACACAATGGAGTATTACTCAGCCGTTAAAAAGAATTCATTTGAATCAGTTCTGATGAGATGGATGAAACTGGAGCCGATTATACAGAGTGAAGTAAGCCAGAAAGAAAATACACCAATACAGTATACTAACACATATATATGGAATTTAGAAAGATGGCAATGACGACCCTGTATGCAAGACAGGAAAAAAGACACAGCTGTGTATAACGGACTTTTGGACTCAGAGGGAGAGGGAGAGGGTGGGATGATTTGGGAGAATGGCATTCTAACATGTATACTATCATGTAAGAATTGAATCGCCAGTCTATGTCTGATGCAGGATACAGCATGCTTGGGGCTGGTGCATGGGGATGACCCACAGAGATGTTATGGGGAGGGAGGTGGGAGGAGGGTTCATGTTTGGGAACACATGTAAGAATTAAAGATTTTAAAATAAAAAAAAAAAGATTGTGAGGGTTTTAGGTTATACATGAGGTGATAGATTAGTAACTCTAAAAAGGCTGTAATAAATTTCTAGACCATATATTTAAAATATGAAAAGGAATATAGCTAAAAATGAAGTAAAATTCAAAAAATATTCAAAAGTCCAAAATAAGGTAGAGAACTGAAAAAAAAAAGGAAAACAGAAAATAATAAAATAGTTGACCTAAATCCAACAATCAAAATAATATTAATTGACTAAGTACTCCCCATTAAAAGACAGAAATTGTCAGAATAGCTAGAACTAAAGAAAGAAAGAAAATCTCAACTATATTCTGTCTACAATATACACACTTTTAGCAACAGAGATACAAAGTAAATACCAGTAAAAAGACATATCATGAAAAAATAGGAAGGATATAAAACCTGGAGTATCTATGTTAGTATCAGGTAAAATACACTTTAAGGAAAGAGCATTATCAGATTAAAAATGACGTTTCAAAATGTCACAATTTATATAAAAAGTCATCAAGACCTAACAATCTTAAATGTCTATATGCCTAATAACCAAGCTTCAGAATTAAAGGGAAAAATACACAATTCCACCACTGTAGTTGAAAATATTACCATTCCTCTTGGCAAATGATAAAACTGCTTAATCACTAAGTTGTGTCTGACTATTTTGCAACTCCATGGATTGTCACCTGCCAGTCTCCTCTGTCCATGGGATTTCCCAGGCAAGACTACTGGAGTGGGTTGCCATTTCCTTCTCCAGGGGATCTTCCAGACCCAGGGATTAATCTTGCATCTCCTGTGTGTTCCTGACCCAGGGGTCAAACCCATGTAATGATAATATCATACAATTAAAAAAATCAGCCATAAAATAAATGATCAACCAGCCTGAAAGTGAAAGTGAGTCACTCACTCATGTCCATTCTTTGTGATCCCATGGACTGAAGCCTGCTTGGCTCCTCTGTCCATTGGGTTCTCCAGGCAAGAATACTGGAGTGGGTTGCCATTTCCTTCTCCAGGGGATCTTCCCTACCCAAGGATAGAACCCATGCCTCTGGAATTGCAGGCAAATTCTTTACAAACTGGGGCACTAAGGAAGCCCCACAACCAGCTTAACCTAATGGATATATAAAGAATACAACAACCAACAACTGGAGAATATACATTCTTTTAAAATTTACATGGTATATTCACCCAAGATAGATCCTTTATATTAGATCACAAAACCAAAGTTACAATAAATTAAGATTGAAAATCATAGAGTCTGTTCCTTGACCACAGTGAAATTAAATTAGAAATCAGTAACAATAAGATTGCTACTAAGGAGACCCCAAATGTTTTGAAAGTGGACAACATACCTCAGAGTAATCCATGGGTCAAAGAAGAAATCACAAAGGAAATCACAATATATTTTAAAACTGAATGACAGTAAAAATATATCATGTTCAATTTTGTGGAGGTGTAACTGAAGCAGTGCTTAGAGGAAAGTTTATAGCTTTAAATTCTATCTGACAAAAAGAAAAGTATTTAAAAAAAAACCCTAAAGTTACAGTTTAAGAAGGAAAAAAGAAAAATTAATCAATAATATAAGGAAATAACAAAGAGCATAAATCCATGAAACAGAAAATAAAAAAAGCTCAATTGAACTTTTAAAAAATTATTACTAATTTGCTCTCTCATTCAATAACTCATTCTCTCCCATCTAGTTTAACCATTTTATTGATTTTTTCAAAAAATCAGTATTTTATTTGTCATTTTCTATTGTTCTAGCCAACAGAAATTAAGAGGATGATAAAAATATTATAAATACCTTTATGCCAATAAGTATAACAACTTAGATGAAAGGGAGAAATTTCTTGACAGGGGAAAAAAAAAAAAAAAAAAAACCAACTCACCAAAACTGATACAAAATGAGAGAAAATCTGAAGAAGGGAAAAAAAAAAAAAAGTCCAACCCTAGAAAACCCCCAAACCTAGAGCTATTAAAGAATCTGGATGATCAAAAACTAACTTCAGGTCCAGATGGTGCTCTGGTGAGTTCTACCTAACATCAAAGGAAGGAATAACACCAAACCTACACTCTTTGAAAAGTAACAGAGGTGGAATTTCCAAACTAGCTTTTTAAATCCAGGACCCTAAAAATCAAAAAGTGATGTGATAAAAGAAAAACTAAAAGAAAATCAGGAGTTTGGGGAGCAGTGTGGGCTGCAGTATAAATATGGTGGTCAGCTCTTTTGGAAGGAGACACTAGAAAGGACTTAAAGGAAGCGAGGGCCCACGGGGATTACATGTTGGAACAGAGCCAGTGCAAAGGCCCTGAGGTGGGAATGTGCCAGGAAACAGCAAGGAGGCAAGTGGAGTATCCTGCAGGCCCAAGTAAGGACAGCTTATGAAAGAAGAAGGAAGGGACTAACTGTTCATTACTAATACAGTGAAGACCCTGGATTCAGCAAAGTGGAGGTAACCAGCGACCTCCAAGATGGTGGTGTTTTGGGATTGGTGGGACCAGAGAAGGTTTTAGAGAGAAAGGGAGAGCTGGATCTCCGGAGCAGAGACATCTCTTGTGATGGGGCTGTGCCTCGAAGGGGAAGAAAGAAATGGGACAGTAGTTGGAGAGGGAGGTGGAATCCAAAGAAGGGGTTTTTGCATGTGTGTTTAAGATAGAAGAGCATGCTTGTATGTTAATGCATATGATCCTGGGGTTCCCTGGTGGCTTAGTGGTAAATCATCTGCCTGCAATGCAAGAGACGTGGGTTCCATCCCTGGGTCAGGAAGATCCCCTGGAGCAGGCCATGGCAACCCACTCCAGTGTTCTTGCCAGGAAAATCCCGCGGACAGAGGAGCCTGGTGGGCTATGGTCCATGAGGTCACTAAGAGTCGGGCATGACTGAAGTGATTGAGCACACATGTATGTGATCCTGAAGAACTAATACCAAGACAGGTAGACTGTTAGATGAATGCCCTTGGTCCAAAGTCAGGTACATCTCCTCTTTAAGTATGCAGTTCCCCTAACAATTTGCTCATTTCAAAAGAATTCTGAGGTCTTCTAAAATCAGCTGCTGCCAAAAATCAATAGTTTATGAAATACTGTAATAATTATGAAAATGTTTGCTATATCATTAAAAACAAATTGTTAACATAAATAATTACTCGAGCACTTGAGAAAAAGTTAGAGCAAACTCTTCAAACATATCCAAAGTAGTTGTTTTTAAGTGATTCAATCGAGTGGCCCAAGAAGCTTTTCCTCCTTTTGTGTTTTTCTTCACTGCTTTGTGTCTTATGGAGCACATTTTGCTATCTTACAGAGCACTTGATGGAAAATTTATTTTTCTTGATGCAGGTTCAGTTTGATATAACGCCCTTAGGTGTTCACAAAACTTCTTTTCTTAAAGTATTCAAAAATGAAGTCAGTGGGAGGTGACCCACATGAGAATGTGTGCCTGGGATTTTTATTTTCCTGAGGCTGTTGCTATAGCTTTTTGGCAGCAAAATGAACTACATAGTGAACTAATTAAAAATTTAAAACACATTGTTAGGCAATTTAGAACCACACTCAGAAGGTTAATTTAAAAGAAATAATGAGAAAAAGCAAAGAAAAGTCTATATACCAAAGAGAGTTTTGTGGTAAGAGTCAAAAATCACAAAATGGTTTTTATTAGTTTTAATTATTTTACTCCCCTAACCAGAAAGATATTAACAGGTCGGCTTTACTGCCAAATTACATAGTATGCACAAGTCAGCTCCAACTCTCAATAAGATTTGATAGTAAAGAGAGAGAGCAAGAACCCATGGGGCTCCAGTTTTCATTAACCCAAAGGAGAAATGATGGATAGAAAATGCAAGTCAGTATTCCAGATACTATGAAACATATGAAAGCAGGCATAGCAAAGTGGTTCCTTTCCAACTAAAGATTGTGAGCTATAATTAAGAGGACATAGGTCAATAATCTACTTCAAATAACTAATCTGTTTTTGGCTCACTAAGCCAATCCTAGAAACAGCTGAACTGTTATAATTGTTAAGAGCTGTTACAATTGTTAAGAGGCTGAAACTGAAAGCGTTAAGTTGCTCAGTGGTGTCTGACTGTCTGTGACCCCATGGACTGTAGCCCACAAGGCTCCTCTGTTCATGGGCTTCTCCAGACAAGAATACTGGAGTGGGTAGCCATTCCTTTCTCCAGGGGATCTTTCCAACTCAGGGACTGAACTTGGGTCTCCTGCACTGCTGGAGATCGCAGATTCTTTACCATTTGACCCACCAGGTTAGTGTCTTAAATAAAAGTGGAAACTACCTTAGGACCACGAAGTCTCCAAACAAAGACTCAGTGGCCCTAAGATGGTAAGGAGAGCAGAAATCTGGGAACTAAGCCAGAGTCAGAACCTGCTTTTATCCTGAGAATTATACATGATCTGGAGACCTGGAACTTCCAGTTTGATGATCACATGGGGCATTGGACACATAAGAGACAAAACCTCAGGGCTTGGCCAAGTGGGTCATTGTGATAGGAGAAACTGCATAAAACTATAACCCAAAGAGCTCTATGCTCTCAGTACAATGAGGGAATACACAGGGATGGCTAGAAAATTATTGATAGCAAGATTCTACAGATACCTGGAAATTTTAGAACATACTTTTAAATAACTAAATAGATCAAAGAAGAAGTGATAAAATAGGAATACACCTAAATAAAAATAATATATATTATAGGTGGCCTCAATATACAATTATCAAATATACAATACTTTTCTAGAGGTCATTGTAGGAGGACACAGAAAAGAAATTATTTACATAAAAAATTCAAAGGAATCTACAGATAAATCATGAGAACTCATAAGGTAACTTAAAAAAATTGGACATAAAACATATGCATGGAACTGAACAGAAACAGTTAGAAAAAATACAATTTTTAAAGGTACACTGATAACCTAAACAAACAAAAAATCTAAAAATAAATCCCACATGCATGGATATTTGTCCTTTGTGAACAAAATATAAAACTATGCTAAGAGACACTGTACTTACCAATTCATGTTAGTAAGATATTCTCTCCACACTGCTCTATAGATTTATGGTAATGCCAATATTGTTTCTAAAATTCACATGTAAGAGCAAAGAATCTAAAATTCTAAGAAACATGATGTTAGCCATCTCAATATGTGGTACTGGCACAATTATAGATAAACACACCAAAGGAAACCAAATCAAACTCACACATACATGGAAATTTGACTAATGACTGAAAACAAATAGAAAAAAAAAAAAGGACAATTTCTCAACAGATAGTGTAAGACCACTTGGCAATACACATGGGGCAGAGGGAAAAAAATTGAATACCTGCTCCACATCCAACATCAAAAGCGATTCCAGGTGGCTAAAAGTCTTAAAGGAGAAAGACAAAAATTTTAGAAGACCAGATAGGAGAATGTCTTTGTGTCTTTGGGGTAGAATTTAACAATATCCCAATAACTGGAGACCAAAAAGAAAAAAAAAATTGACTTAAAAAACTATTAACATTAAAACTTCAATTCTTAATTGTAAGAATTGAATATCATAATCCCACATAAGATACCATTCATAAAGAAAGTGAAAAGTGTGGGAGGGGGGTTCATGTTTGGGATCACATGTACACCCATGGTGGATTTATGTCAATGTATGGCAAAACCAATACAGTAAAGTAAAATAAGTAAAAATAAAAATTTAATTTAAAAAAAAAGTGAAAAGAAAAGCCACACATTGGGAGAACATTTATATTTATGAAACATAAATCTTCAAGGAAATCTAATATGGTAATCACGGGCCATATGTGACTATTTAACTTAAATTTAAAATTGAATTACTCAGTAGCTTTTGCTACATTTCAAGTGCTCAGCAGCCACATACTCTAGTCACTGCTTGACTAGCTAGCACCAGTATGAAACATCTCCATCACCACAGAAGTCTCTTTTGGATAGACCTGATCTAGAACAAGTGTGGAATAGTTAACCTTCTAAAATAAACAGACAACTCAATTTTAAAAATGGGCAAAGGACAGTAGCAGACATTTGACACAATAGTAAACACACAAAAAATGAACCATAAACGTGGTAAACAGTCATTTTAACCTCATTAGTAATCAGAGTAAAACAAATTAAACTCATTAGATAAAATCTCAACATTCCAAACTGGCAAAAGATTAAAACTCAAAAATACCAACTATTGAAGATTATATAGAGCAGCACATTTCCAGTACCCTGTCTGTAGAAAGGTAACCCATGGTAACCACTGTGGGAGCAGTTCTGCATTATCCAATCACATTGAACACTCTAGTACCCAGCAATTCTACTTTAGAGAAGGAATTCTCCACCTGAGCTGGTCTCTCCCCTGACCCAGGCTACTTGGAAAAGCATTTAATTGGCAGAAGTCAGGGATAATAATGTTCCTGCAACTCAAAGAATTATTCCACTTAAATTTTGCACCAGGAGATACAACTAACAACAATAAAAAATCAACACTAGACACAACCCAAACATCATCAAAAGAAAAACAGATACATAAACTGCATTTAATGGAATGCTTATAATTGAAAATAAATGCTCCTTAGTTACATATATCAACAGAGGTGATTTTAAGGAATATAAGGCTCAGTAAAGTAGCAAGATAAGTGAACATAATATACTTGAGATGTATATAAAGAACAAAGACAATCAAATAATGAATTTAGGGACATATATATATATATATATATATATATATATATATATATATATATATTTCAAACACACACAAGCAAAGGTATGGCTAACAGAAAATCAGGACAGAATTATCCTTGGGCAAGAAAGGGAGATGACACCTGGGAGATGTTACATGGGTGCTTTTTAAAGTACCAGTAATGCTTTGTTTCTTTAGATGGGTTGTAGGTTGAGATGTTCATTTTAATCCAGTATTTCTGTATTCTACTCATACATGGTTTATATACTCTACATGTTTGACATAGTTCACAATTTTTTAGAAGTCAGCTCAATTACTTAACAACTAGGCTCCTTGACCTTCCTGAACTTGGTTAGTTATAGCTAAACTCCAACTACCTTACAGAGTTGTTCTATAGTTTCAAGGAGATAATATGCATGAAAGTGTGAGCCACCGTGATGGGGGACAGAATAGGAAACACAGAGGTAAGCATTTCCCTAAAGGTTTCATCCTGGCTACTGTCCAGGATCACAGGGCCCTGAGTTCCTAGGCAGTTATTAATCAACTCAAGTAGATGTCAGGAGTTCTCTGTTCTCTCAATTTAGAATGAGGATAACTCTAGTCTAATTCAAGCCACAAGAGAATCACATTGAAGGCAGAGCAGATACTCACTGAAAGTGTCTGTAAACCTTGTTACGGAAGAAAAAATTTTTCAGGACCTGGGTATTTTCAGTTTTAGGCTAAATGATAATGACATGAAAATTATCTCCAAATATTCGATGTGAAAGTGTCATAAGATCTATTTTGTCCAAGGTTCTTCTAGAGAGACTAGAGAAATTAAAGAAAAGTTAAAAAGTACATTCCTGGTCAATATTTAAGAAAGACATTTTGACAATAAAAGGGAGGAGACAGAAATGACGAGGTGATGACTCGTCTTCATCTGTCTTCTTCAACTACAGACAGTTTAGCAAAGTCTTCTGTTTTGTAGGCTTCCCTAGTGGCTCAGGTAGTAAAGAATCTGCCTGCAATGCAGGAGACCTGGGTTCGATCCCTGGGTTGGGAAGGTCCCCTGGAGAAGGGAATGGCAACCCACTCCAGTATTCTTACCTGAAGAATCCCATGGACAGAGGAGCCTGGTGGGCTACAGTCCGTAGGGTCACAAAGAGCCGGACATGACTAAATGACTAACACACATTGGTGGCTCAGCAGCTAAAGAATCTGCCTGTAATGCAGGAAACCTGGGTTCAGTCCCTGGGTCGGGAAGATCCCCTGGAGAAGGGAATGGCAACCCACTCCATTATTCTTGCCTGGAGAATTCCATGGCTACAGTCCATAGGATCACAAAGAGCCAGACACAACTGAGCAACTGACACTTTCTGTTTTGTAAGAAAATACAGATTTTAAAATAAACTCTATTAAAATAAAAATATAGATGGTATAACTTAGTGTCAAACTTATTTTGAAAACCAGTTCTCTTACTTAGTATTCATGAGACTGTGGCTAACTTACTCTATCTTTTGGAGTTTTGTCTGCCTCATCTAAAATAATGATAGCATCTTTCCTTCAGGGTTATATGGAAAAACCAATGTGATAATATATGAAAATCACCATACTTCCATAAGTGCACTAAATAAGCTGCTAATAATTTTTGAAAATTATTATAGAAGATTTCCAAACTTGCTCACAGCTAGATTTTAAAAAGCAAGGACATCACTCCAAGGAAATGAAACAACTTTTATGTTTAAAAACAGCTAAACAGGGACTTCATTGGTGGTACAGTGGTTCAGACTCCACACTTCCAGTGCTAGGGGCACAGGTTCCATCCTTGGTCTGGGAATTAAGATCCCAAGTGCCCTGTGGCATCCCCCTTGGCCAAGAAAAAACATCTAAAAGAAGAGCTCGTATTTGTAAAAAAAAGGCAACAAAACTGATATCCCTGGATCAGTTTCTTTAAAACGTTATCAAATGGCTTTTAGTCTCCCAATAAGTCTCCTTGAACATGCTTTATGTAGAAACCTTCCCCTATAAAAACCCTTTTCATGAAAAACCCTTTCAAAAGCACTTTCCGGTTTGCCAGAATAAAAATAAGACAGAATTATGAAGGTAAGATTTGATACAACAAACCACATTCCCTACAATTTCAGGTCATTAGTTTTTAAAATTGTCTAAATCTAAGAAAAGGGGTACATGTTTAATGTCCCATGTTGTCTAAATTTAACCTGCAGAAACCAATAAACATCTTAAATGTCTATAAACAGGAGATGCTGAACTTCAAGATGAAACCACAGTAATTTATTATAAATAAATAAGTATCCTATAAATAGCTTAACTTTAATGACACTTGAAAACTTTGTCCTTTTGCATAGCACTTTTGAAGTTCCGATCGAGTCAACATGAATAAGATAAAAGCAGCAACTCAAGGAGTTTAAGTTATTTTGTGTTTTCCTATAATTATTTTTTTTATTCTGTAGAAACACTCTGTTACACTCTGGTTTGCAGCTTGGTCCTGTTTTTTACTTAAGTTTCCAATCTAGCTTCAAATTACTACTTGGCAGTCATATGGTATAATGAGGTCGGTGGATTAGCTGAAATTAAAACCCAGAATCCTCTTTACCACCCTTTTTTTTTCAAGCACAGATCAATTATTCATGACCAAGTTCACCAACACTATGTTTTAGTTTAGGAAGAAGTCCATTTGAAGCCAGCTATAAATAAAGGGACTAGAATAGGGCCTTAGAACTTTTTGACCCCACAGAGCATTGAGAAGATGGGAGAAAAGCAGCAATGGAAGAAAGCAAGAAGAAGGAAGAAAAATAAAAGGACAAAAGAAGCCAGCATTCTCGGAGCTGCTTCTACATCAGGCCATCCACCTAACGTATTTCACTTATTCTCAGTTAACTGGACATTACTTCATTTAATTCTTATAACCCCATCAAGCAGATATATCTCCACCTATTTCAAGATTAAGAAACTGTAGCTCAAAAGGCTAAATTTCTTCCTGAGAGTCATGAAATAAGTAGAACAACCAGAATTTGACCTGGGGTTTGTCTGATTCCAAAGCCTGAGCACTTTTTCCTATAGCAGATGAAATCATTTCTAATATTTTAAAATCTGAGTTTTGGAATTTCCCAAAAAAATTACAAGGAACTAAACAGTATTTTCAATGTATCGCATGAATAGCAGAAAACTGTCCTATAACCATTATTCCAATTGCTTATAAGAACCTAAGTGGGAGGTTGTCACCATTTGCCTAAGAGGTATATGAAATCATATATAAAGAGCAACAGACAACCTCACATGGAGACTGGAAAGAGTCATGAAGCCAAAAGCAATCCAAAGACAGAGAATGCCAAGTGTGCCATCCCCTCTTACCTGCTGCACTTCACTTTCTCCGTTTGAGATTTTCTCAGTGTAAACAAAGGAGTTGAATATCCGCTGCAAGGAAAAGAAAATGAGCAAACATTAGATTTTCTAAATAAGGCAGCCATTTTCTATATGAATGTGTGTGTGTGTGAATAATCTGTTTACAGCACAAAGAGAATCAAGCAGAAAAAATTTAATTAAAATAGTTACTTTACACAGAGAAATCCAAATATCAGCCAGAGTCAATCACACTGATTGAAGCAATACCCAGGCACTTCTGTAGTGAAATAAACCAGATGTTACGCTATATTTTTCATTTTCAAAAATACATTTAATTATAGATTTCCGGAGCCCATGCCATTTTATCCGACTGGTATAATCTGACAAAGCTGTGTTTCTCATTTAAGCCCTGCAACTCCCTGAATGCAGTAATTGTTTACAGACACTACGATCTAATGTAATAAAGCTCTTTAAAAAGGATTTTTTCCATATTCTCTCATGTCCCTGTCCAACTGGTACCTACCCAATATTATCTATCACCTTCATTACCTAAGCACCCCTTTGAAAAAGTAGTATAATAGGGCTTGCCAAATACATGTGGCCTTAAGAGAGGATACGGTCCTTACATGCCAGGAAATACGACAACCATGCCAAGACATCAGTCTGAGCTGTGGCACCCAAAGCACACACATTCTTCCCCTGGTCTCTGCCTAGCTGATACTCACTCCTGCAGCCGCTACTGGCATTTACATCTTGCAGACTTATGACTTTACCGAACCCCACGGTTACTGACCAATCACGTGACTGAACTATAACCAACTGAAAAAAAAAAGAGAGAGAGAAACCAAGAGATGTATCCTTAGGGACTGGGGGGAATAGAAAAGTACAGCAGTCTCATCATTTATCCTAAAACTTTAAAGATACCTCTGGAACTCTCCAGATGAGCAAGCAGTCAAATCTGGAGATGTCAGCCAAAATTTCCCTTTTGCCTTTCTATCCCACTGCCAAGGGTTTGTCAGTGTCTGGGACAGCTTCCCAGACAGCCTCACACACCTGCATTGTTGTGGCGAGGAAGACAAGTGCCAAGTTCATCAAGCGTTGTGCAAATGAAGGAAGATCAAGGTGCTGGGGCTTGGGGAGGGGTGGAATAAGGGTTGTTGCTGGGGGAAGGGAAGCAGTTTGGAAGGATTGAGATGGAATGGGATGGAATTACAGTCTGGAAAATTCTAGTTATGAATATCATAATTTTCAATGTGCCATTCATTCATTCATATTTATTGTCTTTTTTTCCCTAAAAATGACTCTGCTGATAGGAAAGCAGGTTACATCTATTTAGGACTCATAAAACACCTCTGTGACAAGCACCATTACTATCTCCTTATAGTAAATGAGGAAATGAACACATATTTTATAGAGTGCCTAATGCAATGTACATTGTACCTCATGTGCATATCTTATGTAATAATTCCTGCAGCTCCAAAGACAAAAAAACTAAGACTCTGGGAAATTAAATAACCTTCCCAAAGTCACTCTTCATGGCTGGAAGTTGAACCCAGGCTCCCCCCACACCCCCCCAAAAATAATGGTGCTACTCACCCTAGTGTCTCATGAGCAACTTACTTGTTACATGGTATCTTAACACATATGAAAGGAACCCCTATTAGGAGCTAACACCCAAACATAATGCAGATCAACCATTCCTTATGACTAATTCCAAAATTCAAAAGTCCCTGAAAATCAAAAGGTGTGCATAACACATTTGCTAACAAAATATGACATGATCTGAACTTATTGGCAGTAAATCCTAACTTGTATTTATAGTTTTTATTAAACCACTTAGCTTGGAGATTTATTCTTTATGATGCAGATGTATTAATGCATCTGATTATAGGGTTCTGCTTTAGATCTCACTCAGGGTGTTTGACATCATGGTACATCAGGATCCTGAATTCTAAAACAGATCTTGTTTTGGAGAAGGGATTATGAATCTGTAGACCTCCAGCCCCGTTTTCTGGAGAATACCTTAGTTAGCTAGACAACAACGCTTTTAGAGACTGGGTCAATGTCACTGTCGACTAACTCTCAGACCATATACAGTTTTTGTGTAATTTGATTTTTACAACCTGGTTGGTACCAAGAGTGCACTTTTATTACAGTGAATAACATAACATGAATTAACATAATTCATGTAGTGACTCTAGATCTGAAAGAGTGTGGTCAATTTCTTATTTCATTTCTGGGGATACATTATCTGTCCTGTCCTGGAAGATGTTCCTGCAAGAGGAACAACTGATGGAGCAACCCACGTCCTGGGAAGCAAATCAGATCCACTTTGCTCAAGCCAACATCCACCAATGGCCACACCTAGTAAGGAACCTCAGATCCTTCCCTCTTCTTTGTTGTTAAAAGAAAAGTGAGTTTCTCAGTAGTAATAAGGAATATAAGCCTGGAAGTGTTAGCCAGGCTGTGTTCAGTCCCTGTTTTACACATTCAGTATCTTAATAATTATTAATAATGACAGCCAATAGTTTATGTAAAGCTTTATATGGCTTGTAAGCATTTCTATATTCTTGACACCTAATAAATATGGTGGGTAAAAGATAATTTTCAAAGAAAGAAGTTATAGATATGAGGAGTAGTGACCCTGCAAACTACTTACTTACACAACCCTCTAACCACCCCAAGAAGTGAAAGGTGAATAATAGCTTGGAGATATCTCCAAGCAAACACTTTTTTGCCCCTCTGCTTTCCCCACAGGGGTGTAGGGTGTTAGTGAAAAGTCAGAAGAAACTAGACAAGTAACACAACTAAACAGATCAGCCAGCCATGTCTGGTGCAAGGTTAAAAGTAGTAAGCACAGGATTTCAAGATATAGAGTGAATTTCCATTACGCTCTAGATTAATGGACAGTAATAATCTTTCCTAAAATGCAAGGCCTGCAAAGCCCAGCTCTCAAAGGCTTATTAGGCTTAGTACTTTCATTGTTTACAATTTCACATAAATGATCTCATTTCATCTCCACAATAACCCTATGTGGTAGGCAGCGATCTGAAACCAATTTTACAGATTAAAAACTAAAGCTCAAAACTTCAATGTATCACAGGTTAAAAAAAAAATTTCAAGTACTGAAGTCTAAACCTAGGTTAAATTAAAAACAGGCATTTTTTCTAGCACAGCTAATAAATTTATTCACACTATCTTTTTCTTAAGGATAATCTGCATACAGGAAAAAAAATGAGGATTTTTTTTTTCTATCCATTTCATTTTAAGCAAGATATAATGTGCTGCTGTAACATTTTATATATATATATAACATTTTATATATGTGTAACATTTTATATATAAAACCAGTGTCAGGAGTAATTATATATGGGTTCAATCCCTGGGTTGGAAAGATCCCCTGGAGAAGGAAATGGCAACCTCTTCCAGTACTCTTGCCTGGAAAATCCCGTGGACAGAAGATCCTTGCAGGCTACAGTTCAGAGTCAGACACAAGTGAGCACACATACACAGGAGTCCCAATATTACTTTCTGTTGCTACCTAAAATTGTGAAAGGAATAGAATACAGAGTTTTCTGGGGATTTTATTTCTAATTTGAGAGCCAGGAATTCCAAACAGTATACCTAGCTGACATTTGGTGACGGCAAGAATTTCTTGGTTGTTAGAGAATTTGAAAAGTGAAAGTGGAAAAAAGTTTTCTTAAAGCATGACATGAAGAAGCAATCCCAAAAGGTCAAACTGTTCATCCTCTCTGAGGATTTACTCTCAGTAACAGAGTTAGGGTATAGATGGGTGGAGTGGGCATTCCACATTCTATTTCCAAGTTGTCACTTTCCCTTATTCCAGATCCCTGGAGGACCAAGGGAATTCCAGACATTTGAACTCAATTTGAACACAAGCTGGAGGGGGTTTGAAGTCAATCTCCTCAATGTACAAATCCCTGGAAGTAAAGGCTTGTTCTTGCCCACTATTCTTTCTCATTCTTGCCAAATACTAGAAATAAAAATACACTTTGTTGTATAATGAACAGATCATTAAAATGGGTGAGGAATCTTTCTTTAAACAAGTTATTTGAAAGATAATAGTTCACCAACTCCTTTTTGTCAGTCATAATTATTTCCATAATTAAAAGAACAACAAGAAGATGCAGCTCAGGGCAACTGAATACCCTGATCTGAAGATAAAACTGACCTTTCTCTCATTAAAACACATAGCCTGGAAAACTGACAATATCTTCTAAATTATTTACATATCCTATGTCCTAGCAGTTGCTATCCTGGTATATACCTAGCAGAAATGTGTACATGTTTATCAAAAGGAAAACTTAAGAATGTTCATAACAGCACTACTCATAAGAGCCCCAACCTGGAAATTACGCAAATGCCTATCAGCCACAGAATAGACAAATCGTGTGAATTCACATGGTGGAGTATTGGGGTGAGATGAAATGAATACACAATTGCAACATGCATCAACATGATGACTCTCACAAGCAACACTGAGTGAAAGAAGCTAGACACCAGGACACAAAGAATGAAATCCCATTTCTATCAAGTTCAAAACCAGGCAAAGCCAATCTAGCTGACTAGAAGCCAGGATAGCGGTTGCCTTCACCTGATTAGGATGTGAAGGCTGCTTCTGGGATGCTGAAATGTTCTGTCTTTTGACCGAGGTGCTGGTTACAAGGATGTGTGTGCTTTTGTGAGAGCTCATCCAGCTATATACGTATGACTGTACACTGCGTTGTGTATATATACTGAAATAAATCTACTTTATATCACACTCTAGACAGTCTCTTTAAAATGCACCCTAGACAAACGTTTTTTGTATGTTTTAAAAAATTATTTATACAATTCTAAAAAGAACAATAATCTATTAACTGGGTGATAATCAAAAAAGAATCTACACCTCACTCTGCAATCCAGATGAAACTGGACGGTACCAATACTGAGGAGTTAGCAATGCAAAGATAAGGTCTCCTGAGCCTTCCCTGAGGCTACATATTAATTACTCTCTCACACCCTAGGTATACAACATGACTTAGTTGTTCAGCTCCCATTCAATGGTACTGTACTAACCTGAATCTTCAGCAAGAAAAAAAAAGGTGTCTTTATTAGAATCTCATCCAACTTGAACGATCTAAACTTATATAATGCCATTTAATCACATTGCCTCTGTATATATTGTTCTTTTTTTTTTTTAATTTTTATTTTTACTTTATTTTACTTTACAATACTGTATTGGTTTTGCCTTCCTAAGAACTGCCTTCCTCCTCCTCCGCCCAAGAGGAAATTACAGAGCACTTGAATACAATTTCCCCAGACCTCTCTTGCAGGGGAAGAAAAAAACAAAGACATCCTGGGGTGGGGTGGGGGGGCCATGGGGAGGAGGGGGGTGGAGGTGCATGTGTGTGGGCAGGGGCTGAGGTGGTGGTGGCTGCTTTCCCACCTTAGTCCTTGCCTGTCCCCAAGTCCCCACTCCACTGACCCATCCTCCCTACCCATTATTTTTCCCTCCCAAATCTCTCTATTTAATTGAGTCTGCTCAACAGAAAGAAGGCAAGAGAATTCTACTTAACTGGAATAGCAACAATTACAAGAGTGTTCAATAAAATGGTCAATCCAGACAGTTGGCCTCATCTTCACTCCGCCAACAGCTCTGCCAGATTTTAACTAGATGTTTAAATGAATGGTACAGCACAAAACCACAGCAGAGAAATAAATACCTCTGCAAATCTAATGAGATTCTGTTGGTCTCCTTCCCTGATCTTTGCTAAGAAAATGCAGGACTGAATTATAATTCAAAAGCGTATTCTCTTGATGTTTACAGCTCTCTGTCGCAAGCCAGTTTGGCTGACAAATTCACTTAACAGCTTCATTCCTCTCTGGATCTCTTCCTACCATTCTAGGAATTGAGGCCAAAGGGGAAGAAAATATAGGTCACCACTGTTATCTCGAGATGTTGACTAACATTAACCCTTAAAAGAGAAAGTGCTGTCATTAATACAAACTCCAACAACCACTGGACAGGGAATTAACGACAACTTAATTTTTAAGTGTTTCAGGGAAGAAAACGTATGTATAACTTCATTCTCCCCTAAGCATACTCCATGAATAAACTTTTACTAGGTTATAAGGGATTGCTTCTGCCCAGAATAGGAATCGTCTGATTTTTACCATACTATTTAACCTCACTCTGAAAAACATATAGACAGTCCAGAAAAACATTTTATAAGGACACTCTCATCATTCTGCATTCTGAGATCACAAATCTGGTGCCAGAAATCTCCATCACTGAAAAAAATCTCTAAACTTATTCATTCTGGATACAGGTAACTCCAGAAAATAGTTTATTAAGAGTGTTAAAAAGGTTACCACTAAAAAAATAAACCTAAGTGACTAACAACACGGGAGCCAATTAATTACTCTTCATCCAATCAAAAATATATTGTGCAGCTAATAAAAATGTTTATAATTATTTTTCTTATTGTTCATATTTTAAATCAGTATTTAAATATTCATATATTATTCTAATTATATGTGTGGGGGGTTACATTGTACACAAGTGTTATCATATATATTAACAAGGGCACAGAATGGATTCAGGTGCTTTGCAACACATTTCACTTAATACAACAACTCTTCATAGTAGTTACTATGTCATCATTTTGCAGGTGAGAAAACAGGTTCTAAGAAGTTTAGTTTGCCCAAATGTAGAACACTGTGAGTAAGTGGCCAAGTCTGGGTACAAAATTTGCCTTACTCCAAAACTTATGTATCATCCTCTATATAATCACCATCTTAATAAAGAAAACTTAGGTAAAATCTAGAAAATGACTCAAATAGTAACAGGGCTTGCCTGCAAATAACGAATCCAGAACATATATACCCTCCTCCCCAACCCCCCAATCTCAAAATGGAGCATGAATTTCCTTTATGATGGATAAAGACAAACATTTTTCAAAGAGTTGACACACTAGAAAAAAAAAGGACATACATTCGGAGTTACAACTAAACTCTACAAAGAACCATTTGGACAAGATCACCACCTTGAGAGCTTACAGAGGAAAAAGTAAGTACAGGGTCTCATACTTTTTCCTTACTATAAAAAACTGATCTTGAATACCATGGTGATTTGCAAGAAACAGGGCTATTGCAGATCATGACAAAAGGAAATGCTTAGGTACTGAAAATCATAGTAGAGGAAGACGCCTGGATTGGGAATTTAAAACAAAACTAATCAGTATACAATAGATGACCCTGTGCAAATGGTACCCTGTACACACATGTCCTGCCCAACAGACTTCCTTATTTTGTTTTACAGTTGCTATATATAAAAAATGATAACAGCTAATGCTACTATCTGTCCAGCATTAGGAACTTCATGTATGTTAACCTGATTCATGTGAAGATAAATTTATATAGACTACACTAAATGGTATATGAATGTATTTCATATACCATTATGATAGTTATTCAAACAATCTTGATAGTTATTCTATTATTCTTCTATTCCATTTATGTTAACCTCTTAACAATATTCTGTTGACAGTTAATTCTAGGATGGTTACAGGTATAATGGAGGAAAAATACCTGTATAAATATTTACCAACTTAAGTCCCACCTCATTCTTAACAACTTCCCAAAGATAATTTCTCCCTTCTTTGAATCTCTGCAATAAAGACAGTCTAAGGAAATGGCAACCCACTCCAGTGTTCTTGCCTGGAGAATCCCAAGGATGGGGGAGACTGGTGGGCTGCCGTCTATGGGGTCGCACAGAGTCGGACACGACTGAAGTGACTTAGCAGCAGCAGCATGCTACAATTAATACATACACTGTAGAAAATTTGAAAATATGTAAAGGAAGAAGAGGGGGAAAATAATCTATTGTCTGACCGCCCAGTAAAAACCAACTACTAAAACCAACTACTGTTTACAGTTTATTTCATTCCACTCTTTTGGGCTTGTAGGTTCTGACTTTGTTGTATATTCTTTGATAACTGGTCCATGCCATGATTCCTTACCACAGTGAATTGTACATAGTAAGCATAAATAAGCATGTGTGCACCCATTAATTTAGGTATTAAGTCATCAGACTGTTAGTTTGGCCTGTCACTCAATCAGCTAGAGAAAAAGGGAAGAAAGTGTCCTTTCTCTTTAAGATGAAAAACTTCCCCTTCTCTCAACTCTATTAATAGAGTCCTCCCCCCTTACCTCTGTTTCTCCTTCCCTGTCCTCTTCAGGCTCCAAGTATATACACACATAGCCCCTTGGCTACTTTAAGCTTGCAAAAGAACTCAAATTATGAATTCCTTAATCTGAAGGCAGTTAACACCCTTCATACCAACAGAAGCTCTGAACAGCAAGGAAGCTTGGCAGAGAGTCACAAATCAGTGACGAGCGTCACCTTTACAAAGGGCTGCTAGTTTTGGTCCACTCTACCCCTCAAAAGAAATTACAGGGGAAAAGGAATAGGCTGCAGTCTGATTTAGCAGGGGAAATCTAAAGCAATAATTTCAGCAAGCAAAGTTTCTAGCCTTGATCACTTGATTTCCTGTTGTAGCGTTGAAACCAGGAGAGTCAGTGGGTAAATATGAACCCAGAGAACAAAGACGGGCAAAACAAGACGGAAACACTTTCCTACATGCAATAAAGCTTCTGAAGGGTTATTGAATTTTTGTTGTTGTTGTTGTTGTTGTGGCTTTCAAAGGGAGTAAGAGGGGAAAAGGCAAGCAAATCAGTTCCACATGTTGGAAAGATTCAGCCTTTAGCCAGTGTAACTTGACTATAAGTAATATTCATGACAATGCACGTGGAACCTCTCAGAAATGGAAAGCTGACTCGCTTTGCAGATGGTGCCAGATTTCCACTCGCCTACTTCCACTCTCCTAACTCTTCCTCACTCCCTACACCTTCGATCTCCATTAAGGCTTTTTCAATTTCACCTTGAAGGGGAAAAAAGAAAGGTGGGGGATTTAAATGGCTATGCATTTATTCTTGGAAGAGGGCACTTTAAAATATCTTTGGTACTCAGTGTTCTATGTGTGCACAAGCCTGCACAAATGCTCAGGTCCTTAGGAATCCAGCCATTAAGGACAAAGGGAACTGGAAACCCTGAAATCCTTTACTATCCAGACTTAAATGACTATGCTTAGTTAATACCTCAGTGAATCAATCATGTCCTTTCTGATAGAGTCAGAAACTATGTAAAATATAGCTCTAGACTGAGCTCTCTAGTTGGAAGAAGAACTTAAAAATGAAAAAGTAAGAAGGAATAGTGAACAGTGCAATGCAGTCTCCGTATGAACTCAGCATGCCTGGCACAGACCCAAGGTGTTGTCAGAGTTCATGGAGGGTTAGGGAGGTGGGGGAGATGGGAGGCAGGACTCTGAAGGGATGGGACTTGGGCTTGAATTTGAGGTAAGATTTAAATAGGAAAAAAGAAAAAAGAGCTTAGGCAAGAACATTTCAGAACATTCACAGAGAGGGTCTGTCACATAGTCCTAAACACAAAGTACTAAGTACTTTGGGCCAGGCACTGTTTCGGATATTAAGGATACAAAAATGAACACAACAAACTCCCTGTCCACATGGACCCTATGTTCTACATCCTTTGGCTTCAAGAAAATCCTTAAAATGGACTTACTCAGCACAGGTCTGTATGTTTGGAAAATGGGGGTTCAAAGATAAGATTGCTTCTGTTGTAGAAAAGCTTACAATCTAGAGACCCTGCAAGTCAGTAGTTATGACACAAGGTCAGTTGCATAAGGGGAGCTTTTGGAAATAAAACTGAACTCAGTGGAAGAGAAATGATGGGGCTAGACTCTGGAGGTCTTTCAAGCCAGGAAGAGGAGTTGGATTTTACACATATGCTAGGCACTGAGTAAATATTTTTTGAATGAGTAAATGAATAAATGTCTCTTTGCCAATAAATAAAGAACCATTAGAAAGGATTGTAGCTGGGGAGTGACATGATGAAATAGGTGCTTTAAGAATGTTTATATTCCATATGCTCGGAAGCATGCACCCACTTCCCTCAACTGTTGCTAAGCCTTCTCACAAAGAAAAATATCAAGTCCATTTAGAAGCCAGTTACTATCCCAAGGGTCTGTGACAACTTTAGGAGCCAAATGAACTGGATTGCCTTTGATCCTTCAAATGACACTTGAAGGACCTTAAATAAAAGTTTCCCATGAGTCTTATCTCCTTTGTAAAATTATAAAATCCTCTAAGGGACTGTTTTCTTCAATTTTACAACCCTTAACAACACTTCCACAGATATTATGGAATAAGATGGAGAAATATTTGTTCAAAAAAATGATTTAAAAATAACCTAATGAAAAGCAACTGTTCTAGTTTAAAGCACAGTTGCAATGTTGCATTCTGAGCTGAAGACTAGTTTTCAACATTTCAAATATGCTACTGTGAGGCTGTTTGTATGGTTTTCAAGTGAAATGTTCATTTATGGCATATCTAAATAGAGAGAATTTTTCTGGTACATCCTTTTATGTAAAGAGGTGCTTTTTTTAGTATAATCATTAAGCACAGAAACTATAAATCTAAATTTGTCACTAAAGCTAATAACTAACAATGTCAAATTGCAACTCCATATAAACCAGCTCTGTATAAACCATCTCTATGCCTGATGAAGGCTTTAAGCCTCCCTATATCTACTTTCCCTGACCTATAAAGGGGAAAATTGAGTTAGAGTATATAAAACTTGGTGATCCTAAAATTTCTACTCTATTGTTGTACTAGAATCTTATTGAACTATCAATGGCTAGACTTTTGAGCAGCTTCTAAGCCTGGGTCTTTCTGCTATATGAAATAGATGTGTCAAGAAAATTATATTTGTTGGTGAAATCTGACTTAAATTATTAGGAAAAATGTTCTAAACATATCTCTAAAACTTGTTGCAGGAGAAGAGACAAAGTATTAGAGGGATGGATATTTTAACAAGAAAATTTAAGTAGAAAAAGCCAATGTTGAGAATGGTGAGTTTAAATATGGACATTAAGACATGAAGCCGAGCAGTCAGCCTTTCTGGAGTAAATGTGATGCTAACATGATTACACGAGTGTCTCCCAGGTCCTCCTCACTGTATCATCTTTCAGGCTCTCACAGCCAGGGTGCCTGTCACGCCTATTGAATACCATGGTAACAAGCCTGCCTGCGGTGGCTCCAGCAAGCCGTGATTCTCAGCAATAATCATTAACTCACATCTCAATGAATACGGTTCCCTGGACTCAGATTCACAGTATAATTATAATGAATAAATAAATGCTGGCTAAATTTTTTTTTTCAAGATTTTAGGGTCTAAAAAAATAGGAATGTAAAATGAAAGTTAAAAAAAACCCACATACACACAAAATCCTGTTACCAGCTGAGTGGCTATGGAGAGGTTAGATGTACACCATTTCCTAATTTGTAAAAAAGAAGTGACAATAATAGCAAATTCATAGGGTTTTTGTGAGGTTCAGTGCTTACATAGCACTTATTCCTTACATACAACAAGAGCTCAGTAAATAGTAGCTTTTAAAAATCCTTCAAAAAGAACAGCCATTCCCAGGAATAAAAAGTCATTTTAGATTTCCTGTGTCCTCCTCCCAACTTCAGGAACTCTTCCAAATCAGCACTCTGAAGCCTTCCACAGTGACAAGACTTATTAAAAACTCCATATTTTCAGGAAATGGCTTTCCCATTAGCTCCCAGTGCCTTGACAAGCTTGGCTCCCAGGCTCAACAAACTGCCTTCTTCAAGTTTCTTGAGAAACCCACGTGCAAGTTGTGTCCTTGAGAAAGTGACTTTCCTTTTGGTTACTGATGTTATAGAATTGGCCAGAAAAGTTCACTTGGGTTTGGAAAAATGAAAGGAACAGAATTCCAGCATATGGAAAAACCCGAATGAACTTTTTGACCAACCCAGTACTTGCAACCTGCAGAAGCACGCTCTGTATGTCTAGTTTATTCAAGTCCGGCTTTGTAAACACATGGCCAAGGAGGCCACAGGAGTAAACTGAAGTTGGCAAATACATCCCAGAGGAGTATTTGCCTCCCAGTCTAGTACTGCTTAACAAACAGGGTTCTGGCTGGTACTACAGGGGTGAAGTAGTCCTAAAACACCCACCTGCAGATAGTAAGCAAATAGTTTCTACAGGACAGGGAGAAAGGCAGTATCAGCTATGCCTCCAACAGAACCCAGAGGCTCATCTGGGTTGAGTCTTCTCAGGACCCACCCAAAAAGAGGTGAGAAAATTAAACCTCCTTTACAGCCTTCACTGAATTATTTACTTTCACATTGTGCTGCAAGTATTTGTTTAGAAACATGAGTAGTGAATGTAAGAGCAACTTCTGCTTGCCTAGATAGCAGTGTGAGGACTAAGGTCCAGGCTTTGGAATCATCTAGACCTCAGCCATCTCAGCTGGGTGACCAACACGAATTGTTTAAACCTTCGAAGACTAAGTTTCCTACTGGGAATTTAAGTGACATACCTCCAACTTCATAGAGAAGAGAATGATCTTCACTATTTACCAGGTTTGAAAGTTAGAACTAAATGGAATGACAGCTGGGACAGTGTCTGACATATTTTTTGCCCAATTAAGTATAGCCAGTATTAAAATTGTCATCATTTTCTCTGAATATCTAGCATCCAGTATAATCACCATAAATGCCTAATAATGCTTAATGAATCAATAAAAGATTTGGAACAACTCCCTTAGTTGACAGAAGAAGAAAGCAAGTCTTACAGAGAGGTCTGAGTCACAACCAGGGACAGGACCAAACACTGGTTTCTTCTGGCTTTCAGTAATGCTGACTTTTAAAAAAAATATTTAGTTATTTGGCTGCATTGTGTCTTAGTTGCAGCATGTGGGATCTTTAGTGACCTGTGTTGCGGTCCAGGCTTAGTTGCCCTTTGGCATGTGGGAGCTTAGTTTCCCAACCAGGGATGGAACCTGCATCCCCTCCACTGGAAGGTGGATTCTTAACCACTGGACCACTAGCTAAGTCCCCTGTCATGCTCATTTCTAATGTAACTCTTAAAATCAGACTATGCTGTGTAATGAACTAAAACATTTAAAAAATTTTATTGTATTGAAGTGTAGGTGATTTATAGTGTTAATTTCTGCTGTAGAGTGAAGTGACTCAGTTATACATATACCTGCATTCTTTCACATATTCTTTTCCATTATGATTTATCATAGGATACTAAATATAGTTCCCTGTGCTATACAGTAGGACCTTGTTTATCTCTAAAACCTGTTTATTTACCCTACAAAGCCAGCATGGGAAAGGAAAATACATTACCTAAAACTACTGAACTAGGATAAAACCAGAACCTCAAATTATCCTCCCCACCAAAAAATATTTTTAGAATAATCTATGTATTTTAATTGGAGGATAATTTCTTTACAATATTGTGGTGGCTTTTGCCATACATTGACATGACTCACCCACGGGTGCACGTGTCCCCAAACAAATGTTTAATCTGTCTTAAGTGCCTGAAAGGGGGTCATGGTATAGTGGAAACATCATGGGTTCTGGAAGCAAGGAAGTCGGACCACGGTCCTCAGCTCCATTACTTACTGTGGGGGTTGGAGGTAGGTTGCTTAAATGTCCAGAGCCTCCACTTTCCTGCCTCTAAATACGGGTGTAATAATATCTACCCTTGGGCAGTGACTGCTAATGAGAATAAGGTTTCTTTGGGGGATGATGAAATGTTTTAAAAATAGATTATGGTGATAACTGTACAACTCTGGAAATATACTAAAAGCCATTGACTTACACGCTTTCCATGGGCGACTTTATGTAAAGTGTTAGTCGCTTAGTCATGTCCGACTCTTTTGTGATCCCATGGACTGTAGCCCACCAGTCTCCTCTGACCATGGAATTTCCCAGGTGAGAATACTAGAGTAGGTTTCCATTTCCTTAGCCAAGGGATCTTCCTGACCCAGGGATCAAACCAGGGTCTCCTGCATTACTGGCAGATTCTTAACCATCTGAGCCACCAGGGAAAGCCATGTAATGTAAACTGCACCTCAATGCCTAGTTAAGGTCATAGCTGTGAGGACTTAAGTTATTATCTATGTGAGGAATGTGAAGGAAAGCACATAGTTGGTGCTTTCAACTATGAAAATTTGATTTTCGTCACTAAGGTCATGGTTATTATTCATTAGCGATACAAGATAAATCCTATTTGCCTGTAAACAAATGCAGATTCCTGGGCCCCCACCTCTATAAATAATGGGCCCATGAGCCCTGGGGAGGCCGGTATGTGCAAGAATCCTCCAGGTAGTCCCGATGACGCCCACTAATCACTGTTTGATACATCCTACACTAATGACACTTTCAAATCAAAACACTTCTATGAGTCTCCTGGAAATACCAATAATATTGAATTTCTGTATAAATTCCCTATAAATTTCTGTATAAAATTCCCTATATTGAATTTCTGAATAAATCCACATTTCCACAGACTATAAAGTACAGTCTGGTTAAAAAAAAAAATCATTAAAAAAGAAAAAACAGGGAAGGAGAAGGAAAGAGAAATTCCCATTACCACTGACCACTTAGAGGAAAAGAAAGGGGCATGTTCCAAATCTTCAGGCACCGATAGCTGCTCTCCACTTGCAGGCACCAAATTCAGAACTAGAGATAGACTAAGCTTTGTGTGGAGCTTCCTGGGAAGGCAAGAGGAAGAAAGGAAGGAAGAAACACTTTGGTTTGCAATATTATTGCCTTATGATAAGGTATTAAAAAGCAGAGACATTACTTTGCCAACAAAGATCCGTATAGTCAAAGCTATGGCTTTTTCCAATAGTCATGTATGGATGTGACAACCAGACCATAAGGACGACTGAGTGTCAAAGAACTGATGATTTGAATCATGCTGGAGAAGACTCTTGAGAGTCCCTTGGACTCCAATGAGATCAAACTACTCAATCCTAAGGGAAATCAACCCTGAATGTTCATTGGGAGGACTGATGCTGAAGCTGAAGCTCCAACACTTTGGCCACGTGATGCAAAGAGCTAACTCACTGGAAAAGACCCTGATGCTGGGAAACATTGAGGACAGGAGGGGAAGAGGGTAACAGAGGATGAGATGGTTGGATAGCATCATTGATACAATGGACATGAGTTTGAGAAAACTCCAGGAGATAGCGTAGGACAGGGAAGCCTGGCATGCTGCAGTTCATGGGGTTGCAAAGAGTCGGAAATGACTTAGTGACTGAACAACAACAGCAACTGCCTCACCACCACCCTTGAGGGGAGTGCATTGTTAGACTCCCTGCTTTACAAAACGAGGAACTAACTAATGACCAGGCAGCATCCTCCAAAGCCACACATTGGATCCATGCAGTGAGGGACGAATTTTCTCACAACTCCAGGCTTCCCTGGAGGCCATGGTTCTAACCTGGGATCAAGATCTCTTGGTCTCTCAAACTGCTAGAGCTGCTGGTGAGCTTCCTTTGTCTAACCATCTCCAGCTAAATGTTCTGGAAGGGCTCACCTTCCCAATGTAGCCCAGCTCAGTTTTCTGTTGCTGAGCACAGGCTATAACCTGGCTTCAGATGATGCGATGCTAAGACAGCCCATTCTTCGAGAGCTGACAGTGCAAAGGAGAAGAAGGAGGTGTAGATATGTAGAAGCTGTAGGTAGTAGCCAGTGTGAGGAAGGCACACCTAATTCGAACACAACAGCAAGTTAACAGGAACCTCATTCTCAGCATTCAACAGGGACTATTAAAGCCTAATGTGCAGAGCGGGAGAGAGAGCTGGAAGGTTGGTTGGCTGGTTGGTGTTTTGGCCTGGGATTTATATTCATCAAAAGCCCCAAAATTATACATTTAATCTTTTCTCCTAATGAGAGTTTATACAGTCACAGAGATTGAGTGACAGAATGAAAAGAAAAAGGTATGGATCATACAACCTTGAACTTGTATCACATTAACAGAACATACCATGCATACACAGTATTCTCTAAATTTATGCTTTAAAAATAAAAACTGAAATTAGCTCAGAAATGGCACAATTACATTGCATAAGAGTGAATTTGCTAAGTAGAAATATTTAAATATAATAGTGCTGGTTACTGTTTGGCATTTCTTCATTTATTAACTCACTGCTTCAAAACTGGTGGTGAGTTGGAGAGTTCTCAGGATCTGGAAGGCCCAGCTGCTGTTATTACTGATGGCTGATCCAAGCCATCTGCATTATTCCTTCTCTACAGAAACCACAGCCCAGTGTCTGCAAGGCCTGATTGTGGAGCTTTGTTCAGAATGGCCCTCTCATACTCATGTTACTGCCTGCACCCTTTACATTCATCTCTGATTCATACCCTGCCTCTTAAAATACTGATAAACAGAAGCAAATTATCTTACTGCTATCTACCTCTTCTACTATTAATACTATCCCCACCATGTTACTCTTCCTCCTCACTGAGACTTTTCATGGAAAGAAGAATAAGCCTCAATTTTATAGATGAGGAAGGGGACAGAGCTAGTTCAAGTGGCAGAGCAAGGTATGAACTCAGATGTGTCTGACTCTAAGGCCAAGGCTCTTGGCACTTACAGGTCCAAACTCTCCAGTGGTTTTCCAACCAATCGAGAGGAAAACCCAAGTCTTTACCTTGGTTCAAAAGTCCTGACTACATCCCATAGACTCCCATGTAACTCCATAGACTGTAGCCCGCCAGGCTCCTCTGTCCATGGAATTTCTCAAGCAAGAGTAATGGAATGGGTTGCCATTTTCTTCTCCAGGGGAACCTCCCAACCCAGGGATCAAACCTGCGTCTCCTGTTTGGCATGAGGATTCTTCACCACTGAGCCACCTGAGAAGCCCCAAATTCCGCAGTAAGGCTCCTTTAATTTTCCATCTCCATGGAAAGTCTTTCCTGATATCTATGCAGTAGGGCATCCCACTATTCTAACACTTAACAGAATGCACTGCAATTATTTGTTAACATAGCTTCTCTCTACCCTGATACCTTGTGAGCTTCTAGAAGACAAGAACTGATTCTCATTCATCTTTGAATTCCCAGCACATAGAAGGCATGTTGTTGTTGACTATATGGTATAATGCTATTCCTACTATGCCTCACAGAAGCTGTCAGTATTTAGGCAGCATTAGGAGTCTGGCATTAAGCAAAACTGTAATGGGGAAGATTCTCTCATCACAGCAGTATCACCATTACCAACCCAAGCCCATCAGTGTATAAGCATGCTCAGTCTGTACTGGTATAGCAAACACTTTTCTATGTTTGAAAAGCAAAAAGAAACCTGGTAATAAGCAAATTAACCATATGAGAATCGTTCTAAACACATCTCTACAGGGTAGAGTTCTGTCCGAGTTCATGTTCTTGTTGACTTTGTTTACCTCCCCAAAATAAGTTCTCCAAGGCGGTCTTCTTTGTGATTGTTCTGGTTCTCTCTGTCTCTCTCATGCCCACACACTCCTGCCTAAGTGCATTGTAATAGCCTGTATACACATTCTCCTCCACCCTAAGTCACTAAGGAAAAGCAAAGGGGCAGAGAAGGCAGAGGTATTTGCTAGACATCAAGGCATTTGCTAGGATTCAGTTCCACACATTACATGTTTGCCTGGATTCCTCCCTTCTCAGTCTCCAATCCTAATAAATAACAGAGGACCCACACACAAAATGCAGGCAGATGAACACTTCCCTTATGACAGAACTTCATTAGACTGGAACTTCATTCCAGTGCACTGGAATCCCTGTAACTGTCTGATATTCAGACCTCTGCTGTGCTTCCTTTCAAAAGGGTCTGGGGCAGGCACCAAATAAGGGTGCTTTTCATTTTTTCCACAAAACATTAATTTCAAGTTTAAAGAATGAAGCCAAAGGAGAAACATTCCATGCAATGACCAGACTTGCTCTGCATTATAAAACTAGCTGAATGTGATACACAATTAGTTGTCAATAAGGTTTCCTAAAATTTTTTAAGAATGAGAAAAAGGGAAGAAGTATTTGTTTTATTTAATTCTTCTTTCCTAAAAAAAAAAAAAGATGGAATGAGCTTTATTCATTTCAATTAATTGTTCAAGAAAAGAGTTGATCCATTAATAATGGTGGGAAAAAATCTGTATTGCTCTTTACATTGATTAGGTAAATAAGGCTAAAGGGCTGTCTTTAGATCTTGCATATTTTTAAACTTGATCTTCTCTAATTAATTTTTCCCCCAGAGGTATAGAGATTTCTAAGATCTGGCTAATGACTTTGATTTTCATGGCAAATGTCATTTCTTAAAGCTAAGTTTTCACCTATCATTTAAAAGTTGCTGGTCTTAAATCTCTAGGGAGGAATGTTGCGCTTCATTGTGGAGGTAACATTGGGAAAAGTCAAATGGCCCCAGGGAATGCTAAATTTTTCCACACCAGCAATCAGCACTGAAGCACCCAGTGTTCTTCCAATTAAACTGCAGGGCAAAATGCTGAAGACAATTTTAAGTTTGCAACAAAGAGTTCTGTACTATCAGATCCTGACCACAAAGGGCACCAGACTCTCTTACCGCCAGGCACTTGGTCACTTCAGGAGACACCAAAAGAGCCTAACCATAGAATCGTAGCAATGTTAGTTTGAAATGCATCTTTCTTCTTTTTTGTTTCTATTCTAGCCAGTCAATCCTCATCAATCATAAACAATGACAAAGATGAGAAGCAGATGTGGGCAAAATCATCGAGAATGTAAAAGCAAGCCTGTGAAAGTTTGGAAGTAATGAGGAGAGGAGACTTTGAAGTAATGTTACAGGGCAGGGGAATGAATGGATCAGATTTGGACCTGAAGCAGAATAATTTGGCAGTAATAGTATGACCTATTATTAGCAAATTAGATCATAACATACTGTTGAACATGCACATTTGGGTCAAAGGCTGTGTGGATTCAAATCTCAGCTCTGCCAATTACTAGCTGAGTAGCCCAGGGCACTTTAACTAACCCCAAAGTCTCCCCTCTGCACATTCCCCCACCCCCTGCCCCCAGTCTCCTACTTCATAGGACTTTTATTATCCATTACATTTTACTATTTGTATTAATATATATTAATGAGAAAAATCATTTATCTCACTAACACAATAGCCAGCATATGGTAAGTAGTCAATAAATGATAACTTTTGTTATTGCTATTATAATATACCAAAATGGGGAGGGAGGAAAGAGAGATTGAGAGCTAGAGAAAAGTGATGGTTCTAGAACTGAAAGAAGGAAAACGGAGATACAAAGGACATTTTTGAGCTCTCATCTGCTGATTGGCTGTGGAGTATAGAGAGATGCATCAAAAATGCCAAAGACATTTGAAAGCTGGGTGATTAATTACAGGATGAGCAATGCTAGGCTTCATCTTTAGTGTGTTAGTTTTACCTAGACAAAATGAAAGAAACGAAAGAAAGAAAGAGAGAAATAATATTCTCTACAATCACCGCAAAGTTTGGAAAAATTAAAAGCAACAGTTAAGGTACAAACCTTAGGCAAATTTTTTTTAAGGGGGAGCTTCTCAAGAAAAATGCATGGAATGTAATTAAAACACCTTTTGGAAACACATGTAACTTACAGTCTTTTATAATTAAGCACCAAGACTATAGATTCATGAATTCAAATCCCCTTTTCCCACATGCATAACTGATACTTAGGACAGCATGCAACTAGAATAGAATATTAGCCAATGAAAGGCAGGAAAACATGGTGAGAAAATATGGGTATGATCTTTTTTTAATGTCAGATGTTAGCACTGTAAAATAAATCCAAGAGTCTCCTATTTAATTCCCTTATCATTAAATTAGGGGAAGGCCATCAATTAGTATAATATTTTTAAAAAGAAAAAAATATGATTACATATATCAATGTCAAGAAAGTTATTCTTAAATACCAATAATAGTAATAATAATCATGGATTTTTTCAGAGATTTCACAAAAATGTTTATAGTACATACTCTAAATCTCATGAGTCTACAAAAGTAAAGCATTAGTTTTAGCAAAGCAATAAACCTAGGGAAAAAACTTTTTCTCCCAGCAAAGAAATTCTCTGGTCATCTGACTTTATTAGCTTTAAACAAAAAATAAAAAGGGGGTAGAGTGATTAACCTCTAAGAGACAGAACCAATAATTTATTTCAAAGTAAATCTCTGCTGTGATATTATTCAGAAGGATTCTATTTATATTAACTTCATGATTTAGGACATCCCCAAGCTGATCAAATATATAATGTCATCTTCATTAAAAATAATTAAGATTCCCTAGGCAGACACTCACACTTGAAATGAGTGGGGGGGGGGGGGGAATTCTCAATTTTTTATACCACTGCAAGTTTCTCTAAAACTCATTCATATTTAATTTTTAAGGATGCTTTGCAGCACATTAAATATTTAACAGTCAGAGGGATTTCAAACCAGAATGCTAAATGTCAACCTATTCCTCCAAAATACTTATTTCATTTGCAGTAAATTAGCTGGACTTCCCTTCAGAAATGGGGGTAGGGGGTGGAAACAGTCTTCAAACTTAACTCACATTAGGACATTCAGATAATAACACCTATTACATAATTAAATCATGTAAGAGATTGGAGTTTAAATACCTGGCTTATTAAGTAAGGTACATTTCTGAAGTAGTGCAGCACACATTATAAATGGAGATAATCTTTCAGAAACTCGTCCTCCTCTCCTTTCCAGAATTCATTCTGCAACATACATTAACATACAGAACGGATGTGATAAGTCAGCACCAGCAGGCGCAGAGACACTGAGGTTCCGACAGTCCTGGGCCAATTAGCAGTACAAGATGACAATGGAGAAACAGAGCTCATCATCAGACCCTCATTAAGAAGGGGTCTTAGCAAACCCATTTTGATTTCTGTAATGAGTCAGTAATTATAAGGTCAAAAGACCATGGGGTAGTCAGTGCTTGCTGACCCCCAACTACAGGAAATCAAGTCTTTTTATGCATTGGTATATGTATCCTAGTATTATACTTTCAAATATATCCTAATATAACACTTTCAAACAGAAAGAAGGCAAATTGGTTTTAAATGATGACAAGAAGAATAAAAGTATAAATGAAGAATAGAAAGAGAAGAATAGAAAATCTCTAAGACTCAGAGAATCTATCAAACTGGACTTCATCAGGACAAAATTCAGTTCCTCCAGATCTTAAAAACCAGGCAAATGCCTCTGCACCAAATGATTTCACAACAGCAACTGTATGAAAATGTGTTTACACTGTTACCACACAAAACACACGATCACGAGGCTTCCCCAAGAAAGGCAGGAGGGAGCACTGCAGATATGCCATGATGGCTCAAGAGGAATCCAGTGGCTTCACAGTGTTCAGATAGTAAAACGTAAACAGAACACTTTAGACGTGCAAGTGAGAGTTACTGCCCAGCTGAAGAACAGGTTTTATTTGTGTTCTGCATTGTAACTAGAAAAGTGAGAATCTATAGTGATTTCATTTAATTTACCAATCTTTTCAGTTTCCTTGGACCTTCACCCAATACATCCTTTTAATAAGGAGTTATCAAACTTTTGGGGAGAGGGGGAGGATCTCTTGCCAGAAAAGGAAAGAGAAAAAAAAAAGAGAGAGAGAAATGCGAGCAAGGATTGCTTTCCAGATGTCACATGGGCTGCACTCGAGGATTCCAACTTTGGGGCGTCCTTGATTTGTAGGGATGGGAAGGTAGACAGGGGGACAGCATCCCATTCCCTGGATATAAGAAGATGTACACCTTCCCCCTGCCCCGTCATCCCACTCCACTGTCCTCCACTTACCCATTTTACACCATTTACTAAGAATCAAGTTATTTTTCTGACCAATTTTGCCAAAGATATCCTTAAAAAAGCAAAACCATCTCTCACTCCCTGTGTTTTTTTTTTCCTCCTACCCAACAAGAACAATCAGGCAGGATCTCCACACCAAAGGTTTACCAGTGCCTAGAAAAGTTCCACTAACAAATCCACTCACAATTCTCTGGCTAAATGACACACATGGCCATCCTTTCCCTGGAGGTTTTGTGAAAGAATCGTGATAAATTGAGGCTTGTATTCTACCATCAGTGATGTAAACCCAAACCAGAGGTGGTCAGGAAGGAAGGGGGCCTGAAGAAATGGGCTCGGCAGGAGCTAGGGCTCTCAAATAGCTGGACTCCAGACACCAGGAAGGAAAAGAACAGGTTTCTGACTTACAGGGAAAAAATAAATAAATCTGGAGAGCTTTCTGCATTCACAAGAATGGGAAATTGCTTCACTTCATCAATTTTGAAACTACCTTAATTGCTTCTTTCCCTAGTGCCCTCCTCCCATCCCCCATCTCTCGAAACTTTAGTCTAAAAAGAAGCCCTGTTACAAAAATGCCAGCCCTCTCAGGACTTTGCAAATTCCAAAATAAGTTATAGCAGACTGAAACTTTTTCTTCTGTGAATATTTTTAATGTTATTATGGGATGACCAAAAAGTTATTTTGCATATAGGATCCCGCACTCCCCCCTCGAGCACCAACCAATGAACTTTTTGACCAACCCAATAACTGCTTTCAATTCTCATTCTCAAACCACTTGAAAAAAAAAAAAAAAAGTCATGAGGTCCTCAAGGTCCCCAAAGACAGGGGTAGACATGAATCATTTTTTGTCTTTTTTCTTTTTAACCACTGAAAGATGGATGAATAAGAAAGGGGCTGCTGAGAGCAGAAACCACCCAACAACTTGAAATCCCACATGTGCTGTAAACATGACTCAGAAATCCATACCACATAGAGCTTTAAAAATAAGAAGATGGCAGGAATCTCTACAAGGGGTAGACCATTGAGGATCCACCCATCTTATGCGGATAGGCCCATATGCATGGGTTCTGAGGTTTGTGGCTTGCCTAAACTGAGTTGAAGTCAAACTCCTGTCTTCTGAACATAAATTCCAGGAAGCTTCACAGTCCATACGTTGAATAAAGCAATGTTAAGGCAGGTCTTTATTTGGCCCTATTAGTAGCACTGAACGCAGATGCCATTCTTTCCAGTTCTTGGATCATCTGTTTGTTCAAAAGCAATAACAATCCCAAAACACACATACCCAAAACAAGAACAAAATCATTATTGCTTACATTCCTAAGATTTTTATAACTACATGAAAATCGAGTTGCTATAGAAAAAAGTTTTGTAATTATTTTAAACATGTTAAGTGGGGAATTTCCTGGGGGTCCAGTGGTTAGAGGTCCATGCTCTCACTACAGAGGGCCTGGTTGGGGAACTAAGATTCCAAAAGCCACGCAAACGAAAAATAAATAAACCAATTGTAATGAAATTCAGAAGCCCAAACTGAAATAGTACACAACGAGGATGAAATAAAAATAATTAAAAAAATATATTGTTAGATGATAATAAAAGCACTAGTGGTCAGCGATCTGCCAACTTAGAAGGGCTCTCCTCATCATCTGTTTTGCTTCTGCATGCAGGTTTTTCCAAGTAATCTCACAGGCAGTCTGAAGAATGCAGTGTTGCCATTACCTAAAGAAAACCCAGAGTGTCCAGAGAGAGATCCAATCAGTTAAAGCACACTGCACATATGGGATCAATTAGGTGGAAATGACCTTTATATTTAGGAAAATACTGAAATGCCAGCCAGCCCCCTTAATGTCTGACCTACATCTGAAACTCAAGAACAGCAATAATTCTAAAGATTTAAGCACTTTAGGCCTACTGTATTTGGTCATCAGTAATACAGTGTGATAGACAAGAAGCCAGGAGAGCATAGTAAGTAAGGCACACTGAGAACCAGCATGTCAAAACTGGACAGGGCTTTTCAGAGCTTCTAATCTGACACACTTATCATAAAGGGGAGGAAGAGAATGTCCAGAAAAGTCATTAGTTTTCCAATTTAGGGTAAATATCTACTTAACATTCTTTGACTGTATTAATCATTGAGAGATTTTTCACCATCTCACATTTTAAACCATTGGAGGATCATATTTTTATTCCCTATATCTCTGATCATGAATACTAATTTCTCAATGCTGTGCTTGATAGGAGACCTAATAGAGAACTTTTATTGTCTAGATTCACAGGAATTTTAGAAGAATTATGAAGCAGAATGCAAAAGAATATTACAAGTTTATAATATGGCAACACATTATTCACAAAGAGAAATGAATGTGTAGCGAGGCATTCTCTGAGATTGTGCACTGATGGTGGTGTTATGGATGTACCAGACATACACATACAGTGAAGCAAGCTCTTCTTTGGTATAAAGTTCAAATCCTGCCTCTCTACTCACTAGCGATGCAACCTAGGCTAGTTACTTGGCCATTCTGACTCAATATCCTCATCTAAAAAGTAAGAACAATGTCTCTCATTCCTGGGGTTGCTGTATTAAAACAATAACAAGAACTAATACATTCAAAGCAATAAGCAATTAGGAATCTGAAAGTGAAAGTGAAGTTGCTCAGTCGTGTCCGACTCTTTGCCACCCTATGGACTGTAGCCTACCAGGCTCCTCCCTCCATGGGATTCTCCAGGCAAGAGTACTGGAGTGGGTTGCCATTTCCTTCTCCAGGGCATCTTCCCAACCCAGGGACTGAACCCAGGTCTCCTGCATTCCAGGCAGATGCTTTAACCTCTGAGCCACCAGGGAAGCCCAATTAGGAATATAATAAGCATAATAAACAAAGCTATAATGACCACCACTACCAGTACTACCACCAGTGTCTTTGGTTCCAGAATTTTTCCTGCAATGAACATGTGTTTTTTTGTAATTTAAATACATGATTAGAAATATTTCAAGGATAATTTCCCCCTTAATCCTGTCATTCAACTGTTCTTACAATACAAAAAGCCATCTCTAGAACTTTTCCAGAACTCTGGTTCAGTGGTAAAGAATCTGCCTGCCTACGCAGGAGATGCTGGTTCGATCCCTGGGTCAGGAAAATCCCCTGGAGGAGGAAATGGCAACCTACTCCAGTATTCTTGCCCAGAGAATCCCATGGACAGAGGAGCCTGGTGGGCTACAGTCCATGAGGTTGCAAAGAGTTGGACACAGCACAGTAAAAAACTCGCTGTCACTTCTCTCAACTAAATAGGTATATAGACAGTGTACTTTTTACACATAGTGTAAAAAAAAAGTACTTTTACACATAGGCAGGTGCTAAACAGTATATTATTCCTGGGCCCATCGTGTGAACAAGGAAATAGGCCAACAATATGGGCAATGTCATATAGTCAAGGGTTAAAAACACAACATATGGTGCTATATGATCTTGAACATGGAGCCAAATATGACAAAATGAGCTCAATTCTGGAAGAAGGTAAAAATCTTCCTACCTACACATTATTCACACAGAGGTTGATATTCGTTTTTATACTTGTCCTTATTCAAATAGTAAAACAATCTAGAGTTATTCAAAGCTGTTCCTCCTTTCAGCTAAAACAGCCCAGATAGTTTCAATGAAAATATGTGAAAACAAAACAAAAAAGTCAGCAAAACCTTTACAAGCCTTTTCAGAGCCTGGCACCATTTACATCACAAAGTTCAACAATTACGAGAAGTTGGAATGCTCGCGTTTCATTATACTAGCAAAACCAAGAATAAAGCATAGGATAATTTCCAGATGGTATCCCTTTTTTGCACAGATTTTTCAATTTGACTTTGTTCTGAGAGCTTTAGTCATCTGAACACAGAATTGTAACAATTCTATGCAAAACCTTGTTCTTGGAGAAAGATTCACATACTGAGTATATGAGGTTTCTAGCCATTACAGAGTCCAACAAAGAATAAACCATGTGAAAATCTCTTCTACAATCAGTGAAATCAGCGAATGGAGAAGAATACAGTTCAGCCCCTGAAACAGCCACATTTTCTATAGAGTATTTCTGATTTTTTTTAAACTATCAAATCTATATACACACACATATAGATGTGTATTTTATATATAAACTTTCATTTTAAACTGTAAAGATTTACAGTATCATAGGTTTAGAAAAGCATTAAAAAATAAACTTATATAACTATGAAACAAAGAGCACTGTAGATTAACATCTATAACACAGAGAGCAAAAAGGGCACTGTAAGCAACAGATGAATTCTATTAGGGCTCTAACAGACCTCAGAAGGATCCAGTAAGCCTCTGCAGTTTGCTTCTGAGAAGTGTGCGTTCCAGTAATTGCTTCTAAGTGCTCCTCCATACTGGTGTAGGCCAGGGCACGCAAAATCAGAAGACCTACTTCTACGTAAAGCAAATGCAGCTCTGAATGGAAATACCTCTCAAACACTTCCCCTGTTGTATTAAAAAGGAACAAACCTACCCCAAAGCTATTTTTATTATGGAAAACCTATCAAAGAAGATGAAATAGTGTAACCAACCTCCACAAACCCATTACCTAGCTTCAACCAAGTCACAGTCAGTCTCGTTCAGCCATAGGCCCACATTCCCAACCTATTTCTGAAGCAAATTAAAGATACCTCTGCAATAAAAGGTAAACTAATTTTGCAAATAAAGAAAAAAACAAAACACACAATACTATTAGTATAATAATAATAATTCTTGCATATCATCAAATATCCAAGCAGGTTCAAATTCAAATGCTATACTTTACAGACTGGAAAACTCTACTGGGAAGAAAGGAAGCAGCATCCAGGAGCAGGACAATGTGGTAATTAATGCTTTTGTTTTAAAACTGTGCCAGCATTTAAAGGTCTACTCTGGACTCAGAACATTCCAAACTCTCCTAAGGGTCCTCTCTCTCTTGAAATCAAGATGCAATGCTCTTTCACTTGGAAAACAGTCCATGCTAGAATAAAATACAGAAAGCCATTTTTCTCACTGGTTTTTTCATAATTACAAGGAAACTACTAAATGAGCCCAAATCTCCTGAATTTTACCTATGTCAGAAGAACATTTTAATAAATGTTTTCTTCTGTTGTATATCTGAAACTAATATAGTATTGCAAGTGAACTATACTTCAATTGAAAAAAAAAGTTTTCTTTTGAAAAACTTTCAGGTTTAAAAGTTACAAACATAGTATGATTCCCACATATTGTTCACCTATCTTCCCACATCAACAGCATCTAATATAAGCATTTTTAAGAACCTGCACCAATCCATACATCTATGACCAATTGATTTTAGAAAAGGGTGCCAAGACCATTCAATAGTGAAAGAAAGGTCTCTCCAAGAAATGGAGCTGGGACAATTGTACAGCCACATGTAAAAGAATGAAATTGAACCTCTGTTTCATACCCAATACAAATTTTAAAAAGGACTAAAAAAAACCTAAGTGTAAGATCAAACACTATAAAACTTCTAGAAGAAAACACAGAAGCAAATCTTCATAATCTTGGATTTAGCAGAAGATTCTTAGGTAAGACACTAAAAACATGAGGAACAAAAGAAAAATACAGATATATAGAACTTCATCCAAATTAATCAAAGGACACCATCAAGAAACTGAAAAGATAACTGACAGAATGGGAGAAAAAATTTGCAAATGATGTACATGATAACGGACTATATCTTGAATGTGTAAAGGATTCTTACAACTCAGTAAGAGAAATAATTATCAAATAGGCAGAGGATCTGAACAGACCTTACTCCAAGGAAGATATACAAATAATTAATAAGCACATGAAAAGATATTCAACATCATTAGTCATCAGGGAAATGCAAATTAAAAATCGCAGTGAGATATCACGTCGTGTCTATTAGGATGGCTAGACAAAAAGTCATTAACAAGAAGTGTTGATTAGGATGTGGAGAAATCAGAACCTATATACACTGCTGGCCAGAAAGTAAAATGGTACAGCCACTGTGGAAGAGTCAAATGATTTAAACAGAATTACCAAATGACCCAGAAACTCCACTACAAGAAAAATGAAACATACTGTGAATCAACTATTCATAATAATCAAGACAGAAACAATCTAAACGTCCATCGGCAGAGGAATGGATCAAGATGCAGTACATATACACAATGGAATACTACTCAGCCAAAGAAAGAAGGAAATAATGGCATTCGCAGCAACATGGATGCAACTAGAGAGTCACCATACTAAGTCAGAAAGACAAATATCATAGGATATCACTTACATGTAGAATCTGAAATGTAACACAAGAAAACCTACCTATGAAACAGAATCACAGCATAGAGAACAGACTGGTGCTTGCCAAGAGGGAGGGTTTGGGAGGAGGGATGGAGTGGGAGATTGGGGTTAGCAGATGCAAACTATTACATATAGAATGGATAAACAGCAAGGTCCTAACTGTGTAGCACAGAGAACTATATTCAACATCTTATGATAAGCCATAATAGAAAATATTAGAAAAGAATGCATGTGTATATATATATGAATCACTTTTCTGTATAGCAGAAGTTAACACAACATTGTAAATCAACCATACTTCAATAAAAATTCATAGGAAAGAGAAAGAAAACACAAATCCACAGAAAAATTTGTACACAAGTCCTTATGGCAGTGTTATTCATAGTATCCATAAAAGAGGCAGCAACTCAAATGCCCATCAACTGAAGAATGGATAAACAAAGTGTAGTATATTTCTACAATGGCGTGCTTTTGTTGTTTAGTCACAAAGTCGTGTGTGACTTTTTGCAACCTCATGGACTGCAGCACACCAGGCTTCCTTGTCTTCCACTAGCTCCTGGAGTTTGCTCAAATTCATGTCTATTGAGTTGGTGATATTATCTAACCATCTCATCCTCTATCCCCACCGTCCCCTTCTTCTTTCCCCTTTAATCTTTTCCAGCATTTCCAGCATCAGGGTCTTTCCCAAAGAGTCAGCTCTTCGCCCCAGGTGGCCAAATTATTGGAGCTTCAGCTTCAGCATCAGTCCTTCCAATGAATGTTCAGGGTTGATCTCCCTTAGGATTGACTGGTTTGATCTCCTTGCAGTCCAAGAGACTTTCAAGAGTCTTCTCCAGCACCATAATTTGAAAGTGTCAATTCTTTGGCGCTCAGATTTCTTTACGGTCCAACTCTCACATCTGTGCATGATGACTAGAAAAACCATAGCCTTGACTAGGTGGACCTTTGTCAGCAAAATGATGTGTTTGCGTTTTAATATGCTATCTAGGTTTCTCACAACTTTCCTTCCAAGGAGCAAGAGTCTTAATTTCATGGTTGCAGTCATCATCTGCAGTGATTTTAGAGCCCCCAGAAATAAAGTCTGCCACTGTTTCCACTTTTCACTCCTTCTATTTGCCATGAAGTGATGGGACTGGATGCTATGATCTTTGTTTTTTGAATGTTGAATTTTAAGCCAGCTTTTTCACTCTCCTCTTTCACCTTTATCAGAAGGCTCTTTAATTCCTTTTCACTTTCTGCTATTTTTGCATATCCGAGGTTGTTGATATTACTCCCGGCAATCTTGATTCCAGCTTGTGATTCATAAACAGTCCAGCATTTCACATAACGTACTCTGTATATAAGTGAGCACGGTGAGAATGCACAGCCTTGATGTACTCCTTTCTCAATTTTGAATCATTCAGTTGTTCCATGTAAGGTTCTAACTATTGCTTCCTGACCCTCACACAGGTTCCTCAGGAGACAGGTAAGGTGGTCTGGTAACCCCATCTCTTTAAGAATTTTCCACAGTTGTGATCCACACAGTCAAAACATGTTACAATGGCATGTTATGCAATCATACAAGGATACTGATACGTATGACAGCATGGATAAATCTTGAGAATATTAGGGTAAGTGAAAGAATTTAGTTCAAAGATGATGTATAATCCCCTTCATATGAAATATTCAGAATTGGAAGATCTACAGAAACAGAAAGATTTTTGTTTGCCCAGGGCTGGAGGAGAGAGACAGTGGGAAGATGATAATTGAATGGTATGGGCGCTCCTTTTGTGGTGATGGAAAAGTTCTAGAATTTTGACGAGGGTTGCTAACATTTGTGAGTATACTAAAAATGGAATTAAATGGGTGAATTGTGTGGTATGGAAATTTTAATAAAGCTGTTAAAAATAAACTAATTGCAGATTTTTGTGAAGGCGGACATTATGATTGGTGTAAGGTGACACCTCATGGTAGTTTTGATTTACATTTCTCTAATAATGAGTGATGTTGAGCACCTTTTCATATGTTTGCTGGCCATCTGCAGGTCTTCTTTAGAGAAATGTCTATTCAGATCCTCCAACCCATTTTTATTTTAATTGAATTGTTTGTTTTTCTGGTATTGAGTTTCATGAGCTGCTAATACATTTTGGAGGTTAATCCTTTGTCAGTTGTTCCATTTGCAATTATTTTCTCCCAAAATGGTACTGATATATCTATTTGCAGGACAGGAATAGAGAACAGACATGAAGAACAGAGTTGTGAACACAGCAAGGGAAGGAGAGGGTGAGAGGAACTGAAACAGTAGCACTCTTTCATTACACATTCAGTTCAGTCGCTCAGTTGCGTCTGACTCTGTGACTCCGTGGACTGCAGCACCCCAGGTTTCCCTGTCCATTACCAACTTCTGGAGCTTGCCATCCAACCATCTCATCCTCTGTCATCCCCTTCTCCTGTCTTCAACTTTTCCGAGCATCAGGGTGTTTTCTCCAGTGAGTCAGTTCTTTTCATCAGGTGGCCAAAGTATTGGAGTTTCAGCTTTCGCATCAGTCCTTCCAGTGAATATTCAGGACTGATTTCCTTTAGGATTGACTGGTTTGATCTCCTTGCAGTCCAAGGGGACATTATACATTACCATATTACCAATAGATAGCTAATGGAAAATTGCTGTCTAACACAGGGAGCTCAACATGGTACTCTGTGACGACAGGGAGGAGTAGGGCAGGTGGGGTGTGGGAAGGAGAGTCCAGAGGGAGGGGACATGTGTATACTTATGGCTGAGTCACACTGTTGTATGGCAGAAGCCAACACAATATTGTATGGCAATTATCTTCCAATTAAAAAAAATTTAATAAGTTAAATGCAGCAAATGATAGTTTAAAATACAGGTGTATTTAAAAACAGCAAAAAGAGCCTGAACTACTGAGTTTCAGGCCTTAATTCCACTCTTCTAACCAGCTTTTCCTGGCCATGGTCAAGCACACACCACTTTCCTACAGAAGGAGGGCAAGGGAAGTGCAGATGGCTCTTGGAGATACAACTGCTTTGTATGAGTTCTCAAGAGACAGCCAAAGGGCAACATCAAGGCTTTTCATTTACTACCTCTGGAAAAAAAGAAGTGTCTGGAGCATAAAGCACTGTATTCTTTATATTCTGTACCACCAGATATAACTAAAATGTTTACTCTGCAGGGGGGTAGTGGCAAGGCTTTTGCCACTTTCATCAAGATCTCTGCTGAGAGAGATGTATATTGGGACTTCCCTGGCAGTTCAGTGGTTAATACTCCGAGCTATCAATGCAGAGGTTACAGGTTCAATCCCTGCTTGAGGAAATAACATCCCATATGCTATATGGCAAGGCCAAAAGAGAGAGAAAGAGATGTATGTCATGGTGTTCAATATATACTCTATGTGTTTGATTTGACTGATTTGGGAACAAAAATGACTTGTGATATAATGCACCAAAGGATGCTTCAGAATCCTGTGCGATAGGCATTCTTGAACCTAGTGCTGCATTTAAAAAATAGTCTATTAGGAAGGCCTCCTGTCCAAGGGTACAGGGTCCTCTGGAAGCAAGGGAATACAAGTAGGAATTAGAAATCTGAGTTCTCCTGGCTACACAGTCAGTCACAAGCTCTCTTTCCTCCCTGTCTCCTCCTTCTCTTTTTGTAAACAGTGGTACTTTGGGAAGAGGAATTAATTGGGAAGGAACACAAAAGAGCTGCCAGGGGTGTTGGAAATGTCCTATCTGTTATTTTGACTTTGGTTGATGGGTTAAACAAGGATATACATATGTAACATCTCATCAAGCTATATGTTTAAGATTTGTGCAGTAGACTGTACTTGTGCCTCAAAAATAAAATAATATGTCCCTCCCTTCTGACTAATTCACAGTGTTGTACAGCAGAAGCCAACACAGGGTTGTAAGCAATTATCCTCCAATTAAAAATAAATTTAAAAAATAAAATCAGACAAAATGGTTTCTACGAAAGCACTTCGTATATTGTCAGGTGCTGGGTAACTGAAAGATGTTATCATTTTAAGAGATTTTTTTTCAAAAAGGTAGTAGAGTTCATTGAATGAGGAAGAAGTAATCATACATTCTTCAACAATCCTTGATTCAATAATGTTTACCATGCAAAGATTGTGTTACAGGCGCTGTGTGACCACTAGAGATGCAAAGCTGCCATTCAGACCTCATAAACCAGGAATCATATCTAGCCAGTACCTTGTTCACCAAGTACTCATGCTGATAATTACTCTCCCTCACCAGCTGATTTGATTTCAGTTCAGTGAGACTCTCAGCAAAGAATCCAGCCGTACCATACTTCAAATTCTACCCTAAAGAAGCTGAAATATAATAAACCGGTGTTTTTAGCCACAAGTTTGGGGTAATTTGTTATGCAGCAGTAAGTAACTAACATAGGGGTTATAGGACAGCCCAAGGCTAAGATCACAGTTCCACTGCATCTCTTTCTTCACTTCAGTTTTCTGTCTATGAAATGGAGCTGAGTCTCTACTTCATAGAGAAGATGAAATGATTGTTGTTAGGTCAATAAGTCGTGTCTGACTCTGAGACTCTGTGCACTGCAGCACACTAGACTTTTCTGTCCTTCGCTATCCGCCAAAGTTTGCACAAACTCATGTCCATTGAGTCGGTGATGGCATCCAGCCATCTCATGTCATCCCCTTCTCCTCTTGCCCTCAATCTTTCCCAGCAGCAGGGTCTTTTCTAATGAGTCAGTTCTTTGCATCAGATTCCCAAATTATTGGCGTTTCAGCTTCAGCATCAGTCCTTTCAATGAATATTCAAGGTTGAGTTCCTTTAGGAATGACTGGTTTCATCTCTTGCTGTGCAAGGGACTCTCAAGAGTCTTCTCCAGAACCACAGTTTGGAAGCACCAATTCTTTGGTGCTCAGCCTTCTTTATGGTTCAACTCTCATATCCATACATGACTACTTGAAAATTCATAAATTTGACAGTATGAACCTTTGTCAGCAAAGTGATGTCTCTGCTTTTTTGATATGCTGCCTAGGTTTGTCAGAGCCTTTCTTTTAATTCATGGCTGCAATCACAATCTGCAATGATTTTGGAGCCCAAGAAAATGAAATCTGTCACTGTTTCCTCTTTCCCCCATCTATTTGCCATGAAGTGAAAAAGTGAAAGTGAAGTCGCTCAGTCGTGCCCAACTCTTTGCAACCCCATGGCTCCGCCATCCATGGGATTTTCCAGGCAAGAGTACTGGAGTGGGCTGCCATTTCCTTCTTCAGGGGATCTTCCCAACCCAGGGATCAAACCTGGGTCTCCTGCATTGCAGACAGACACTTTACCATCTGAGCCACCAGGGAAGCCCCTTGCCATGAAGTGATGGGACCAAATGGCATGATCTTAGTTTTTTGAATGTTGAGTTTTAAGCCAGCTTTTTCCACTCTCTTCTTTCACCCTTATCAAGAGGCTCTTTAGTTCCTCTTTCACTCTCTGCCATTAGATTGGTATCATCTGCATATCTGAGGTTGTTGATATTTCTCACAGCAATCTTGATTTCAGTTTGTGATTCATCTAGCCTGGCATTTCCTGTAATGTACTCTGCATAGAAGTTAAATAAGCAGGATGACAATATACAGCCTTGATGTACTCCTTTTCCAATTTTGAACCAGTCTGTAGTTCCATGTCCAGTTCTAACTGTGGCTTCTTGACCTACATACAGGTTTCTCAGGAGACAACTAAGATGGTCTGGTATTCCCATCTCTTTCAGAATTTTTCAGTTTGTCATAATCCACACAGTTAAAGGCTTTAGTGTACTCAATGATGTAGAAGTAGATTTTTTTTCTTTTGAATTCCCTTACTTTTTCTATAATCCAAAGAATGTTTGGCAATTTGATCTCTGGGTCATCTGCCTTTTCTAAATCCGGCTTGTATATCTGGAAGTTCTCTGTTCATGTACTGTTGAAGCTTGACTTGATAGGTTTTTGAGCATTACCTTGCTAGCATGTGAAATAAGTGCAATTGTGCAGTAGCTTGAATATTCTTTAGCATTTCCCTTCTTTGGGATTGGAATGAAAACTGACCTTTTCCAGTCCTATGGCCACTATTAAGTTTGATAGAGACAATACACATAAAATACATAAAGTCACATAGCAAGTACTCAATGCTGCTGCTGCTAAGTCGCTTCAGTTGTGTCTGACTCTGAGCAACCCCATAGACAGTAGTAGCCCATCAGGCTCCCCTGTCCCTGGGATTCTCCAGGCAAGAATACTGGAGTGGGTTGCCATTTCCTTCTCCAATGCATGCATGCATGCTAAGTCACCTCAGTTGTGTCTGACTCTGTACGACCCCATGGACAGCAGCCCACCAGGCTCCTCTGTCCACAGGATTCTCTAGCAAAAATACTGGAGTAGGTTGCCATTTCCTTCTCCAGTAAGTGATAGCTAATACGATTTTCCACCTCCTGATTAGAGATGGTTCTGAGTATGTGGAAGTTAAGGAAGGCTTTTTGAACATAAGAATCTTGACAAATCATTTTAAAGTCTAACTCCTATAGAGTGCCATTAGCAACAGTGGTTTCTACCATGGGGTTCTAAAGACAGTGTTAAGATGCCTAATTAACTTAGCAATAATTCAATATCACATGTGAGTTAATTAGGTTCAACTACAACTCAAATTCAGTTGACATTATGTTCAGGAAGGCCCTCTCCAGGGGTAGGTAACTCGTGTTCTAATCATAAAGCGGATACTCCAAGACAAAGCACTGCAAATTCTGCTGTTATCCATGTTCATCAGCACCAGATCCTTTGCCAAGTAGCAAAGAGAATGTCAGGGGTATACTGGGGTGGTAGGGATGAAATGAGTGGCTTATGAACAGGCACTATAAACATTAGAAATGGATCCTCACCGATGAAATGAAGGATGTATTTAAGTTGTAAGGACTGACCAAAATATTTTAAATCAACTCCTACCCTTGTGTGAACAAGAATGCAGCCTTGATAGGCTTGTTTCCTAAGTGGCCCAGAGTCCAGCCATGGTTGGAAGTCTGCCAGTTGCTTTCTATTGATTATTAAGGATAAGAGAATGCTAGTCTGGAATGTTGTCAGGTCTAGGAGTACAGTTTTTAAGCAAGGTGACAATCAGAGCAACTAAAAAAAAAAAAGAGTTGGACCTTTATCAAGCATATGGAGTGATTTTACAGGAAATATTTTGTGCCTGCTGGCTGATGTCTGACTGTTAATCAACATCTCTATGTGCAGCAGAATCATGTCTTAAACTTGCTCTAGTTACAACCAGGTGGCAAGATTGTGTGGAAGCAAATAAGCCTCATATGTTCATGCTTAGTCACTCAGTTGTGTCCAACTCTTTGTGGCTTCATGGATTGTAGCCTACCAGGTTCCTTCGTCCATGGAATTTTCCAGGAAAGAATACCAGAGTGCGTTGCCATTTCCTATTCCTGACTCAGGGATCAAACCTGTGTCTCCTGCATCTTCTGTGTTGGTAGGTGGATTCTTTACCACTAGGCCACTTGGGAAGCAGCTAAACCTCACTCACCTCAAATAATTTGGCTGCTATCAAAATCTACCCCCGCAAAACCTTAGAAGTTGTACATAACCAAACAGGCTTAGGTCAGTTTACAACAGGTGGCAATGATCGAGAGCTGTTTGGGGCAGGGGTGGGGTTTGCTGTGGAGTCAAAATTTACATGTCATGAGATGAGCTAAAACATCAATTTTTTGTTTTGCCCTGGAATTGTACCAACTTAGTATTATACTAACTCTGGGTAACTCAAGCTGTTCAAAGGATCTGACTGACAGTTAATGGGTGGTCACTGAGAACTTTTTGTTGGAAGGAAAAACAAGTCAACTCAGACTTAAATAGCTTGCTGGTATTTTAAAAGTATTATAAATAATAGTGAGTTAGTTCCCTATTACCAAGTTAGTCAATCCTGTCATTTTAGAGATAAGGAAAGCGAGGCCTGGAGCAAATGAATAATTTTTCTAAGGTGTTTCACATGTTTCCATTTCTGAAATCAGACTTCCTTAGGGTATGTGATGTGACTCTCTTAGCAATTTCTGGCTGTGCCTCATACAAAAAGTTCCGTTGCCTCAACCTGTTGGCCTCAGATTATTTGGCATCTGGAATTTTCCCACATTTCCATTGCTGAAGGGAAGAAGTTTATCAATCAGGTCAAGAAGCTACTTGAGTCTGTGAGACTTTTGAGCAAATTTTTTCCTTATATTATCACATGGGTAGCAAGGGGTTAATGGGATTTTTAAAAGTTCCTGCTAATGAGAAACCCCTCAATTCTACAGCTTTAACTCAATTAAAGACGCTTACCTCCAAGATCCTCAACTAATTACCACAGTGGATACAAGATGGGGTGCTGTAATGGGTGAAATATTAGTAGGCCCACTGGACAGAGGACAGTCTTGTGACTGAGGACAGGCTCTGTGTTGGAAGGCACAGGCTATTGGTCTAGTCAAGACCCTTACCTCTGGGGTTCTGGAATGCACTAGGTTGTAAGAAAGCCCCAAACTTCAACTCCAGTGAGGCAGTGGAGAAACACCCACGCTTGACATGATACACTCGACAAAGGGTGAAACAATAATCACCCCACCCTCTCTGTACCCAAACAATAACTTCACTGGAGACATGGTTCCCAACATTTGCAGTCGCAATTCTGGTAACTTGGTGACATCTGTGTATGTCATCTTGTTCCTGTTCCTTTAGTTAGAAGAGACACATGTGAGTCAATCCACTTCAGAGACAAGGAACTTCAGACTCAGAGATGTCACAGCGACTTAACTACTTGACAAGCCAGGCATGAAACCTGGCTCTTCTGACTCCAATCCCATGAGATCCTGTGTTAAATTTTGCATCATAGCCCACTTCCATCTCATCTACCATTCCCTACTATCACCATATTCCTGGGCATGCATTAAACAAAAAGTAGATCACATATGAACTTGGTGGAGCATAAGGGGACACAAATGAAACAGTGGAACATGATCTTGGGACACTGAGAGAAAGGTTTAAGTCACTGATTCTCACTGAAGACACAGCACAGAAACATTTTCCATCCTTGTGTGTGTTGAAAGTACAACTGCTGCTGTTATCTCAGACAAACGAAGTTAAGCATAGATCATGAGCTCACCAACTACTATACTTAAGCTTTCCTCCTACTCCATAATGGATCCTCCTCCCTGTAAGGAGATACAAACACTTAAAAAAACATTAAACCAACCAACACCTCCCAGGATCCTCTACAAAGGTTTCTCGGATCAGTACGGGAAGCCTGGAAGACATCAAGTCATGTTCAAAGAGGATCACAAGCTGTGCTACCACAGGATTCTGCTTTCCTTCCCTCTTAAGATCTAATCATTTCCTTTGTTTCCCAAGGAATACAACTATTACAGCCACAGGACTGCCAAGTTCAATCAATGACAGAGTAGGCAGGGCAGCTACCCTGGGGTGATGGAATACACTTTTCCCCCACCCATTTAAAGTGTAAAAGGTTAAGCTAATAGGAGAAAGAGGGGCAAGGAGTACACAGGTCCCTCCTCCCAGAGAGAAGCTGCGTTGCGATGATGATAGAGTATGTCATGTCTCTGCTTGAGAACCCCCAAAACCCTAGGGACCCCCTCTTCCAGTCCTCCTGCCGGCTTGCTCCCACCTTCAGCCCTCTGCCAGGCTCTTCCCCAAGATCCACATGGCAAACTCTGTCATATTCTTTAAGTCATATGCGTGTGTGTGCACGTTCAGTCAGGTCCAACTCTTTGTGACCCCGTGAACTGTAGCCCGCCAGGCTCCCCTGTCCATGGAATTTTTCAGACAAGAATACAAGCCATATGTTCAAGTGTAATTTTCTCATGAAGCCCATGGCGAATACCCTATTTCATGGCAACCTCAAAGCCCCTACACACTCTCTTGATCTTCATTAACCTCTTTACTTCCTGTTGATTTAATAGCATTAACCGCTTTCCAACACAATATACAATTTACTTCCCAACATTCATTACACCTGTTGTCTAGGTCTTCCCTGTGAGATAGCTGAGATGCAAATGCCATGCCAAAATGGATTTTTGTTTCAATAACTGATGGATTGGTAGGAGACAAGGGTGCCCATTGCATAGTATGCACTCAAATATTTGCTGAATGAATAAAATGTCCCTATGTGCTAATAAACAATAGCAGGTAGCATCTGTTGAGAAATGTCTCAAGCATTATGGCACATAATCTCCTGTGTTCCCCACAAGCCTATGAGACAAATACTAATAATATCCCCAACTTACATATGACAAAACTGAGGCCTGAATGACTTGCCCAGTGCCACACGACTACTAAGTAGAGAAGCCAGAATGGAAACCCAGGACTTTCTCCTGTTAACTCTAGTTAACTCCAGTTATGAAGCAGAAACAGACTCACAGGCATAGAGCAGGCTTGTGGTTGCCAAGGGAGAGAGAGGGGGGGGACAGGGAGGGGTTTGGAATTTGGGGTTAGCAGAAGCAAACCATTACATATAGAATGGATAAGCAACCAGGTCCTACTGTATAGTACAGGGAACTATATTCAATACCCTGTGATAAACCATGACGGAAAAGAATATGCAAAAGAATGTATACGTATATGTATGACTGAATCACTTTGCTGTGCAGCAGGATTTAACACAACATTGGAAATCAACTATACTTCAATAAAATAAATGTAGAAGATAATAGCCAAATGGATGAACACCTTTGCAGTCAAATCCAGACTGGCTCAAATCCAGACTCATTCTCCCAACCAGCTCTGAGATGAACTGGGATAATAATTGATGACACAGGATAATGAGGCCTCTCCTGCAAGACTGGTTTAAGGATTAAATGAGATACTGTTCATAAAAGTTACTCCCCCCAAAATCTGGCTCATTATTTGCTCCTTCCTTCTTTCAAATGTTGACCACCTCACTTACAGAACCTTAGCTCGTTCATGAAAGAAGAAACATTTATTAAGCACCCAGCATGTGCCAGGCACCATGCTGGATGCTGAGGTTACAAATGCGATTAGATGGGCTATTATGCAGCTAGGTGCCCAGTCTAGAGATGAGGGGCCAGTCAGCAAACCAGAACCACGTGAGAAATGATCCCACAGAGTTATATGTACATCATAGGCTACTTAATGTTCAAATAAACTGCCTTGACTAAAATTAGAATGGAGAAATAACTGATAATTGTCAAATCACCAGGAAAAAAAAAAGAATATGAAAAAGACAGATAAATCAAAAATTGGGAATATACTGTTGAACAAAGGAACCATGTTATATCATCCTTAGCCTAGAATTAATCTGAAAATGTTCAGCATCAGTATAATTTACATGCTGCTGCTGCTAAGTTGCTTCAGTCGTGTCCGACTCTGTGCAACCCCATAGATGGCAGCCCACCAGGCTCCCCTGCCCCTGGGATTCTCCAGGCAAGAACACTGGAGTGGGTTGCAATTTCCTTCTCCAGTGCATGAAAAGTAAAAGTGAAGTCGCTCAGTCATGTCCTACCAGGCTCCTCTGTCCATGGGATTTTCCAGGCAAGAGTACTGGAGTGGGTTGCCATACATGCTAGTTATGAAGAAAAAAATCTTGAATAAATAACAATTTTCTCAGATTTTGGTAGTCTGTATGTGAGAATTCTATTAAACTCATACCATGCTCTCTATGAAGCACACCCTGAATTCCAAACACTTAAGGATCTCAAAAATCTCAGCGTTTATACATGCTCTTAATATAGGAAGTAGAGCTAGGCAAGGGAAGGGGTGACATTCCAATGTCCTCCCAATTTTTAAGTTAAAATCAGTGGACCCCAGAGTTGGAACCATGAATTCCAGCCACTTTTCCATAAACATAGACAGATTAGCATGTTCATTTAATTTCTGTACACCACTCCAGACCACCTGCATCCCCCATAGTGTCAGATAACAGGCCTTTCTTCATACATTAATTTTACATTACCCTCTCGCCCAGGCAGCCAGGGAACTAACAAGCAGTCCCTGTAGCTCAATCTGAACAGAATTGGCATGCATTCAGGCAACACAACTACAGCTGTTGCATAATAGCATTCTTCATATGAGGAAGCCACACTGCCACAAATACTAATAGTCAAAATGATTTAAGGAGGGGAAAAAAATGCTTTGAGATATTGTGAACTTGCAAAGACAGAAACTCATTTTCATTTTTAATTGCCTAAGCTTATATTCCAAACGTCCTACACAAATGTCAAACCAATCAGAGTGGAAATGCATCTGGTTTGAGGAGATCTCTCAGAGTAATTTAAATTCAGCCTCTCTCACAAAATGGTAGGGTCTATATTTTTTCCTCTCTGCATTATAATCTGAAAGTGAAACTTCCACAGCTCCTTCATTCTGTTTTCCAAAGTATACCCTAAAGAAATTATTTTTCCGAGGTACACTGTTCAGTTAAGGTGAATAGACATTACATTGTTAAACAGTTTTCATTAATGAAAGTTAAGGATTCATTATAAAAACAAGAAAAAAAAAAAAGTCTATGAATTCATACCATTAGGATTAATGTAGAGCCCTAATTTTTACCTTTCTATGCAGTGTGAGTGCGTGTGTTCCTCCTAAATACAATGCTGTAATGTGACCCCTAAAAAATCACATGCATATGAACGTGCCAAAAAAGAGATCTGGAAAACTTAAAACATGAGGAAAATATCTCCATTATGACCGAAGAACATGTGAGATCAAGAGCCCATGAATTAGTCAACTTCATGCTCTCCTCAGCATAATTTTAAAATAGACTATAAGGACTCTGCAAGAGTAAATCAGGTCAAGTTATGCCATTTACTCTACAAGGAGAAACTGTAAGAACTAGTATATACCTTGATTTTCTCAAGGCATCGATGAAGTATTTGACACTTTGTCCTTGAGATCAAGATGGCACGCTGAGCCAGACTGTCAGACAAGGGACTCCGACACCATCATAAAAGCTAAGCCACCTCTGGACACTTAAAAGAATATAAATAGGGGTTATCACATAGCTTTGCTGTGGAGGTAAACATCAATAATCCTATGGTCAACCATGAATCTAGCTCTGTTGTCTAGGAACACATTCCTTTCCCACCCATAATTCAGTTTTTCAAAACCTAGAGTAAAAGGAGAAATTCCTTCCTTACAATGTTAAAGTTGAAACACTTTTATGTAAAGTTATGAAAGAAAGAAAGAAAAGAAAGAAAAGAAAACTCACAATCAAGTTGGCAAGAGTTCATTCTTAGCTAGATAGCCATATGGACACCTCTTGAAAAAAGCCATATGGTTATACTTGTTATTTTTGGCCTCTTTACCCTTAACTTCTTTCTTGTATATAGAGGTCTCCAGTTATTACCACCAAGTGATAAATCACTTTGAATTTCCAAGGCTACAAAAGCCATTTATTGGCAACAATTCCAGATTTCACTTTTAGCTGCAGACCCTGGAGAATTTTTAAGTGAAGGATGCTCACATTTTCCAAAAATGTTATTTTACTTAAGCTAGGTCAAAACTTTAGATCTAAACCTTCTGGATAGCTAAGTTTCAAATGGAGAAAGTAAAACTTAGGTGGAAATGAATAGTATATAGTAAGAAGGAACTTACAGTTTAACTTTTCCTCCAAGTTTTTTTTTTTTTTTTAAATAAGAGAAAGGATGGGAGAAGCCCCCCTCCCCCGGCCCCCAAAAGATAACCTACCTGAAATGAGGCTGCAAACTGGAAATCTAACTTGATCTGCATCAGTCTTTTGCTTGATCAGCACACGGCTATGGGTGTTTTGAGTCAATGTTTAAAATTCCAGAAATTTCATATTTAACAAAAATCTGGACTTTCAACTTCTTTTAAAAAACTGGAAGATCCATCAAAACTAGATGAACATTTCTGTTACCAATACCAGGGCTTCCCTGGTGGCTCAGATAGTAAAGAATCTTCTTGCAATGCAGGACCTGGGTTTGATCTCTGGGTCAGGAAGATCCTCTGGAGAAGGAAATGGCAGCCCACTCCAGTATTCTTGCCTGGAGAATCCCATGGACAAGGGAGCCTGGCAGTCTACAGTCCATGCATGACGTCATAAAGAGTGGGACATGACTGAGCGATGAATACCAGCAACAATTGGCTTCAATGGACAAGTCTCTTTTACATATGGGTTATACAACCTCAGGTTTGCCACACTCATTTAAGGCCTACTATATTCATTTCCATTTTCTGACTGGCAACTCATCAAAAGACTAGAAAGGAAGCAGTTGCAGTATAACTCAAGTGGCAAGTGCCCCCTTGCCTTTGATACAGTAACTGAACCTTGCAGATCCATCAGATGCTCCCTTGCATCACCCCCTCTACCATGGTTGCTCAGAAGCAGGGCTAGTAACTTACAGTTAATTATCATACAAAGTCTCTTTTCTCTATGGCACAGTGCTTCACCTTGAATAGATACTTAACAAAAAGTCTGGCAGTGATCTCATAGCTCTTCAGCATGTAACAGGTTCTTACACATAGTGTCATACCTTAGAACAGTGTTTCTCAACTAGTGGTCAATTTTGCCCCCTCCCAAGGTACATTTGACATTTTTGGTTATCGTAACTAGGATGGTGGGTGAAGGGAGAGGGAGCTGCTTATATCTAGTGGGTAGAGGTCAGAGATGCTAAATATTTTTAAATGCACAGGGCAGACCCTCTACCATCACTAACGCCTAATGTCATTAGTGTCAAGGCTAAGAAAACGTGCCTTAGAAAAACTGTGGTAAGACCCATAACAACACACTGGCAGACATAGTCTCAAGTGGTTTACTCAGGAAAAACCAACCTGCTGTAGAATCAAGGTTTGAATTCTGGTGCCAAGCTCTCAGAATTCGGTAGCAACAACTGATAACAGAAAAACAGAACACAGTAAGGACAGAAATGTGTGTGCTGCTTGGCATGAACCTGTGTAAGAATGTTCACAGGCCAGCTCTCTGGAACAGGTAATACGGTGTATTCGAGCTTCTGTAAAATATCAATATATAGTGTGGCTGATAGAGTCTGGGAGACACTTGTTGAAAAATAAAACTTAACCGTATCTCAGATCAAGTTTACTACAGACATATACTAAAAAACAAAGTTCTACTCCCCCAAAGAGACTATTATTAGCAAATCAAAACAAATACATGAAGTGACACCTAACACGGGGACTGATGAATACAAATGCAAATGGCTAAGTTTCAAAAGAAAATTCCTCTTTAGGAGAAAAAATAAAAAAGTGTAGCAATTTGAGGTGTGGAAGTGTTGAATTTAGCCCAGGACTGTCACATCTGCAGGGTGTGGTTTTTTCCCCCTTTTTCTTTTTTTTTTTTTCTGTTATTCCAGTTGGCCTTGCTACTCTCTCTCTGTTCAGAGCTGGGGAGTAGTAGGAGTGCTAAGAAGAGCAAAAGTTGAGTCATGTGCCCTTGAACCTCAGTTACTTCCACTTTATTTTTCTGTGTCTCTCTAGGGAGTTCCATCTGTTCCTGAGATCTCGGAAATGGGAATAATAATTTCTACCTCATAGAGTTATGGAAAGTACTGACAATCAGTAACCTTATCAACTCTTACAGAAAAGCCTCAGTATACGCCAGTGACTGTGCCACATGCTTTAGCTCATTTGACCCTCACAACAGTATGACCTTGCCCGCGTGTGCAGACGAGGGCTTAGAGAGAGTATGTGACTTTTCCAGGGCCTCAGCTAGAAAGCAGAGGAGCTGGGATTCAAATCACAGCAATTTAATTCTAGATATCTGGTTCTTGCACAGTTTTAATTCAAAGTGCTTACTACTATCTGGAATTGCTGGGAAAAAAAAAAAGGTGGGGGGTGTTGTTACTGGCAAATTTGAAAACAAAAGAAGCCCTGCAGTTCACAGAGAATAATTTTCTGATGGCCAGAGCTGTCCACAGATGGAACAGACCAGCTAATGAAGTAAGCAGCTCCCCACCACTACACAAGAAGGGGCTGGGTGACTGCTTGCGTGGAGGAGTGATCAGCTCGAGAGGGTGACAAGCTTTATTCCTTTAAATAAAGAGACCATTCCAATGTCACAATTTTATGATTTCTTACCCATGATTACTTTCCAATAATCTATCTCTGAAACCTAAAAGTTGTTTATTTTAAGTAACCTCTATTTTCTTCCTAAGTCTTTCTCTCTCTTCCACTTCCTTATTTTCCATTTATCCTAGCAAGAATAGCCTAGAAAAAGTCTGGACTTTGAAATATAAAAGCCCTGAAAAATAAATGTCAATCTTCCTTTAAATTGCTAATTGATACTGGGCCAGTTACTAAGATTTCCTCTCAATGAGGATTTCCTCATCTATAAACTAAAATAATAGCAAATGAGAAAAAAGAAAGATTACCATAAAGTGCCTGACATATAGGAGCTCAGTAAATATTATTAGTCGTCTTTATTTGCAATGTTCTCTCAAGGCTTCCTGCTACACTATCACATGCTCTCTCTCTGCTCGCGTGTTCTGAGTGCCTGTAGAGATCTCAGGTACACTAAAAATAAGAGCAGTCATAAGATACCTGTGTATTTCACCTACCATGTAGTTATAGGCAGAAGAAAAATGTCCTGCATTCTCTGGCTCAATATGGACTTCAAATGCAAGATTCAGAACCACTTCCAAATCCTGTGCCCATTCTTTGACATTCTAAATCCCAAAGACTACCCACAGTCATGTTTATCCTGCAGATTATTTCCCTCATCAGAACTTCCAGATAAAACAAGCTATGAATACACTGAACTTCCAGGGTCCCACAGCACTCCAATATGCAGTATCTCATTTAAATTATACACCAATGTTGCAGAAAGAAGGGAAGTTGACATTAGCTGAATTTATCTGAATCAAACCCTGTGGGTCTCTGCCAATTTCTGGTTTTTATAATTTCAAAACTGCACAATATTGGATGATGACCACCACCAAGTAAAAAAGAAAACCAAGGTAGAAATGATCTTAACCAGGGAAAAGGAATTTGTCAGAAAGACATTAAAAACACCAGAGACAGGAACTTCAGCAAGGTTAGATAGCTGAGAACATCCCCAAAGAGATCAAATCACTAAAATAGCTTCCCTAGAAGGCCACCATCAACACCTGGCTGTTCTGTCCCTGGAGTCCCTCTTCCACCCTCTTAAAACATGGACTGTCTGATCACCCAAGCCATATATGGGGCAGGGATAAAGTGCAATCTGCCCTTCATCAAAAGGGTGCCTAAGCTGCAGGGCAGCCGAAACGGCAACATACGAAGATTCACTAAATCTCCATTACAAGCCCATGAGAGCAATTCTACCATACCTCCTTCATTCCTTTTTAGATAAGCGAAGGTATTGATTTATTCAAGTTCAAGCAGCTGGTCAAGTGCCAGCCTAAGAATCTATCCAAGACTCCTAGTAAAAATTTGTTTAGGACTTCCCTGATGGCACAGTGGATGAGAATCCAGCTGCCAATGCAGGGGACAAGGGTTTGATCCCTGGTTTGGAAAGATCCCACATGCCCCAGAGCAACTAAGCCCTGCGCCACAATTACTGAGCCCACACTCCAGAGTCTATCTGCTGCAAGTACTGAAGCCCGGGCACCTGAAGCCCATGCTCCACAACAGAGAAGCCACCGCGATGAGAGGCCTGTGCACTGCTGCTAAGAGTAGACCCTGCTCACCGCAACTAATGAGAGCCCACAGGCAGCAAAGGAGAGCCAGCACCGGCAAAAATGAATAGATCTGCTTAGAAACAGCTTTAACAAGCACAAGCATAGCTTGCCCCAAGTACTGCGTTTTTTAAATGAATGTTCTAATCCCTCTTCACTATCCTGTCATGAACATGACTTTGTACGTGTATGTGGAGCATGTACTATCCACAGCGTCAGTTTTTTGGCAATCTTTTTAAAACATGTATTTTTCTGAAGCCTGTGATTTCTTGATAATCCTCAAGTTAAACATCTTGACGGCAGTTGTGCAAAACAAATTATATCCAAGAGTCTTTAAGATTCTTAGTTTCTAGTATGTCTGAATCTTTCTTAGTACAAATTAAACTGAAAAAGGATGCAAATATTAAGTACTAGTAACTAATATGAAAATAGGTGTATAAAGATGTTTTCCTGAGGGGATAATATGTGTACTTATATTAATACCTGGTTCATGTTGTTGTACAGCACAAACTAACACAACATTGTAAAGCAATTATCCTCCAATCAAAAAAAACAAATCTACCTGTTAGTTTATATATAATATTGGATTGGTCTTTCTTCTACTCTTGAGATATTTAACAAAACTTCTCTACTTTAAAAAGCACCCTTGGGCTAATTTCATGGTCAAAGAAAAATAAAGCCTTATAAAATAACTGAGTAACTTCAGTGTTTTACTTTAAGACCCTTTTCCTTCCTACCCATTTTTTTAAACCAAGAAAGATAAATGAACTAAAGCTCTTCATCTTTAGTTAATTCAAATCTAGCTTTTTAATAGTAAGTGGGTGATGCCAAAGAAAGGATTAAAAAGGGTATTCTTTCAACATTTCCTTATTATGGCCTGGGATTTGCTTTGCAATTAGACTCTCCTGGACAGAGCTGAGGCCACGTAAACTTGTTATTACCTAGGCTGAAGATCTCTACAAAATGAAAACTCCACACTTGCATCAAGAGGCGGGTACCAGAGGCATGAAAGGCCCCATAATGGAGGAAGTTATAAGGCCTTTGCTAATGACAGTTCAAAGAGGTGATGTGCCTCAATCCTCAGGAATAAAAGCAGAGAGCATTTTCCATCCACACATGTAAGGCAGGAATGAGGCAACAGAGAAAGAGCATGAACTTCATTAAATGTTGAGTCCTAAGTTTCAGAGAAGTCTTTCTGTCATGCTGTATTGCTTTCTCTCTTGTAATTAACATTAAAAGCTATAAAAGGAAAAAGAACAAGAAAAGATGTTTTCCCTTTGTTCTTATCTTCTGGGCAGCAAAGATGGGAAACATAGCAGCTAATAATGGAAGGAGAAGAATCCTGAGAGGGGAGATAGTGGGAGACACTAAACTGAAAGGCAAGTGGCTGCGAGATCAGTGCCTATTTCAAGGATAAAAAGAAGAACCAGGGAGGTAACTGATCCAGGTTGGAGAAGTTTGTCTTGGATCAGAGTTTTCGTTCATTTTTTAGGTCTGAGAAAGTAAACCAGAGTCAGACCTGGAAGCATCAGGTCAGAACACCGAGTACAGTCCTCCCTGTGAGTCACACCTCTGTCTTCTCTAGCTCACAATTTGATCAGTGAGAGAAGCAACAGTGAACTCGGGAGGAGCACAGCCACGTGGGAGAGTGTCAAACCTTTCATGCCAAATTTTCTAGTATAGTCTTTGCCTTTTGGGTCTTTTGCGTGCATTTGCATTTTACACTGAGGAAACTGAGGCTTAGAGAATCTGAGGTCACAAAAAAAAGACCACATACTCTTAAGTCCTCTGAGTCTAAATCCAGCACTCATTCTTCTGCAGGAAGCTCTCTTGTCCACCTCCACACCAGTACTTGTGTTGTGCTTTATACTTACTTCAAGAATGCTGCTACATGCTTTCTTATATAATTCCTACAAAAATGTGTTCAGAAGAAGATAGAATATATCATTTCCTCACTGTAAAAAAACGGAGGGCCTAACTTTAAATGACTTGACCAGCCATATATTAGAGCAAGAACTCAAGTTTTCTGACTCTTAAAGATATGCTCTTTCCTTCTAATGTCACATTTTTGACATATCAAAACGAAGCTATTTTCCCTCTGCGATTTCCCATGCTCAGTTCCAGCTCCTTGAAATCTCACTCTTGTCTATTTCTGGCTCATCTTCCTAATTCAACCTGAGTTTCCACATTCTCTACCTCCTGGCTGTCAGCAGGTTCCTTCTCCAGTTCCCCCGTTCTCCTGCCCCACCTCTTCCCCAGAGGCCTTTGAGCCAGTGCTCTTCCTGCGTCTACGCGAGCAGTTTCTTTTGTACCCCAGAGAGTAAAAGAATAACAAAAACACCTGAAACATCACTTATCATCTAAACGTTAACCAGGCAGCCCATTAGTCTGATGCAACTGTCTTGAGCTTCCTGCAGTCTCAAACTCAGAAACAGAGATGAGGAGAGCAGTGCCTGGCTCCAGGAGCACCTAGTCTAGTGGGGTGGGCAGAAGCACACGGTTATAAGGAGGCACAGAGAGTAGACCGAAAGGAACTGTTTCTGGCTGGAGAAATGGAGAGAAGGCTTGACCCCCAAAATCTGTTCCTGTCTAATCCTAGCACATCAGGAACAGCCTCTAAAGCTGCTGCTGCTAAGTCGCTTCAGTCGTGTCCGACTCTGTGCAACCCCATGGACTGCAGCCTACCAGGCTCCTCTGTTCATGGGATTTTCCAGGCAAGAGTACTGGAGTGGGATGCCATTGCCTTCTAAAGCAGGATGCGTGAAATATATACTAATTTACAAGTATGAGCTCTCAACACCTTTCTGCCTAGGATCTTTAAGTAATATATCTCACAAGAAGAGATGGTAACTATTATTATAATTAACCCCATTTTATAAGTGAGTAAATTGAAGTCCTTGCCTAACAATCGATCATAAAAAGAACTGAGGAGCAAATTTAGCTTCTATCTTTCGGTGGCTTTCAACCACTTTAGAACTGTAACTTTCCTAATTTTTCCAACGAAAAACACACTCTAGGGAATCTCCTGGCAGTCCAGTGGTTAGGATTTCAGAGATTCAATGCCCTGGTTGGGTGCAGCACAGTCAAAATAATAATAATAATAATAAGGGAGGCCCTGTGTGTCCTCAGCTGTGTCTGACCGAATGATCCCATGGACTGTAGCCTGCCAGGCTCCTCTGTCCATGGGACTATCCAGGCAAGAATACTGAAGCTGGAGCAGCTTGCCATATTCTCCTCCCCAAGAGATCTTCCTCACACAGGGATGGAACCTGTGGCTCTTCCATCTCCTGCCTTGGCAGGTGGATTATTTACCATTGGGCCACCTGGGAAGGCCCATAAGGGAGTCTTTTCCCACAAAAAACACACAATTTTAAATATTTAATCAGGAAAATTCAAGCCCAATACTGAACATTCATTTAGCTCCATCTCCATTTGAAAATATTTCCTGGGTACCCGTTGAGCTTTTATAAACAAGCACAGTGTATACTGGCAGGAAGCAATCATGACACCCAAGATTCACCAGTCACAGCATAAGGGTCACCTCGCCTCCAAATCTTTCCTCTAAGTAGGAAAAAAACCCACTTCCTCCCACTACACCTACTTGCACCCGGTCTGGCTTTGACTTTTGACTCTGCTGTCATTAGCTCCCCGAGTAAAGTTGTTTAATCTTTGCCCCACCTTGTCCTCTCCCATATTAAAATAATAACAACAGGACTTACAACTCATTGGTGATTGGGAAGATTACACAGATTAATATAAATGGTTTAGAACACTGCCTGACCCATCAAAAGCACCCAGTATATTCCCCCACTGTACTAGTTTGGTTTAGTGGTTAATAAGAGTACCTGAGCTTAAATGTTGGCTCTTGCACTCAGTAACTGTCATTAGAGGGTCCATCATAATAGCAACATTGTGAGGATTCCATGAAACATGCAGGTGAGATTATTTAGTAAATGCTCAATAAATGATATTCACATTACCTGTCTGTATCCATGAGAAATTTTGGCCTCTGAAATATTTTTTTCCCCTAGAGCCCAGCACAGCACCAAGCATTAAGTACTTATTAAATGCTCACGAATGAGTTTAGGCGGCAGTTTAGTTCAGACAGGTGAAACTGGTCTTTGGGTCCTTCTTGGCCTGTTTATCAGCCAGAGAATCACTGCCACCTGGAACTTCAATAGACGCGAATGAAATGACACACCAGTCAAAGGCCGCAATTATCCAGCAAAGCAATTCACTGTCGTGTTTTGCGTGGAAAATCCTCGCCCATGTAAAAAAGCACCTGTTTTTCAGTACTATCTCAGTAACCTTGGTTTAAAAAAATAAATGCAGTTAAGGCGGGTAGGAGCGGCTGGGGCGGGCAGAAGAGGAACAGCAGCCCCAGGTTGGGCTGAGCAAAGTTCACTGGGATCCCCAGGAGCGGGGGCCAGCGAGGGTCCTGCGTGGACCTCAAAGCACGGAGTGTCGAGGGGGAGGAAAGGAGCTGGGCAGGCGCGCTGAGCTGCTGCACAATGCCCAAGGGAAGGAGCAAAGAGATGAACACCGCACCGGGCTCCTGGGCGGCCCGCAGGGAAGCCAAGCAGGAGGAGGACAGGGAGGACGTAGAAGGCTGGGGTACTGCGGCAGGCAGCCGGGAGAGGGGCTCGGCCGGGGTGAAGTGGGGGGACGGGGCGCCGCCAGAGTGAGGGCAGGGCGTGATCAGGTGGGAGGAATGGGCGAGACAGTAAGCAGCTTGCGGAACGGGCAACCCCGGACTGGGAAGGGGAGTGGGGTGGTGGGGGCGGGGCAAGACAGAGGGAGGAGGGGAGGGAGGAGGGAAGAGGAGGGGGAAGGCGGGGCTCAGTCTCGCAGGCCGCGGATCTTCCGCACCTGGGAAGGTTTCCGGGCAGCCGCTTGGCTTGCTCCCGGCGGCCCAGGACGGCCGCATTTCTGGGGCCGCCACCCCGGCTGCTGAAGGAGACCCCTCTGTGCCCTCTCCTCGAGACCCCGCGAACGATTCGCGATTGAGGGATGAGCAACAGTACGACAGCTTTTGTTTCTCGAGTTGGATTTTACCACCAGCCCAGGAGAAAAAGGAGGCAGCCTCCAGACTTCGGGAAGAGAGGACAGGAGACGCTTTCTGGGCGGTCTGGGGAAGAACGTCAGAAGGATGCCTCCCTCCTGGCGGTGCTGCTCGTGGCGGGCACCACTCCCCGTCCACCCCTACCCCACCCTCGCCCACCAGTGGCTCCTGCTGCCCTGTAATTCGTCCCCTCCCCCCGCACTAGGGAAGATGACCCTGAGAAGACAAAGAGCTATTCTCCCAGGGACTCATGCGAGCTTGAAATTGAATGGTAACAAAAAGCGAGCTTTGGCTTCACCGCAAGTTAAGATACAGGTCCAGAAAAATATCTGACCTACAAGCAGAATAGAAACACTCTTCCGGATGAACAAAAACTTTTCTTCTTTTCTGGAAGAAAAGTTAGCAATCTTAATGTCAAGAGTTGCTCTCTGAGACCAACGGCCTCATTCAAAATCAAGTCATAGAAATTAGAACATAAATAAGAACTGCTACCATTTACTAAACGACTGAGCAACTGAACTGAACTACCATTTACTAAACAGCCAGAGTGTGCTCCTGGTAAACCTCATCTCACTCTGTCTTCGCAATCCATCCAGAGGTCTAATGGGTGTCTTCCGTGGGAGGGGCACTGGGCTACGGATTATAAAAGGGGGTGGGTGGTGGTGAGAGGTTCCTATTACCACATCCGGCCTCCTTAAATATAGTAGGATTTCAGCATTGACATGTTTTTACCCTTTTGTTTAAGGAAAGCAAAATGAAACCAAGGAGAGGCACCTATATACAAAAAGATAGAATTAAGCCCAACGGATAAATCCAAGGGCTGTAAACTGACAGAGATAGGATTACTAGAAGCTTCATTCACTCAAAGATCACCTTCCTCAAGATTCAAATATAAGAAAAGAATTTTAATGTATACCATTCCTGTGTGTGTGTGTGTGTGCACGCGCGCGCGGGTGCACGTGCGCTCAGACAATAAAGGATCCGCCTGTAATACGGGAGACCTGGGTTCAATCCTTCGGTTGGGAAGATGCCCTGGAGGAGGGCATGGCAACCCAATCCAGTATTCTTGCTGGAGAATCCCATGGATAGAGGAGCCTGGCAGGTTACAGTCCATGGGGTTGCAAAGAGTTGGACACGACTGAGCTACTAAGCACAGCACAGACCATTCCTGTGTTAAGATGCAGTCTCTTTTAAGTAAAATAGATGTTTCCTCCACCTTTTAGTTTTAAGCTTTTTCATATGTTATACTCTATTTTGGGAGGAGTCAGAGCTTGGCCTGGACAGCATGACAGAGCTACAAGGATTCCTTCATTTACAAGAGAAAGGGAAAGAGTCCCAGAGACGTTCAGGTCACTTGGGGAGAATCAGTGGTAAGGCCAGAAGTTAGTGCCGAAATCTCCCAACCAATGATCTTCGCAATAGCATATAGGAAATTTCGCCTATTAGTACAACAAACCCCTGGATTATTCACATTTCATTTTCTAGAGAAGATCTTCATTTGCAAAGTACAATTGAAGCCTACTTTTATGTGTGATAGGACTGGCCAATAAAAACATTTCAAACTGAATGTCTCAATTTGTTTAACCTAAGTTATCAATTCCAAACATTGATGCTTTTGAACTGTGGTGTTGGAGAAGAATCTTGAGAGTCCCTTGGACTGCAAGGAGATCCAGTCAGTCAATTCTAAAGGAAATCATTGGAACGACCGATGCTGAAGCTGAAATTCCGATACTTTGGCCACCTGATGTGAAGAACTGACTCATTGGAAAAGACAGTGACGCTGGGAAAGATTGAAGGTAGGAGGAGAAGGGCATGACAGAGGATGAGATGGTCGGATGGCATCACTGATGCGATGGACTTGAGTTTGAGTGAACTATGGAAGTTGGTGATGGACAAGGAAGCCTGGCATACATAAGTCCATGGGGTTGTAAAGAGTCAGACATGACTGAGTGACTGAACTAAAACTGAAACTGAAGTTACAGATATTTTTGGTCCTCCCAACAGTACTCATTGGTTCTATGACTCTACATGAAAACATATTTAGAAAATGTGGAGTGAAAAAGTAATCTAGCAGGTAGTCTGAAAACATCCTAAAAATATGAAATCATACTTTGCATTAACAAAGATGATTTCTGAAAGACACCACTGAGTATCTTGTCTCTGTAAAACTTCTCTTTTTTTATTGCTATATTATGCTTTTCCACACAAATATATTCTGTATTTCCTCTAAAGTAAACGAGTGCTTTGACAGATTTTAGATTTTTTTCCCCTTAACTAAAAGCACTATTCAATTTCAATGTCCTTGGCGTGTTTTATCTGGGGATTAGACAACTGTACCAAAACACAGCTGTTCCAGTTTTTTCTCCTTTATTTTTCACATTAAAAAACTCCCACTATCAGCCAGTCCAATTAGTTACTCACTATCAAAAGCCGGCTTTGGTCTTTCATCTTCTGGAAAACTGGATCCAAGTGACAGGGTGTCATGGAAACTGTATCTCGGGTCATTTCCTGTTTCAATTGTTTAGCCACAAAAAAAGTTCAGCTCTATCAGATGGAAATTAATGAATACTTGCTGTTGCTTTAGAAAAGCATGCAACTAAATAAAAAAGTAATTATTGTTTTTGACCAAGTTTTCCCACCAACACCAAGGAATATGGGGAGATGAGTGCCCCCAAAATGGGAAAAGTACTTTGATGGATGCAATGAACCAGCCTTTTTCAGTTCAGTTTCCATAATTCAGTGGCCAATTTTAAGGCTCTCACTTGGGTTTGGGAACAGTAACTGTAGGTAAAGTGGTTTTAATTGTAGTAAACTTGTTCTTTTTTTCACGTCCAACACATCTTCACCTCTCCACCTCTCCTCACTTATTGTGCTTTGCCCCCAATTCTATCTTTCACTGAATAGAGCTGGAATTCTCTTTAGGTTAAAATCCCCTCAACATAAGGGAATGTGTAATAGAAACAAAAACTGTAACATAATCTAAAAAGATTTCTTGCTATACCTATTACACACACACACACACACACACACACACACACACACAAGGGAAAAGTGGAGCTTAAGGCCTACAAGCAATACCAGGCAAGCACATGTGTTTAGGAAATGAAGTCCTGGCTGGAATTCAGTAATAATGAGCCCCTTAGTGATCTAATGTACATGAGTGAACACTATGGATGGAAATAGAGTGCCAGACAGGACAATGGGGAACTCAACCCGTGTTTAATATGTTTCAGCTCTGTCTAATTATTGGCAAAAAACATGGAAGCAATACAACAAATCAATTTTAGGACTCAGGAGGATTTGCTCAAATAAGACAGCTATGAAGTGTACATTACAGGATAAGCTCGCAGCTCCGTTGTGGGAAAGGAGCCCACTTGCCATGCTCTCTGTCCTGGGTTGTTATACATCTTCCCTATTCCAGAGGAGGAAGTATTTGTGCTGCTTCTTTTTCTTAGATGTAGAAAAGAAAAATAAGTGGGGAAACATCCAAAAACAAATTAACTTTAAATATTATTAAAGTAAGCAAAGCCTCATGTTACTTATATCCAACTTGCTATTTGGACAATTCCTATAGTGAAGAAAAAAAAAAAAAAAAGGTTATCTCTTCAAAGTGATAACTGAGTTCTAGACCTTTGATTTGTTGTTAAGTCACTGTACCAGCATAGAGGCATCTAGGCCAAGCTTGTCCACAGTTTCTCTTCTAGCACATGCTGTCCAGTTCCTCTTTCAAAATCTATGCCCCTAAGAGACTGGCTCTATTTTATTAAAAATAAGATGAAGCTGATAATTTCTAACTAGAAATCACTGCTATTTCTTTTTCAGACTTTGAGGGAAGCATAATATTCATCCTTCCACAGTTTGCAAGGAGAAAGTCCATGATTTAAGAGAATCGTAGGCAATCTTTTAAAGTCTTTATATAATATTATATTTAGTATGCTTTGGTCCCTGTGTGCCCAAAACACCAGAAACAGAAATAATTTCACCAAAGATAATTTTTGCCAGAAGTATAAGTAATTTCTAGAAGCCATTCAGATGTTATTTGACTAGAAAAACTAGTCAAAATAAAGTAAACTGCTGAAGGCATCAACACAAAAAGGCATAAGTCAGTTCAAAGAGGTAGTGAGCCTAGACTAAAATAAATCCAAGAATACTGCTACCAACCAGACTTAAAGGCTTCTGGTCATGATGAGTGAAGTTGGTTTTATCCCAAGAGAAACAATACATAAAATAAAGATGGAGCTGGTAGGAGAGGTTGTGAACCATAAGAAAGACAAGAAATACAGTCAGTATGTTGAGATAAACCATTTTTATATTCTGGTCTGAACTTACTATTTTTCTTTTCTTTCCTTTAGAAAATGCAGCGGTAGTGGACTCAGTGCACGCTGTCTTATTTATCATAATGGAGGGGGAAGAAATGGATAATCTTAATTTGTAAACAGCTCAATTACAGAAATCTAATTAACTCTCACTACATAGGAATAAGTTAATTCTTGCAATTAGTGTATGAACATCTATATTGGATTTTATGAAATTTCAGTTCTGGGTTTTGTTTAGTTTGCTTGCATGCCCCATCAAGGATACTATTTAGAATGTAGATGCCTATGGTACCATGACATAATGTTGAATCCTTTTGGCCAATGAAAGGCATGCTATTGAGAAACAGATGTGTACTGCTTATTGAACAGACCAAGTTCTCTCTCACATACACAGCTGCTCAGCAGTTAGGTGGGGTCATGTGACCAATTATGGCCAATAGGCTGTGATCAGAAGTGACTTGGGACAGCAGATGTACACCCAGGACTTTAAAGATAATGTCATTCATACCAATGAAAGAGAAGAAACTCACGGATTTTTAAACTCAAGTCAAAACAGGGGAGCTGCTAAACTGGAAACTGATGCAGGATTCTACCTCTATTGGAACTGGCACTGTTGGAACATTTCAAATACCAATATTACAAGTATGTCAATATGGAGAAAGGGAGTATCTTAGGAGGTGGGGGTTCTAAGGTGCTGGCAGTTTACATATTTTATCAGGTGTCTTTCTCACAAGGAACTCAGATGTGAATGGTTATGCAAGTACCACGAAAGAGAAAAGGAGTGGAGAGAACTACTCGGGATTCCTGACCATGACCTTCACTGCACTGGCACCCTCCTTGAGGAACAAGATCATTAGAGAATCCTTCCACATCCTAAGTGAGAATTAATATCCTCCAAAAGATCACCGGTATGTGTTTGAAAAATTTAAAAAAAAGGGAACTGTGTCATCACCCAGCCAAAGCCTACAACAATGAAGGTGAGTTTTCTATGCCTGTCTTGCCCCACTGAGGCAAACCTGGAAATCACAAGTTGAGATGCTAAGGTCTCAAGATAGAGGAGAACCACATGAACCCCAGAAGCCATTAACTGAACAGAAAGTAAGTATCACCTAGATGAAGGGATTTGTTCATTTCCAAAGCCTATTTTAGCTTTTTTTGTGTGTCACGGAGCCCTGGGACAGTGAACTGTCAGAATCCTGTGTTTAAATACATAAAATAAAACCATAGGATTGTACTGAAAATAAAGTGCTCTTTAACTGAGCTACAGCAATGCATACTTCTATAAGTAACAACACAGTCATCAGCAAGATGAACTGTAGCAGTTGTAATTTACCAACTACTATAATTTCGGAGTAGTGAGGATCATGTTATTTCAAGTTATCTGTGATATTTACAACAGGTTATAGAATACCTTTGATTTGTTTTGGTAACAAAGTCCCAGGTGCTGCTATACTATTAGGACTTGTTTACATTACAATGAAAAAGAAATGCTAAATTTCCATTATAGGTTTGTGTTATAATTTTTTTCTCATCAAGTTCATGGGCGGAGCCCCAAATAAAACCTACAGGTGTTCCCCTCTCCTAACTAAGAGAACCACACCACAGGCTCTCAGGTGGCATGCTGCCAGGCCCTCTCAAGTGCAGCACCATGTGGGGCATATCCCTCTGTGGCTTCTCTTCTGCCACTGAGTTTCTGTCATTTGTGTTCACACCAACTGTTTTCACACAACTCCAGCTAACTAAGAGTGTCATTCAGGTTGTTAGAATGCAATTTTATGGATGCTTAGGTGCCTTTAAGTCAATGGTGAAGAAAATTGACAAGAATCAGCCCATAACAAAGGACTGGGCAAGTTTATTGATATCATCAACATCACCCAGTCCAGGGAAAACTGACCAACAGTTACACAAAAGCAGCTGGTAAAACACTGTGTCTGGTAGCTTGTAATGACTTCAAGAGACATGAAGGCACCTGAAGATGCATAATACAGGATGCTGGGGGCAGCTAATTAGGATGCTGTCCAGTCCTGAGCTGGTCAGCCCTACTTCCAGGAATGTGTGCCTCAAAGGGACTGGGGAGTCAGTTCGGTTTAATAAACCTATGAAGGCTGGGTAAAATGAGACTGAAATAATTCATGCTTTTAAAGGTACTCCTACATCTATAAGTTGCAAAGAAGCCAGAATAGTCAGTGCACATTCACACAAACCATTATTGTTCTTTCTTAAGAAAGAACACGATACTTGACACCTTATTGAAGAGTATATAACACAGTAGTCAACTGAGGTGTAGAGCTCCCAGTCCTGACAGTTGAGATAAAGAATCAGAAAATCAAGAAAATATTTGAAATCAAGTAATTAATTATGCAGGCAAAACTGAAGAACCAAGAAGATGAGGCTTGGGAATCCATCCTCTTTCACATTTCACCTACTAAGAACTGGTATAGTGTGGCTAATGTGCCACTGGGTCAAAAGTCAGGAGATTGGACTTTTAATCCAGACCCCATGACCAATTAATTACCTGAGCAAATGTGAGCATGAAGCCACATTTCTCCAAGCTTCAGATTCCCCTTCTTTAAGTGGAATAAATTAACTTCAAAGCCACCTTCCCACACAAAAATAGAGATTTGGTAACTTTTGGAATCTCAGGAATACTGAAAATAATATACAGTATTATTATTATAATCAGATACATATTTAAACTGAGTGTCTATTAAACCCAAGTGTTCCCTCTATGAAAACCAAGTGTTCCCATTTCAAAGGGTGAGAAAATGAAGAGAAGAAATGAGTAGTTTCTGTGTATGAACCACTGTGGTGTGCCAGGCAATGTATGTGGTCCTCTACTTACATCAGTTGAAAGCTTGCACTAGTCAGTGTCTAGATGCTAGTGGAAGACGTCTGCTTTCTCTGATAGCCTTCTCCATATTATGCATAACTGCTGTTGTAATTGTGTTTTAGCTAGCTCCCTGAGCATGTCTTGTTTAAGGGTCTACTTCCCCAGGGATCGAAGAATTGGGGAAAGTTTTCTACAGAAATCAGAATGCCTGAAGGTCTCTTGAAGGGTTTGAAATCTAGTCTATGCTCACTGTCAGCCCCTTGAAATTCCTCCTGCCCCTTTTTTGATGTCCCTGTATATCTGTCGTTATTTTGATTATTTTCTCCCCAAGGGCTGACCCATTTACTAGAATAGAAGGCTCTTCAGGTAATCAGGAGAATGAGTCAAAGTTTAATGTCGCTGACTCCAGGCTCTTTTCCAGGTGTTTTTTCTCCAGAACTATATGATTCCAAATAGCCTCAGTTCTCATAACCATCACGTTAATTTCACCAGACTCTGAAGCCTCCTTGTTTTTCCTGGCTAAGGGTTTCTTTCCCTGCCCTTCCCTATTGTCCTTGCCAATCGCTTCTGGCTAGAATTATGGAAGTGAAAATTTACAACTAGAAAGAACTTTTAGACTTTTTCCCAGTCCACTAGTACAGTAAGCAGATGCAGGGCCTGTGTCCTGTCCTATGTCTACCCAAAGGCTTCCCAGGGCATCATGGAGCACATAGTAGAGGCTAGAAATTGTTGGCCACATGAATGATTCACCAAAAGATGACTGCTGGCCAGAGCCCTGCAGCATGGCAGCCAACAGAAAGAACAATGCTCACTCTTCATTCTCAGCGTAGAAGAACTGCAAAATCAGATTATTCTTTCTCTAGATTTATTGCAAAGCTAATAATTAATCAATAGCCAATAGGCTGATTTCTCTGAGACACAGCATTTTAGAAGAAAAAATAAGAAAGTAAGTTTTCCCAAACACACACGTGGTCTAGGCATGGGGGCATAACTAAAACTAAATGTCCACCTGGCTTTGAAACATAAATCTTAAGACCCCTCAGGTTAAAAATGACAGCTAGAGTCCTTTAATCTTGAAAATACTCTCTCCGTGGAAACCTTAAGGACAGGAAATCACTTAGGCAAAGCTTTTTTTTTTTTCCCCTTTTGAGGTAACTTCTAAGGAAAATCTAAGTATTGAGGAAAGTGGGCTTCCATGCACAAATATGCCATAGGAAGGCAGTCCATGTCAAATGATTTCATTGACCTGTAAATTGACCCTTAAATAAAGCTTTCCCAGTCAGGCTCAGCTGGCAGAGTCTGACTAACTTCATCTAATAGACTCAATCTCCATTCCCGTATACCACCTCCATAATTAAGATTTTTATTAAGGTAGGAACAAGGATTTATACTATTTTCACCCAAAGTCAGGGAATTTTGCAAGTTATAATTTTCAAGTACAACAAGCACCTAAAATGTGATGCTTCTAGCTACAAAAGGTTGGGAAAATTTGAGTTACCACATAATCTTAGACAATTAGCCTGGGAAGGTATCTAGTAAATTACAGGAGGAAATCAAAGCACAGAGAGGTAAAGCAATTAGCTCAAGGTCCCACAGGGCTTCCCCAGTGGCTGGGTGGTAAAGAGTCCATGTACCAATGCAGGAGACATGGGTTCAGTCCCTGGGTCGGGAAGATCCCCTGGAGAAAAAAATGGCAACTCATTCCAAACTTTTGCCTGGGAAATTCCATGGACATAAGAGTCTGACACAACTTAGTGACTAAACAACAAGGTCCTTCCAGATGTAGAATATGGTTTCCTACCCCCAAATTGCTAGATTACTCTTAACTCCCTACCATACCTATTCTTTACTATTCCAGGTTGCCTACATTTAATAATGATGATAATAATTATATTCAGCTAAAACAATCAAAATATTTGTAATAAGAATAAGGTGAGGGAATTTTGCAAATTCTTGACATCATTTATAGAAGCTTGAGCCTATTAGCAGGCGTGAAATAGCTCACATATTTCAAAGGATAGGTCTAAAGCAGTTCAAACAAGTACCAAACATTAAGTCACTTTCACAACCACCCAAGTTCTAGGATGTACTGTCTGGGACATCAGCCAGGTTGGCAAACAAGTCATTATAAAATGCAAAGGTATTAAGTGCCCTCTTGCCTTTGGCAGTATACTCAAAGCTATTCAAATATATTATAGTAAAACTAAAATATAGCTACCAAGGTCTCAGCCAACAAAGAGGGAGAGAAGTCTATGCATGTTTTTTTTAAAAATTTATTTAAGTATTCCAACTTTTGTTCTATTTCCTTATGGAAGACAAACCTAGGAAGGAAAGGAGATGGTGGAGAAAGAAAAGGAGACCCAGACATAAGCTTCTAGAAAAAGTAGGCTGAGATGAAGAAATCTGAGGACATAAGTGTTAGCAGCTCTAAAACTTACAGCAACTTAGGTTCAAAAACGGGTCAATAAAAGCAAATTCTCTCAATTCTGAGTCAAATAAAATGGAGACTCTTGCCTCTCTTTCTGTCCAAGTGTATCTTTCCACCTCTCTTCCAGTCAACAATCTAAATCCAGGCCCAGAGATCAAATGCATGGGACACACACTTTAGTATAGTAACCATTTGGAAGATCAAAGAGAACTTAATAGACTTTCAAGTATAAGAACAGTCTGTGTATAATGACAACAAACAAGACCAAGAAGAAATAAGTTTAAGATGACATAGGAGACCTTTTCCTAACACATTAGCAAGGACATCCAGAATATAAGATAGACAAACTCTATCTAGTCTTAGATATAGTATACAAGATAGAATTTAGCATTGTATTCTCAGGTTCTCTTTCCTTCTCTCTTTTTCCTAATCATGATGATAGTAACACTTTGCATTTGCATTCATTTCCAGTTTTCAATTAATTTTATATCATCCTACTGTCTCCAGTAATGGGGGCAGGCATTTCCTATACGTGTCTACTTGGGACACAGGAATGAACTAAACAAATGTGTCTTCAACCACTGGGTCTGTTCAACATTTCCTACTGACTGAGATACAGTAAAGCCAGTCTCTCTGGCAACCCACTCCCATATTTTCCCATATTCTCTAGAAACAAGATTTATGCAGATAGCAAATACTAAGGCATTCATTAAATGCTGAATCAATTAACTGCAATAAACCTAAGTCTCAAGCACCAGCTGAGATGGATTTGAATCTAACCTTTTTCACTGTATGACTTTCAAAACTTGGACAAGTCAATTTTCTCTTTTTGAAGTAATTGCATTTGAAATAGAACTCTAACCCTTAGCATAATACCTGGCACAACAAAGGTGCCCTTAAAACATGCTCTACTGTAAGTCATACTTAAGAATAAAATGTCCTCCTTGGAAGATATAGATCCATAAGTTGCTAAGAAAGCAAAAAATATCAGGCACAATCCTTGTGGCTTTACTGGTAGAAAACACGGAGTGACTAAAAGAAGCCTCCACTTGGTTAAATTCTAGAGTTAAGCTTACAGAATAAATTTGAACAATAAAGAAAGTGTAAATCATTTGTCTGACAAAGCTTTAGGATGTTGTTGTTGGGAACTCGAGAGTTGCTATCCTTTATACATAAATCCTCTGAGACAACTGCTTATGATATGTCACTGGTGTAGCCTGACTTGTCCACAAATATGAATATAAAAATGCCCTTTAATGGAAGAAAGATAGTTGGAAAAGATGAGAGAAGTTCACTTGTCTTCCCAGGCAAAGCCACAACTAAAGCACCAATTCACAAACCCCTACCTGGTCTAAAAGAAAAGTTATCTAAAGCATTAACTAAGAGGATAAGAAGCTACCATTGTAGCAGGCTTAAAGTGATCCACTTTCACTAGAGCTCAGTAGACTGGGGCCCTCATTGAAAATGCAAAATCTCCAGCTGGGGGTAAGAAGAAGAGAGAATGTTAAGATGCTCAGCTCTGAAGTGCCAAAACCAAAGGTCTCTGCATTCCAGGGCTCAACCTCCTTCCTCCCCCCGGCCCTCCCTTCCATTATTCTGGAACAGTTCCTTCCCAGCCCTACCATTTGGAGTCAGGGAGACTTGGGAAATGCTCCAGGATCCGCTGAGAGATAGAGAAATACACAAAGGATTCTCTCTTCCACAAAGCATTCTTTCACAGAGGCAGCAGAGTCTATTAAATACATCCTCTTAATATGCATACATTTCTGTAAGCAGATTATGAGGACCATGAGCTCATGAAATGAGCCCACCTCCCCACCCCACCCCACCCCCAGAAAATGGGTTTAAAACCCACTGCAGGGAGGAGAAAAGGTGTTTGTGGCAGGGAGAAGATAAGGCTTAAAATTAGTGTCAGGGGATCTTTCCCTCCTTGGTAATTGCCAGGGGGAAAGAAGGTGTAGACAAAACCACCTAACAAGGCTGCTGTAACTCCAAGGTTGAGCTAGTTGGTATCCACACAATTCCTTTCCTACACCTGCCTTCTTGTGTTGCCACACCATGGGCCACAACACATTCAGAGTATTCCTTCCTATGAGTGAGTTATAAGAAACGTATAACAATTCCCTATACAGTAATGCATACTTTTCAAATTGCCCCTCAGATCTTTGGAAGTATAAATGTGACTAGTAATGAACTTCTCATATAGATCTGCATAAGCAACACAGGTCTATTTTTACATTCACTGAACACTGTAGAGTACCTGCCAGTCTTTTCCAAGATTGTTAAATTGAGACAAGCAATTGAACAATTTGTTTTATTTCCATTTTTTTTAAGTGAATGGACTGAAATGTTAAATGTGAAAATGTGAATGTACATTTCTAAATTGCAACTTTTCTAATGAGTGTTTGCACTATACTTTTGGAATCTTATTTAACAACAAAAACAGGAAAACTAAAAACCAAAATATACATGATACATTTTCTCAGAATACATAACATTATAAGTAAGTATAAAAAAATCTGCCTGCAATGCAGTAAACCCAAGTTTGATCTCTGGATTGGGAAGATCCCCTGGAGAAGGAAATGGCTACCCACTCCAGCATTCTTGCCTGGAGAATTTCTTGGACAGAGGAGCCTGGCAGGCTACAGTCCATGGGATCACAAAGAGGCAGACATGACTGAGTGACTAACCACTTTCAAACCATTCATGGGCCATCATTGGCTTAATGAATGATTACATTTTTCACCTCACTATTTCTTCAGAATTACTTCTTTCTTGGAGAATGAAATTGTTACACACAAAACAAATTTACCCATAGTAATAAATGGAATGTCCTTTTATTTACCTAGATATATAAAAAGATAAACCAGTCTTTCCCTACATATACATCAGTATTTTTGATATGTAAATTGTTTAATAATTCAGAAAGGGATTTTAGAGACAGCTCACTTGATATAACAGCGCTGTGAAGTATGATTTACTCCAATGTTATAGATGAGGAAACAGAACCAGGGGGATTAACATGAAGCCCTGGGTCTTTCATTCATTCCTAATTGGAGGCTGGCTCTTGTTCTGGACACTATGCAGGATATTAAGGATTCAGGGAGAGCAGACAGTGTGTACCCATATGCAGGACACAAGGGCAAGTACAAAGTTCAAAGAGGGCACAATGGGGCAGTACTCAACCCAAATTTAATTGTAGAAAAACAGACCACTTTCTAGAGAAGGCAATGCCAGGCTGAGTCCTCAAAGACAAACCCAGTGTTCTCACCACCCAGTGCCTTCCTTGACTCACCAGCCTTCCACATGGCTAACAAAACGCGTACTCAAAATGGTATTCGTTCCAGAAGACGACTGCCCTGCACACCCAGGAATTCCCCACCCAGTGCTATCTTCTACAATCCTGTTATCTCTAGAGAAAAAGTGAGTTCTCCATAAAAAGAAGCCTAAAAAGGAGGGGATATATGTGTACCTATGGCTGATTCATGTTGAGGTTTGAGAGAAAACAACAAAATTCTATAAAGCAATTATCCTTCAATTAAAAAACAAATTAATTAAAAAAACAAAAAACCTACTATGCCTGTGTGACAGAGGATTTCAGGCAGAGGATGTTACCTCTTGGCATGAGCAGGAAAACTTATTCTCGTGAGATGGGCCTGGAGGGACTTGGAACCACGATCCACTTGTTGTTGAGTCACTCAGTCATGTCCGACTTTTTGTGACCCCATGGACTACAGCCTACCCAGGCTCCTCTGTCCATGGGATTTTCCAGGCAAGAATACTGGAGTGTGTTGTCATTCGATCCGGGGGTCAAACCTGCATCTCCTGCTTGGCAGGCATATTCTTTATCACTGAGCCACCTAAGGAGCCCTAGGATCCACTTAGTGTTGTCCAAATGCCTTGTATGGACCCATGGATAAAGGCAGGGAAAGGGGACATGGAGACCAGATTTGCTGGTATAAAGTCTGTTCTAAGAAAATAATAGGAGAACCAAACTCCATGCTGTCAGAAAAAAAAGGCTGTCCTTCCCTGTTCTGTTGTTGTTTAGTCTGACTAGTCAGACCAAGTGATGTCTGACTCTCTGTGACTCCATGGACTGTAGCCCACCAGGCTCCTCTGGCCATGGGATTTCCCGGGCAAGAAAAAATACTGGAGTGGATTGCAATTACCTTCTCCAGTGGATCTTCCCAACCCAGGGATCAAACCTGCCTTGGAGGTCTCCTCCTCAAGTTATAAAATGCCCTCACCCCTTGAGCAACAAAGATGTCCAGCAACTTTCACTAAAGATAAAACATCCCCCCAATATAGGCTATTTATATTCCAGCTATAGAATATCTTCAATCCTCCTCTTTCTCCCAATGAAAAATGATACCCAAATGAAAAAAATTTCATTTTTTATTCTGAACTTTTCACAAACAGTCCCATTCTTTTTAAACTCATGGAGAAAAATGTCAGTTTGAATTTCAAACCACTTTTAGTGAAGCAAGAAAACTAAGGAAACATCTTTTCAGGAAATCAAAGACAGTATATGATTTCAACACAAAAAAGCTAGTGTCTCAATGTTCACTTTTATTAATAATGTTTTTTAAAAAGAAGGGGCAGTCTTTGAAGAAAAGCACCTCATTTCCCACTGCTTTGGGTTCTTATAGAGGACTCTGACATTCATGGCCTGCACATTTAGAGTCTGGGCCATTTCAAAGCCCTCCCTGCCCCAGCCCTAAAACAGAGTAATAAATTTAAGGTAGTATTAACATTCTAGTCATATCACACTGGTCTTTATGGACTATAAGCTGGATTTGATCATTTGCTTTTTTAAAGTTCCTTACACAAAGTTTTCTAGATTTCATCTTTTAATTTTACATGAGGACCTCAAAGGTTGAAGGTTTACTGAAAACAAATGGGCAGGAACTTTTGATCCTACATTTTAAAAAGAAAAAATATCAGGTAGAGGGATAAATTGGGAATTAGGGGTCAACAGATACATAACCTTTGACTGTGTGTATCACAATAAACTGTGGAAAATTCTGAAACAGATGGGCATACCAGACCACCTGACCTGCCTCTTGAGAAACCTGTGTGCAGGTCAGGAGGCAACAGTTAGAACTGGACATGGAACAACAGACTGGTTCCAAATAGGAAAAGGAGTACGTCAAGGCTGTATATCGTCACCCTGCTTATTTAACTTATATGCAGAGTACATCATGAGAAACACTGGGCTAGAAACACAAACTGGAATCAAGAGTGCCCGGAGAAATATCAGTAACTTCAGATATGCAGATGACACCACCCTTATGGCAGAAAGTGAAGAACTAAAGAGCCTCTTGAAAGTGAAAGAGGAGAGTGAAAAAGTTGGCTTAAAGCTCAACATTCAGAAAAGTAAGATCATGGCATCCGGTCCCATCACTTCATGACAAATAGATGGGGAAACAGTGGCTGACTTTATTTTTCTGGGCTCCAAAATCACTGCAGATGGTGACTGCAGCCATGAAATTAAAAGATGCTTAGGACTTCCCTGGTGGCTCAGATGGTAAAGCGTCTGTCTACAATGTGGGAGACCTGAGTTCGATCCCTGGGTTGGGAAGATCCGCTGGAGAAGGAAATGGCAATCCCCCCTCCAGTGCTATTGCCTGGAAAATCCTGTGGACAGAGGAGCCTGATAGGTTACAGTCCATGGGGTCACAAAGAGTCGGACACGACTGAGCAACTTCACTTTCACTTTCACTTTACTCCTTGGAAGGAAAGTTATGACCAACATAGATGGCATATTAAAAAGCAGAGACATTACTTTGCCATCAGAAGTCCATCTAGTCAAGGCTATGGTTTTTCCAGCGGTCATGTATGGATGTGAGAGTTGGAATATAAAGAAAGCTGAGCACCGAAGAATTGATGCTTTTGAACTGTGGTGTTGGAGAAGACTCTTGAGAGTCCCTTGGACTGCAAGGAGATCCAACCAGTCCATCCTAAAGGAGATCAGTCCTGGGGGTTCATTGGAAGGACTTATGTTGAAGCTGAAACTCCAATACTTTGGCCACCTAATGCGAAGAGCTGACTCATTTGAAAAGACCCTGACCCTGGGAAAGATTGAGGGCAGGAGGTGAAGGGGATGACAGAAGATGAGATGGTTGGATGGCATCACCGACTTGATGGACATGGGTTTGGGTGGACTCCGGGAGTTGGTGATGGGCAGGGAGGCCTGGTGTGCTGTGGTTCATGGGGTTGCAAAGAATTGGACCTGACTGAGCAACTGAACTGAACTGAAGATACATAACACTATATATAAAATAGATACATAGAACATATAATGGCAGAGAATCTGAAAAAGAATATATATATATATATATATATTTGTGTGTGTAACAGAATCACTTTGCTATATACCTGAAATACTGTAAATCAAGTATGAAAGAAAGTGAGGTCACTCAGTTGTGTCTGACTCTTTTCAACCCAATGGACTGTAGCTGACCAGGCTCCTCCATCCATGGGATTTTCCAGGCAAGAGTACTGGAGTGGGTTGCCATTTCCTTCTCTAGGGGATCTTCCCAACCCAGAGATCGAACCTCCTTCCTGCCTTGCAGGAAGACGCTTTACTGTCTGAGCCATCAGGGAATAAATAAAAGAGGCAATATGACTCTGCACCTATCTTCTCATTACCATTTTTGGACACCCCCTGAGAATAAGAGATTAAGTCTAAAAAGCACAGGACAAAAGTACTCTTATGTACATGCCTTTCTTTGATCTTCCATTTTACAGAAAAAATAACTGAGGCTCAGAAGCCAAGTCACTCAGTCTTTGTACAACTACTTTGTAATTGTTCTTGAAAGACAGAATATTTTTTGAAACTCACTGAATGGAGAACACGGTGTTAGCAAAGCACCGTACTTCCCAATAAAGTGTGTTCTGCCCCTTGGATATCTGAAGGGCACACATATCTTCTGAGAAGATGGAAACTCATCAGCTTGGGGAGAAAATGCCAAGTTTAAAGCGTGGCTTGTTAGAGAGGGAGCTATCACAGATTATTAATTTAGCCTTCTCTCCCTGCAAGTGTTTGATGTAAATGGCAAGGGTTCAAAGGTCAAAGAGGAAGAAGTATGTGCTTTAATTTCTCCCCCCTAGAGGTGCATGAGTGTTTTCTATTAACAAAAACCCTGTAGCCAACAAATCCTGGGCTTGGATCAAACGGCCCTCCATCTTTTAAGTTATAACATCACAGGCAGACATTTCAAGAGGAAACCAAGCCCAGCCAGGCCTGTAGTACCAGAGAGAGAGAAAGCTGTTCTGCCCTTTGGGGATTTGAAATGCAACTTTCTTTTTGCTGAAACAGCTTAGTGACAGACAAAAATGTCCCCAAATAGTTATTCTTGATCTATAGACAGGTGCTAAATGGAGGGGGAAAAAAAAAAGTGGGCAGAGGCTGAGTTTAGCCATTTGTACCTGAAGAACCACCCACTTTGACTAGAGCTTTTAGGAACAGAAATTTTGGCAACAAATCTTGGTTCACTGGGCTATGTTCGAGTTAAATAATAATAGTCAAAACAATCTATGCTTCACTCAGTACATGATGCATAATAAACATCCAATAAGTAGTGGCTAAGCATACTCTAAGGTTCCCTGGTGACTTAGCGGAAAAGAATCCACTGGTCAATGTAGGAGATGCTGGTTCGATCTCTGGGTCAGGAAGATTCCCTGGAGAAGGAAATGAAAGACACCCCAGTATTCTTGGCTGGGAAATCCCATAGACAGAGGAGCCTAGCAGGCTACAGTCCAAGGGGTTGCAAAAGAATCGGACACAACCCAGTGACTAAACAACAACAAATCATATGATGCTTTCTTCTTCCCTGCCCTTAATAACACAGAAGAGTCACCCTACTCATTTCTCATTCCCATACGCACACCCACAACCATCACTGCTGCTCAAAAAATCTAGAAGTGAGAGGTGAAACAAGAAATTTTGAAGACACAGCAACATTTTCTTTCATAAAGAAAAGCTAAGACTTTGTGGGACCTCTGGCATCAGGCATTGTGCCAGATATTCACTTATAATCCTACAACAATTACTAAATGTACCCCCAATTTTTACAGTGAGGAACTTGAGGCTCAGAAGGGCAGTGAGAAAGCTTGGATGAAAATCCAAGATTCTCCAAACAGGCTTTTGTGAATTGGCCTAGTTGGGAACTAGGCCTGCTTTTATAATCCCTCTGGGTGAATGCTATTCTAAACAACAGACTTCAAAATGAGCTTTGGAAGCCAGACTATTTGTAAACTGAGGAACGCTGGAACTATTCACATCTCTTGTCACATCTGGGGGCACCTCTGCTACTTAAAAATGGCTTTTAGTTTGAAGCACATCCGCAAAGCCTACAAGAAGGCAAGTATCCCCTTTCCTGTCAAGACAGTGCTAGGAGAATGGGGCAAACCCCAGGCAGCTCAGCTGAAAAAAAAATTAAAAATCCAAGTGATGGATTTATAGGAAATACACAGAGGAAGAGCAAAGCATAGTAACTGTTTACAGGCCACTAGTGAGTCTTCTAAAAAGGCCAGGAGAAATGGGGCTTGGGAGAGTCTAGTCTGAAAAGAGTTAATCCCTCAGACAATTCCTCCAGGGCACGTGACACAATCTACATCCATCAGGCCAAAGTCTTGACCACTGCACCACGTAATTTTCCCCGACTGACCCTCAGCCCCCTGCTGTTCCCAGCCTGCTTACTTATCACCCCAGGAGAAAGTCTGCCTCAGGAAAGCAGGACTGTATTTTGTTGACCCCTCTTTCTTCAGCATCTTTGAGAATGTTAAGCTAGTAGCAGACATTAAATATAATGAAATGAACAACACGGGCCCGAGGGCTTCAGTAGTTGCGGCACAAGGGCTCAGCAGTTGCAGCTTCCAGGCTCCAGAGAAGAGGCTCAATAGTTGTGGCCCAGGGGCTCAGTTGTTCCATGGCATGTGACTTTGAGAAGACCGCACACTGCCAGCTAAGAGTAACCCCGGCTCACCACGACTAGACAAGAGCCCACGCAGCAACAAAGACCCAGCATGGCCAAAAAAAGACAAATAAAATCATAATGAAAGATTACTTATCATTTACTCAAATGAGTCATTCTTCGTGTCAGGTGGCCAAAGTATTGGAGTTTCAGCTTCAACATCAGTCCTTCCAATGAAGGAAGGACTGATTTCCTTTAGGATGTAGTGGTTGGAGCTTCTTGCTGTTTAAGGGACCCTCAAGAGTCTTCTCCAACACCACAGTTCAAAAGCATCAATTCTTTGGCACTCAGTTTTCTTCACAGTCCAACTCTCACATCCATACATGATCACTGGAAAAACCATAGCCTTGACTAGATGGACCTTTGTTGGCAAAGTAATGTCCTGCTTTTTAATATGCCATCTAGGTTGGTCATAACTTTTCTTCCGAGGAGTAAGCATCTTTTAATTTCACAGCTGCAATCACCATCTGCAATGACTTTGGAGCCCCCCAAAATAAAGTCTGTCACTGTTTCCATTGTTTCCCATCTATTTACCATGAAGTGATGGGACCAGATGCCATGATCTTAGTCTTCTGAACGTTGAGCTTTACACGAACTTTTTCACTCTCCTCTTTCACTTTCATCAAGAGGCTCTTTAGTTCTTCTTTGCTTTCTGCCATAAGGGTGGTGTAATCTGCATATCTGAGGCTATTGATATTTCTCCCAGCAATCTTGATTCCAGTTTGTGCTTCATCCAGCCCAAGGTTTCTCATGATGTACTCTGCATATAAGTTAAATAAGGAGGGTGACAATATACAGCCTTGACATACTCCTTTCCTGATTTGGAACCAGTCTGTTTCATGTCCAGTTCTAACTGTTGCTTCTTCATCAACACACAAATTTCTCAAGTGGCAGGTCAAGTAGTCTGGTATTCCCATCTCTTGAAGAATTTTCCACAGTTTATTGTGATCCACACAGTCAAAGGCTTTGGCATAGTCAATAAAGCAGAACAGATATTTCTTCTGGAACTCTCTTGCTTTTTCAATGATCCAACAGATGCTGGCAATTTGATCTCTGGTTCCTCTGCCTTTTCTAAGATCAGCTTGAACATCTGGAAGTTCACAGTCCACATACTGTTGAAGCCTGGTTTGGAGAATTTTGTACATTACTTTGCTAGCATTTGAGATGAGTGCAATTGTGTTGTAGTGTGAGTATTCTTTGGCATTGCCTTTCTTTGGGATTGGAATGAAAACTGACATTTTCCAGTCCTGTGGTCACTGCTGAGTTTTCCAAATTTGCTGGCATATTGAGTGCAGCACTTTCACAGCATCATCTTTTAAGACTTGAAACAGCTCAACTGGAATTCCATCACCTCCACTAGCTTTGTCGGTAGTGATGCTTCCTAAGGCCCACTTGACTTCACATTCCAGGATGTCTGGCTCTAGGTGAGTGATCACACCATCGTGATTATCTGGGTCATGAAGATCTTTTTTGTATAGTTCTTCTGTGTATTCTTGCCACCTCTTCTAAATATCTTCTGCTCTGTTAGGTCCATACCATTTCTGTCCTTTATTGAGCCCATCTTTGGTATCTCTAATTTGCTTGAAGAGAAATGTTTAGCTATAAGAATCATTTCAAAGGTGTGATATAGTAATGTGAATGTTTTGAGGAAAAAAAGCATTTACCGAATGCTGATGTGATGAGAAAACTAAGAAGAAATAGTAATGTCAATACAATTTTGATCTTAATCTCATACCTGAGAGAACGAATGTATAATAATGAAATTCTCATGAAAAGGAAAGTACCTAAAATTACTAAATAAGCCATCCTGCTCAGTAGACTGTATGCACATGTTAAGTGGATAGAAAGAATGGATGGAGAAAGAATGGTGGTTGTGTTAGTAGTCTTTCCATCTCTTGATTCAATGTCAGATATTTTGGAAATGGCACCACAAATCTTTACTTCAGTAATTTATGAACACACTAAATGAAACTTCAACAAGAAGTTCACTGTGTTACATAGTCCTATAACTCTTGAATCAGCTCAAACAGAAGACAAATTTTGGAGGGTAAGCTAAAAAAAAAAAAAGCATCCTTTTCGTACTTCACCTCCTTGAAAACATTTTACTATGTCATAATGAGATTCCCTAAACAATGGATTCTTAATAACTTTGTTCAAAATAGGTGGTAATTGTTCTAACTATAAACCTCTCAAAAATCATTTATTAAAATCCAATAAATGTTGTATTTATGTTGATCGGAAATATATTAAGTATTATTTCATTTCAATAACTAAATGAACTACATGCAGGCTATTTAATTACCACACCATAAAGTAGCAATTCTCTTTATGACTTTTCTAAATATCATTATGGAATGGGCACAGCCAAACAAGAAATTAGGGAAGGGCAAATGGAGATTGGTAAAAAACCTGAAATTTTCAAAACACAAATTATAAAGTATCTGTCACTAGTGCTTAGAAACGTAATTCTGTCTGTAAAGTATATTAAGATGTATCAGTAGTGTTCATAAAATGTAAATTCGACCAGCATGAGTAATTCTAAACCTCACATAAAGCTAAAATTATATTCTAATAAATATATTTTTAGAATCATCTCTGAAACTAATTGACTGAATTCTTATATTAATCAAATAGTTAAGCAGTCCTGGATCATTATACTGACATGATACCATGTCTATGTTTCATATAAGTGATCAGTAAATAATTAAATTTTTAGGAGGGGGGAGATGGAGTCCAGCAGAATGAAGACACCAGTCAAAATGAAGAAAATGATTCCCATATTCTGCTGCCACTGGAATAACAGAGATAACTATAATGCATTTTTTATTATCTCCCTTCTGTCCAAATCACTCAATTATGCAACAGTCATCAGATGTGGGTGGAATCAATTCCATGCCTAATTCTCGGAACAGGTCCTAATGGGCACAAATGAATGTCATTCCATCCTCTTGCATTCCACTCACCACAGTAAGGTCCGGTCAGGATGAGGCCAAGGCATCCTACAAGAGGAGGGGGCTCTTTACTCTCCTGAAGAGTCTGCTGTGCCCCAGGCAGACCTGGGATCACCAAACTCATTTTACTACAGGCAAAGCCAGCCTGAGGGTTAGCTAACTCCTCGAGGGTGATGGAGCCAGGGGGATGTTGGGGTTGGGGGTGGAGAAAAGAAGCCTTGGCTTTAATCAAACTATGCCTGAAGCTTACATTACACGGAAATCTCTGTTAGTTAAGCCAACAAACTATCTTTTAAGGAAGTTTCCTGAGTTGTTGGGATGGGTTGTTACTTGCAATTCTAAACATTCTAACAGAACCACAGATGGTGATGGTGATGTGTCTCTGACATACAGACCTGGCCACCCTTACAACAGCCAGGAGATGTGGCAGGTATCATTTTCCTCCTTTATAAAGTGAACAGCTGAGGCTATGAAGAGGGGAAAGAATTCATCAGAAGTTACCTGGCTGGTAAGGTAAGATCTCAACTGCCTTTGATGATCTATCACTCGATGCAGTATCTGTACATAGGAAGGAGATTACCACTGTTGTCTCATTTTCTATATTGAAAACTCTTATTTTCTTGAATTGTCATTCTGCAGTAGCTGTCCTACTTTTGTGGAATGTAAAGTATTAAATAACACAATTTCATAATATTTAAATGAAATCACAAAGGTAAAAGTGGCATTACCTGTCCATGAAGGATAAATACCTTCATTACTCTGTCTCCTTGCTTTCATTTCTGCCTTTCCCCACCCCCATCCCCCAAGCAACCAAGGCACCCAATAGCCAGAGGGATATTTTTAAAGCAAAAAATCAATCACAACCACTTCCCTCCCTGCCTCAAATCAGCCAATGGCTTCCAATTTCAGCCAGAATAAAATCTAGACTCCTTGGTTCCCGCTGTAACTATCCTCTCTCCTCTTCCTCCACTGCCACCCTCCTTCAGTGCCTCCCTTCGGCCTTTCTTTCAAACACCCTGACCCATTCTCTCTGGGCCTGTGCTCTCTACTTCTTTCCCAAGTTCCTTCCAGGTCCTCCTCCCCAAACACATTCAAGTCTTAGCTGCCTCAGCAGACTTCTTTCAAATGGCACAGTAGCCTAATTTAACTCCTTCCCAGAACTGATCAGGGTCCAGTGTTATCTTGATTTATTTTTTGTAAAGCTAAATCTCTCTCTCCCAGAAGGCAAGCCTCTCAAAAGCAAGGGAGATTCATCACTATACTCCACGCCTAGAGCAGTGCTGAGGTGTATAGGAGTACAGGGGTCAACCAATAGTTTACTAAGATTAACTGATTAAATCTAAGATTCTACAAAGGCCACAGTAACCAAAACTCTTATATAATGCTTTATTTTTAGCCGAAAACAAGAACTGCAAAGTCCAGAATTCTCTTTTAAAGATTTTTTATCTATCCTAGATCATACTTGATTCTTTCTAATCCTGGGTACCATTATTCTTTAATCTATGAAAGCAAATTTATGAAAAAACAGTTCAGTTCAGTTGCTCAGTTGTGTCCGACTCTTTGCGACCCTATGGACTGCAGCATGCCAGGGGGCTCCCTGTCCATCACCAACTACCGGAGCCTACTCAAACTCATGTGCATTGAGCCAGTGATGCTATCCAACCATCTCATCCTCTGTTGTCCCCTTCTCCTCCCGCCTTCAATCTTTCCCACCATCAGGTCTTTTCAAATGAGTCAGCTCTTCACATCATGTGGCCAAAGTACTGGAGTTTCAGCTTCAGCATCAGTCCTTCCAATGTATATTCAGGATTAATTTCCTTTAAGATGGTTGGATCTCCTTGCAGTACAAGGGACTTTTAAGAGTCTTCTCCAACACCACAGTTCAAAAGCATCAATTCTTTGATGCTCAGCTTTCTGTATAGTCCAACTCTCACATCCATACATGACTACTGGAAAAACCATAGCTTTGACTAGACAGACCTTTGTTGGCAAAGTAATGTCTCTGGTTTTTAATATGCTGTCTAGGTTGGTCATAACTTTTCTTCCAAGGAGTAGGCGTCTTTTAATTTCATGGCTGCAGTCACCATCTGCAGTGACTTTGGAGCCCCTGAAAATAGTCTGTCACTGTTTCCACTGTTTCCCCATCTTTTTGCCATGAAGTGCTGGGACCGGATGCACAAGACCCTATTTCCCCCTCAGTCAGTCTCTCCCATCAGGAAGCTTCCATAAGCCTCTTATCCTTCTCCATCAGAGGGCAGACAGACTGAAAACCACAACCACAGAAAACTAACCAATCTGATCACATGGACCACAGCCTTTCCTAACTCAATGAAACTATGAGCCATGCCGTGTAGGGCCACCCAGGACAAATGGGTCATTGTGGACAGTTTTGACAAAATGTAGTCCAGTGGAGAAGGGAATGGCAAACTGCTTCAGTATTCTTGCCTTGAGAACCCCATGAACAGTATGAAAAGGCAAAAAGATGAAAAAAAAATGTCACTTTAAAAACAACAGTGGTAGAATTTGGTACTCATAAAGAAAATTAAAAGTACATCTGAATTTTTTTTCAAGTACCTACTTCTCAAAACTCAATAACAGGCACATAGGAACTTTGGGGAGTAATGAAAATGTTATAAAACAAGATGGCAATGATCAATGTACAAATATACAAATTTTAAAAATCAGTCATTTTTAAAAAATAAGGAACAATAAGGAAACAACCCAATTTAAAAGTGGGTGAATGTTTTCACATTTCACCAAAAAAGATAGCCTAATTGCAAACAGGCACATGAAAAAAAATGCTTTGCACCATTATTCATTGGGGAAATATTCATTAAGATCACAATGAGATAGCACCTCACACATTTCATAATGGATAACATTAAAATGGGCTTCCCTTGTGGCTCAGCTGGTAAAGAATCCACGTGGAATGGAGGAGACCTGGGTTAGACCCTGGGTTGGGAAGATCCCCTGGAGAAGGGAAAGGCTACCCACTCCAGTATTCTGACCTAGAGAATTCCTAGTCCATGGGGTCAGAATGAAGCAGGGCAAAGACTAATAGAGTTTTGCCAAGAAAATGCACTGGTCATAGCAAACACCCTCTTCCAACAACACAAGAGGAGACTCTATACATGGACATCACCAGATGGTCAACACCGAAATCAGATTGATTATATTCTATGCAGCCAAAGATGGAGAAACTCTATACAGTCAACAAAAACAAGACCAGGAGCTGATTGTGGCTCAGATCATGAACTCCTATTTACCAAATTCAGACTTAAATTGAAGAAAGTAGGGAAAACCGCTATACCATTCAGGTATGACCTAAATCAAATCCCTTACGATTATACCGTGGAAGTGAGAAATAGATTTAAGGGCCCAGATCTGATAGATAGAGTGCCCAATGAACTATGGAATGAGGTTCATGACATTGTACAGGAGACAGGGATCAAGACCATCCCCATGGAAAAGAAATACAAAAAAGCAAAATGGCTGTCTGGGGAGGCCTTACAAATAGTTGTGAAAAGAAGAGAAGCGAAAAGCAAAGGAGAAAAGGAAAGATATAAGCATCTGAATGCAGAGTTCCAAAGAATAGCAAGAAGAGATATGAAAGCATTCTTCAGTGATCAATGCAAAGAAATAGAGGAAAACAACAGAATGGGAAAGACTAGAGATCTCTTCAAGAAAATGAGAGATACCAAGGGAACATTTCATGCAAAGATGGGCTCCAATAAAGGACAGAAATGGTATGGACCTAACAGAAGCAGCAGATATTAAGAAGAGGTGGCAAGAATACACAGAAGAACTGTACGAAAAAGATCTTCATGACCCAGATAATCATGATGATGTGATCACTAATCTAGAGCCAGACATCCTGGAATGTGAAGTCAAGTGGGCCTTAGAAAGCATCACTACGAACAAAGCTAGTGGAGGTGATGGGATTCCCATTGAGCTGTTTCAAATCCTGAAAGATGATGCTGTGACAGTGCTGCACTCAATATGCCAGCAAATTTGGAAAACTCAGCAGTGGCCACAGGACTGGATCAGGTCAGTTTTCATTCCAATCCCAAAGAAAGGCAATGCCAAAGAATGTTCAAACCACCACACAATTGCACTCATCTCACACGCTAGTAAAGTAATGCTCAAAATTCTCCAAGCCAGGCTTCAGCAATACGTGAACTGTGAACTCCCTGATGTTCAAGCTGGTTTTAGGAAAGGCAGAGGAACCAGAGATCAAATTGCCAACATCCACTGGATCATGGAAAAAGCAAAAGAGTTCCAGAAAAACATCTATTTCTGTTTTATTGACTATGCCAAAGCCTTTGACTGTGTGGATCACAAGAAACTGTGGAAAATTCTGAAAGAGATGGGAATACCAGACCACCTAACCTGCTTCTTGAGAAATCTGCATGCAGGTCAGGAAGCAACAGTTAGAACTGGACATGGAAAAACAGACTGGTTCCAAATAGGAAAAGGAGTACATCAAGGCTGTATATTGTCACCATGCTTATTTAACTTATATGCAGAGTACATCATGAGAAACGCTGGACTGGAAGAAACACAAGCTGGAATCAAGATTGCCGGGAGAAATATTAATAATGTCAGATACGCAGATGACACCACCCTTATGGCAGAAAGTGAAGAAGAGCTAAAAAGCCTCTTGATGAAAGTGAAAGAGGAGAGTGAAAAAGTTGGCTTAAAGCTCAACATTCAGAAAATGAAGATCATGGCATCTGGTCCCATCACTTCATGGGAAATAGATGGGGAAACAGTGGAAACAGTGTCAGACTTTATTTTTTTGGGCTCCAAAATCACTGCAGATGGTGACTGCAGCCATGAAATTAAAAGATGCTTACACCTTGGAAGAAAAGTTATGACCGACCTAGATAGCATATTCAAAAGCAGAGACATTACTTTGCCGACTAAGGTCTGTCTAATCAAGGCTGTGGTTTTTCCTGTGGTCATGTATGGATGTGAGAGTTGGACTGTGAAGAAGGCTGAGCGCCGAAGAATTGATGCTTCTGAACTGTGGTGTTGGAGAAGACTCTTGAGAGTTCCTTGGACTGCAAGGAGATCCAACCAGTCCATTCTGAAGGAGATCAGCCCTGGGATTTCTTTGGAAGGAATGATGCTAAAGCTGAAACTCCAGTACTTTGGCCACCTCATGCGAAGAGTTGACTCATTGGAAAAGACTCTGATGCTGGGAGGGATTGGGGGCAGGAGGAGAAGGGGACGACCCAGGATGAGATGGCTGGATGGCATCACTGACTCGATAGATGTGAGTCTGAGTGAACTCCGGGAAATGGTGATGGACAGGGAGGCCTGGCATGCCGCGATTCATGGGGTCGCAAAGAGTTGGACACTACTGAGCACATTTTATAATGGATAACATTAAAATAATTGACCCAATGAAGTTCTGAAGAGGCTGTGGTGCTCCCAGGACTTTTACCCATTGCTGGTGGGAATATATAATGAGGTAGCCCCTTTGGAAAACAAACTGCCAGTGCTCAACAAAGTTTAACATACACTTGGCATGCTAGTCCCACCCCATGAAGTATGAGAAGGACTCATACTGAAGCTGAAGCTTTAATGCTTTGGCTACTTGACAGGAAGTGCTGACTCACTGGAGAAGACCCCAATGCTGAGAAAGATTGAGAGCAGGAGAAAAGGGGGGTGACAAAGGATGAGATGGTTGCATGGCATCATCAATTCAATAGATGTGGGTCTGAGCAAACTCCAGGAGATGTTGAAGGACAGGGAAGACTGGTGTGCTGTAGTCCATGGGGTTGAGAGAGTCAGATATGACTAAGCAACTGAACAACAAGTATGAAAACTATGTTCAAACAAAAACTTGTATGAGAATGTTTACAGTAGGAATATTTATAGATTTATGACCTCAAAAAATCCAAATGTTTTCTCAGTTGCTGAATGGACAAACTGTGGCACAATGGGACTATACTCAGCAATAAAAAGGAATAAACTATTCATATATATAATGTGGATGAATTTCAAATGCATTATGCTAAATTTAAAAAGTCAAGACTCAAAATGTATATCATAATGCCTCCATTTATATGACACTCTGGAAGAAGCAAAATTAGAGATGGAGATCGTTTTCAGGCATGGCAGGTTGGCGTGTAGGGGAGTTGGGGAGGGGAAGGAATGACTGCAAAGAAATAGCATTAGAGAATTTTGAAGGGTGATAAAAAAAACTTCCGCATTTAGATTGTGGTGAGAATTACATGATGTGCATCCATGGACCTCTACACCAAAAAGAGTAGATTTTCACACTCATTAGGGTGGCTATTATTAAAAAAAAAAAAGTGTTGGCAAGAATGTGAATTGTTGTGAATTGCTGATAAATATGTAAAACAGTGCAGCCACTCTGAACCATTAATGCCACAACTGCACCCTTAAAAATAATTAAAATTTTTAAAATGTATGTTATATACATTTTGCTGTTTGTTGTTCAGTCACTAAGTCATGTCTGACTCTATGGAACCCCATGGACTGCAGCATGCCAGGTTTCCCTGTCCTTCCCCATCTCCCAGAGTTTGCTCAAACTGAGTTGGTGATGCCATCCAACCATCTCATCCTCTGTCGCTCCCTTCTCCTCCTGCTGTCAGTCTTTCCCAGCATCAGGATCATTTTACAATCTTAAAATTAAAATTTTAAAAAGTCTGATGCACTCCAAAGATTTGGTTCTGAACTTCCAAGGCCACATTAAAAAGTGATCATTGCTAGCTACAGGGGGGAAAAACAGTACATTTTATTCTGTGTAAATCTATATCTATCTGAATGAATGTAACATACCGGAAGGAAAGTACATCTGAATCACTACTGCAGGACTTCATTGTCGTAATCACAGTTTGCTCTGGAAGTCTGTTTTGTTTATCCCCTTTTAAGAAAAAGAAGTAACATGGGAAGCATGAGGTGCTTTTTTTTTAATTTATAGGTGTAGAACGATGAAGTCAGATTTACATTTTTCTCCTATTTTAATTTTTAATGAATCTATATTCTCCTATCCCCACTCCTCTCTCTCTCTGTCCTCTCTGTTGGAAGAGAGAAACAAACGGCCTACCATCAATTTTCCAACATCCAGACGTCTATCCACCCGGGGTCTTTCAGCATCTTCACCCTTCTAATGGGTAGTAGTAAGTAAGTAGCGTCGCTCAGTCGTGTCCGACTCTTTGCGACCCCATGGACTGTAGACTACCAGGCTCCTCCGTCCGTGGGATTCTCCAGGCAAGGGTACTGGAGTGGGTTGCCATTTCCTTATACCAGTAAAGGCATAAACAAGAAGAATTTGGGGAAACAATTATGCTTGCATCGATTAGGAATAAGATTCAAATCCCCCCCCCCCCCAAAAAGATTCAAATCCCTCATATGCATCATTTATCTCCTCTTATACTAATTAAGACAGCCTCTTGGTTTTCTTTCAGTTCTTTAAGTATGCCAAAGTTTACTCTCAAGACCTCTGCACGGGCTGTTCCAATGCTAGCCAACATCCTCACCCTCCTCCTTTCTGATTGGCTCTCCCTTCTTTTGCTAGCCCCACCTCCTCTCCTCTGATTGGTTCGTCTACCTCTCTGATTGATTGGTTCCTCCGCATTACCTTCTGTGATTACCTTCTGTGATTACTTCCAGAACAGGCCATCCAGTTCTAGGTTGTTGCTCCCACCCACACTGTTCAATAGATATTTGTCGAGTAATTAATTCTAAGGGCCAAGCCCATTCCATAAGAAAACAGCAGTGAACAATACAAAGCTTACCTGTGGGAAGTTAGGGAATATGACAAAACAAAATGAATGGGGTAAGGCGGCAGAGTGAGGAGAGGGAAGGGAGGATACTGTTTTAAAGAAGATGGGCAGGTAAAGATTTTTTAAAATTTTTATTCCCAGATAAAAGAAACAGCAAGTTCAAGCGCTCTGGGGCAAGGGTGTGCTTGGAGCATTAGAGCAACATTGTGTGTTGGGGGGTAGGGGTTGAGGAGGGGGAGGGTGGGAACTTGGTGGTGGGAGGGGAGATAAGAAATAAAGCCAAAGATATCAGAGACCAGGTCACTCTGGCTGTAAAAGCCACTGTAATTTTGAATTTTACTCTGGAGTCAGATGGGAGCCTTTAGAGAGTTTTGAGCCGAGAAACGATATCTCTGACATATATTAAAAGGATTTTCCCTTGTCTTTCTAATAATCCTTGTTTCTTTAATAACATTACTAAAACAATTTATAACTCATATTTATATGATTACTTCTTCAACGTATTTCCCCTAGTTAGGTGCCGAGGGCGGCTCTTATTCAGAGAGGACACCATCCAAGCAGAATAAGAGTAGAGATCTTGTCTCTCTTCTTTTAACCATGAACTCAAATGCAAGCATAGTACCTGATATACAGTATGTGCTCAACACATATTCACTAAATAAACTAGCTGATGAATCTAATCTCTAGGATAACAGAGCTCTAAGTACATAATTTGCAAGTATACATACATTTTGGTATTTTTTTATATTCCTAAATGGCCTGGATATACATACCTAAGCTTTCTCTAACAGGAAGAAATAAAACATCAGAACTCAACCAATAATTAAGGTGCTTATTTCTAGACACTGTCACTCATCGGAAACATTTTACATCTTTAGTAGCAAGTGCAGGCTCAAGACATTATACTTAAGTCTAGAGTAGGTAATGAAATAGAAACATAGTAGCAGAAGCTAAATTCAGAATAGTATCAGAAAGTTACCAAATCTACTGTTTAAAGAAAGTGAAAGTGAGAGTGAAGTTGCTCAGTCTTGACCGACTCTTTGCAACCCTGTGGACTGTAGCCCACCAGGCTCCTCCATCCATGGGATTCTCCAGGCAAGAATACCGGAGTGGGTTGCCATTTCCTTCTCCAGGGGATCTTCCTGACCCAGGGATTGAACCCAGGTCTCCCATATTGCAGGCAGACGCTTTAACCTCTGAGCCACCAAGGAAGCCCACTGTTTAAAGATGGCCACCCAATTTCTGTAGCCCAGACATTTTTGGAGTCCTCACCATGTGCCAGAGACAGTGTTAACATACCAGGACTAGACAGATGAATAAATCTGGGCTCTTTCTTGTGAGAACTCACGCTCTAATAACTCATCTGTACAAAGCTTTACTGTTTGCAGCTCTTGCCCACATTTTTTAACTGATTACACATGGATGCAAGTAAAATTTTCCAGGCCTCCTTGGAAATCTGAATTTACACTAACTGGGATATCAGCCCATAACGAATGAGATGGTTTACAAATCAGCACACAGACTAGTCCCCTATCCCCCCCTTCAAGAGAACAAGAGGGGCAAACATCCCCATTACACATAGGGTAAATGAAAACTACTCTGGATCCAAGACTGCTAAAAACCTCAGTTCTCCAGGCTTTCTCCAGAACTACCCAGAGCAGCAACAACTCAGTGACAGTTTCTAGGGTGGGAGGAATCAAGCAGCAAGAGGCAGAAAACTGGCTCTGTGACAGCAGCTGAGAATATCTCTTATTCAGAGAGGACACCATCCAAGCAGAACGTACCACCTTAAGCTCTTTGGCACTGCCTGTCCCTGAGCTGTCAGGAGAGGCATGGGCTTTGGAGAAAGCTGATCAATAAACATGGATGGAATCAGGACAAAGGAATCCAGGATCCCACTAAGGAGCCCAGGGAGCAATACAGTTAACAACAACAAAAAATCCCAGTGACATTTTATTTGAGCTAGCAAATGTCTAATAAGAAACCCAACAGGTCTTTCTACCCTTCTCATTTCCCGGAGATGAATGTGAAGATCACAGCAAAACTGTTAACAATATTTAAATACACACAAACATATGTTTCACCAATAAGGCCATAAAAATATTCTCAAGCCATTTATAAATACTGTTACATTTATCAGAGAGGTGACAGACTTCAAAATTTCTTCTTCAAATATATTTTCATGGTTACACACAGCACAGTAATTGTTAGGGATTTGTGACCTCCCTGTGATATATATATTTTTTGCCCTATGTAGAATCCTACTTTATTTTCAAGTAACATGGAAATATGAAGACTATTTTAAGCTGGTTAATTATTTTATAGGCGGAGTCAGGGCAGACTGATGAATCAGTACTTCAGTGTATTTATGGATCATTAATTTCTGACCATTCCTCTTTGAATTAAGATTTGTAAAAAAAAAAAAAAAAAAGTTGGCCATCATATACTAGACTCAGTTTGTCTTGTTTCCTTAACGTATGCCTTATCAGCTCTGCCACAGCTGAAGTGATTCCAAATTGCTTTATGACATACTTGGATTTTCTCCTGCTAATAATTTCTCCTTCCTGCCCATGACTGGCAGGCTTCTTCCACACTGCAGTAACGTGGGACAGCTAATTATCTACCAATCCACCTTGCTATTCCACACTTGGCAACTTTTATCTGCACAGGACAGCTGCACTCTCCCGTTTGAAGTGAAATGTCAGTCTCTGCTAATGCAACAAGACTTACATCACTAATGATGTCTCCACACTTTGAAGAAACAACTCAAAGCCTAATTAAAAATTCAGATTCATTCTCACTGGCTTGCTGATTTTCCCTGCCCTTCCACCAGGGCCTTAGAGTATCTTTTAAAATACTCAGTGCAAAAATAAAATGGAAAAAAAAATATATCCAAGGGGAATCCAGAAAAAAAGAAAAAGTGCTGGAGTCTTGGGCTTTGACCTAGTCTTTAAAATAACTGTTATGGTTGGAACAGAATCAGGATGTTATCATGTACAACAGATAAGAATTTCCTCCACTGGCTTCTCTACGACAATGACAACAAAGCACACTATTTCCAGGCAAATATGGACCCGAAGCTACTTCTCAGTTGACCCACCCTGGTATTTGGGAATCAGAACTGTTGTAACTGTAATTAACTTAGAAATCATGGAACTGTGTAAATCTGAAGTAGGGGAAAACTTCTTTTGAATTCAGAATGAAGAGTGGGAAGGTAAAGAGGCTTTCAAATGACATTTATTCTGTTTCATTATCAAATCAAATAAACAACCCTTTGAAAGTAATTGTACTATTACAATTTTCACAAAAAGAAAGAGCTTCATGCTTCTAATAACTAGGGAGAGAGATGCAGTCCTGAAATTCAGTTCTAAAATAGCACTCTTCCTGAAAATTACAGGTAGAATTTCATTCTGAAGATTTTATATAAATCAAAAAAAAAAAATCACAAAAGTTGTTCCTTCCCTAAAGTTTTCTTTTTATGCTTTACCTTTTTAATAATAATAATAATAAAGACTTTGGTTTATACAGGTTCATAATTATAACGTTATTGGTTACTTAAATTTGGTGTTTTAAAAATAGCTAACATCACTGTGGAGTCAGAATTTTGTATTCTTTCAATGGCTCACTGACTTCTAAGTATTTAAATAACAGCTTAAAAAAAAAAAGTCATCTGTCAAATGAGACTATCAGTTATAAGTTCTCAATCATCAAAGAACTAAGCCAAAACTTTTTTTGTTTTCAAAAGAAGAAATTAAAATAAAGCTTCTTGATTAAATCAAGTTTCCTTTCCATTTTAAAGCAAACATCTCTTGGAAAATGAAGCTCCCATGGGATAAGTACTGTGTCCAAAAGTAAGAATCCTAAAAAGTCAAGACCTGAATTCAAGGTCTATCATGTAGTACTGGTGTGACTTCTAGAGAGCCACCACCCATTGGGCCTGTTTCTCACCTATAAAATGAGGGCTGGGGGAGGTCTGACTTTCTCTCTGGTCCTTCTAGTGCTCATACACTTCATCAGTGAATCAGGGAGCAAAGACAGGCTCAGGGCAGGCCTGCTGAGCCTGGGTTTGTACAGCCCCTCAGGGCAGACCACCGGACGCAGTGGGAGGCCAGCCAGCCCACATGCAGGTCAGAGGCAGGGAGACTGCAAAGTAGGCTTTCATGAAACTGGACTGGGGGAAGAAGAACCTAAGTACATAGCAGGCCTTGGGGGCTGGTGGTTGCTAAGCATCTAGCTAAGTCATTTAGCTAAAACCTAAATGACTTCAGTTGAGCTTTCTAGGCACCAAGCTCCTCATTTCTCCATGTTTCTAGTTCATCTCCCCCAGAGCACATCTTCTCCAAAGGCAAGATTCATGCACAAAAAGCAGCTAGTTCCCAACTGAACACTAGGAAGGTTTGGCCAGTCATGTGGAAACAAAAGGGGAGAATCTGCTTGAGAATGTGAGCAATGGGGCCACATGACCTGAGCCATAACCTAGCCTGGCTCAAACTCCTCCCCAGACTGTCCAATCACGTAGGGCAGCCTCTTCCTCTCTCAAGCCAGTGTAAGCTGGGCGTTTTGTTGTTACCTGCCATATATCTCACTGCCATGAAGGATCCAAGGATTCTACTACCCAACCTGTATGCTTGCTTCTCTGAACTCTTCCTGTGCCCTTTCTTCCCTCTAGCTCTCTAAGCTCCAAACCTTAAGGCCATCTTTCCATTCTCTGAAGAGCCATCACGAAAGTCTTCTGGGAACCCCACCCTCTGGCTAACTAATTCCTATTCATTCTACTTTTCCTAGAAGACCTTCCAGAAGCTTCCACCACCCCTAAGCAGGTTAATATCCCTGACATACTTTCTCCAAGCGTCTGGAACCTCCTTTTTCATACCATTTCATTGCTTTGGAAATTAACTGATGGATATCTCAGAATGAACATGGTGCCTGGCACCAAATAAACATTCAATGACTGTTTAAGTAATTATAATGACAGGAAGCTCATCTCCTAAAACAACCCAACTTAAACTCTATTCTATGAGAAAGCTGTCCTTTTCTATTATATGGAAACTTACTTCCCCAGAATCTTTACACACAGTCACTGACTTTACCTCCTAGAGCTCACTGAATAATTCTAATCCAGACACTGCAAATTGGTGGCTTCTGGCCTGATCCAGACAGCTGGCATGTTTGGTTTGGCCCACACAGTGTTTTGTTTTATTTTTTTTCTATCTGAATTAGTTCCCAACATTTTAAGAATTGAGAGATTTCATTGAAAACCCAGAGACCCAGCTTCTCCTGAAAACCAGAGTCAAGTGGCCACACTGGCTCCACACTGCCACATGGCAGCAATTGGCAGAGCTGGGTAGCACCTGCTTTTCAGCCCTGGCATGTGTCCTCCCTTTCCAACAACCAACACCATGCCCTACTGATCTACACCTGGCTTGCCTCACTCTGCCTAACTGAACCCTGGAAATGTTAGTTAGCAACCCCGGAGTGGGCATGGATCTTGATCCCATGTTTCAGCATTTTTTTCTACACTGCCTTGACCCATTCAGGTTAGTTAGCTTCTCTGATAAAACATGAGCTCTAGGAGGGAAAGCTCTGGACATTCTATACTTTCCCCTCCACTCTCCTGGCCTCAGAGTCTATAGTGGAATCTGCTGGCAAACTCATCAGAAGATAATTATGTCCACAGTCAGCCTTTTCTCTTCAGCCTCTTCCCTTCCCTTACAGTTTATTTTGCTTTGTTCCTTTCTCTTTCCTGCCTTCCATCTCTGAAATAGGGAGAAAGCAGGAGAAGACATGGCTCAGACTGTAAGCTGGGCACTAAGAAAACACAGAAACTCACAGCCTTGTGGGGAAAGCAAGGCATGAAAATGAGGGCCAGAAGGCATATGCCCATGAGAAAAAAAGGGCCCTAGAGGAGCTTCCCAAAAGAATCTTAGGTGTTACATCTGGAAGGCAAAGGAGGCTGCTGAACAAAGATACCAGCTATTTTGCAAAGGGCTACAGTACGCACAGTGGCTCAGTGGGAAAAGAATCCACCTGCAATGCAGGAAACCAGGGTTCAATCCCTGGGTCAAGATGATCCCCTGGAGAAGGAAATAGCAACCCACTCCAGCATCCTCACCTGGGAAATTCCATGGACAGAGAAGCCTGGCAGGCTGGAGTCCATGTCATGACCGAGAAACTAAACCACCACCACCACACGGCAATGGTTTTGCTCAGGCATGTCATAAAACATTTTCAAGCATACACCCTCTAAAATATTTGTATTGATGGACTGCAAATTCTATATACTAGTATATCAATACATTATGCATATTCTAAAACATTACTATAGAAATTAAGAATGTAATAAAAATGTTACAGATAAAATTATGGGATACCTGGAATTTCCTTCAAAATAATCAGGGAGGAGGGAAAAGAGCAGGTAGAGACAGAGATGAAACCAGCCTGACCACACGTAGATAGCTTGTTTAAGCCGGGTGAGAGGTACAGGAATATTTTTATGCTCTTCTCTTTACTTCTATATATTTTTTCAAATCCTTGTATTAAAAAAGCTTAAAAGTAAATAAGGGAATTCCCTGCTGATCCAGTGGTTAGGATTTCATGCCTCCACTGCAGGGAGCACGGGTTTGATCCCACATGCTGTGTGGTGTAGCAAAAAAAAAAAAAAAAAAGTAAATAAAATTGACTCTAATTGGCAGGTCTAATACTTTCTTCATAAATATCAAAGGACGGTTTTGCATCACATCCCTGAGGTCAGTGCACCACACTTTGGTAATCCCTGGGTCAGAGGACTGACTGCACTGAAATCTGCAGGTTCTGAAGCTTAGATTTCAGTTTCACTCCAGCTCTGGAGCTGCAAAATTTTTGTTGGCTTCCAGGTTCTGTGCCCTGGCACTAAACACACTGTCCATGTTTATTTCTGTTTACTGATTGTTCCTATGTTAGACTGTATGCTAAAAGAAGTCCCCCCATTAACCAAATGAAGCTCAAAAGTAATTTAATAATATGCTGGAAGTGACAGAGTTAATAACTAGTAGAGTCAAAACTGGTGCCCTTTATATTTTGACCTCCAATATACTTTTACTCCAGGTTGAAGCAGATTCAAAACAAATCCCGTTGCACTTAATACCAAACTTCCAGAGTTCTCCAAGGTTCCTGTTGGCTCATCCACTTAAGCTCAAGGAAGGAACTCTTCAAGCAGCAACCAGAAATAGCACCAAGTTATAAAGTGTGAAACCATCCCCTTCCCCTCCCCCACACCTCTCCAGATTTAAGTACAACTGGCAGGAAAAAGCTAAGCAGCTAAGACAGGTATTAGTGGAGAGGAAGGGGAGGAAGTACTGATACTAAGCACACCGGGGAGAGTCCCTCAGAAGTGATTCAACATGTTTTTCTTTGCACTCATTCTTACCAAGTTCAGTTCAGAGTCATCCACCAATGGTCAATTTTGTTCTACTCCAAATGAGCAATCTCAGAAGAAAACAAGACTGCAGCTTTCCCATTAGGGCTTATACTACACATAGGGCATAGAATCAAATAACATTATTTGCATTTTTTTCCATTCCTAAAATGTTCTCAATTGCCTAAGTACATATTCAAATCATCCTAAAACATACCATTCTTGGTATGATTGACACGACTAGGGGGCAAATGCCAACCTTATCTAAACATCACTGTAAATCAGCATGAAGTTATAGTAGGGCCACCAGGGTGTTGATGTGAAATAACCACAGAAGCCCTAGATGTGATGGCCAGAGAAATAAGACATGGAGCCATATGCAGAGGTACAAGAGTTACAGTCACCCCCCTCCCCCATCAAGAATTTAAGACATAGCAACTCCCTTGTCCAGTACCACCAAGGGGCCTCAGAAATGTCTGAAGAACTGCTTATTTGGTTCCCCTTAATATCTGAGGCTGCTGATGTTTTCAGGACTGCCCTCTGTGTGTGGCAGATCACTTAAAAGGCTGCAGGAGGAGTAGTCAGCTTCATGACCTCACCAGATAATCTTGGCAGCCCTCCTCTGCACTTCCATAATGCCCTGTTCCTCTCTGCAGCATGGTACTAGCCCGCTGCTTTCTAACACTTCTCCGCCCCTCACTAAACACCTCCTTTTGTATCTGTCTGCATCATCAGTTGAGAGCTTCAGGGCACAGACAAGATCTTATTTACCTTCTATCCCCTGCGTAAAGTGAAAGTGAAGTCACTCAGCCGTGTCCAACTCTTTGTAGCCCACCAGGCTCCTCCGTCCATGGGATTCTCCAGGCAAGAATACTGGTGTGGGTTGCCATTTCCTTCTCCAGGGAATCTTCCCAACCCAGAGATTGAACCCGGGTCTCCGCATTGCTGGCAGACGCTTTAACCTCTGAGCCACCAGGGAAGCCCTATCCCCAGCTTAAGCCCAAGCCAAAGCCCCTCATAGAAGTCTCCCCCAAAGTTTGTTGAATGTATGCAAATATGAACAATGAACTTAATGCTTTTCTAGGGCATACAAAGTCAGCCTCCCCTTTCACTTTCAGCTGCAGCCACTATTTACAATGCTGCGCTATATTTTCAGTCAATAGCTCACTGCTACTGAGCCTATCAGTTCTGTCCTGTCTGCCTCCTTTCCTTCCATTTGAGGTGAAGCTCCTCAGACTGTACTTCTGGCGTTTCTTCTGCCCCTATTGGAAGGATTCTCCCCACCCATCCCCCTTCCAGGCCCCATACAGCAGCTGTCTGACCAACCTGCTGGTGCGTCTGCCAAGTTCACAGTGACTATGCCCAGCTCAGCAGAGCTGAGTTAGAATTAACATCAAGGCGGGCAACCTGGCTATGTGCCAGATCCTTGCTGTTAGGAAGCCTGTATTGTCATATAATGTTAAATGGGCCTTATAAGTGCCTGGTGAAATGGCTCCCAGGGCCAGATATGCCTTCTAACAAGCAGGCACTGTTGCTTGATTGTTTCACCTGTGCAACCTTACCTCCACCTCCAAATTGTAAACTCCTTAAGGGGCTGTGCTGGAATATCTCCTTTTAAATCCACCAAACACTCAGCTAGCATAGTGCTCTGTGCCCAGTCAGCGTCTAAGGAAATCTCTTTACTGAAGAACAAGCACATCTGCCAACAGTTCCCAGTCCCAGCTCCACATCAACAGGTGCTTTCACATGCACTATTTTCATTAAGTCCACAGAACAGATCTCCAGGAAGAATCATCATTGCCATCTTTACAGATCAAGATCACCTAACTTCTAAAGTGGCAGAGCTGGAACCCAGGTTTCCAATATGGAAACTTTCCATTCCATGATGCTCCTTCATTCAAAAAAATAAATAAATAAAAAATAAAAACTTTTTGCATGAATGAAAAAGCAGAAACAAGGCTCCCTGAACACAGCCATTCTCTGCTCCCTAGATCTCAATGTCCATGGTTTCACTCCACCAGACCCCTGAGGAGATGATGATTAGGTTTTTGACTTTTACTCATGATGTATGAGGCCTGCTGCCAGGGGGGCAGTATTCAGCGGCAACTTTCCCAAGGCACTGGCAAAATTAGTTGGTGCAAATCATTTAGAGATTTTTTTAAACTTTGTCCATTACTAAAAAGGAACCACAACAAAAAACCATGAGCAGGCAGCCACCATGAGAAAAACCTTTCCAAGAAAATCTTTAAGCTAGGCTGCTTTTCAAACTTTCTTTATCAGCCAGCACAAAAACCATGCCACAGGAAACTACACTGCTGAAAGAAGTTCTGGGTTTTGTTTTTGTAAAATTCTTCCTTGTGCTTGTCTTCTGAGAGGTGACAACAGGCCTCCCCCCCTTGGAAGCGGCTTTGCAGTTTCTCAAAAGTAAAAATGGTCTTTGGAGAATTTCAGCAGCAGTGACGTAAAAGTCTGGAAATAGGTTTTTAATTCGTAAATGAACCTACACAAAGTTTCTTGTCAAAGAAGATGCCACCCTGAAAGGTCTGCACTGTACTTGACGTGCCAAGGTCAAGTGAAAAGAGTCGATCCCTTAATTGAGAGAGGACATTCTTTTCCTGCAAAGGGAGGACACCTCTCTCCAACTCCCTCATATCTTTGGATGGAAGTTTGACCCCACTCACCTTAACACCCACATGAGGCTACCTGTCTCAGAGCACCAGATTAGCTCCACAGCTATAATATCCAACATGTCACAAGGAGGGATTATATTATCTGCTCTTTAGACAGCTAAACCCACATAATTTCAGACCCACTGAACAAATCCCAGAGGTTTACAGAGGAAAACTTGAGGCTGGCAACCTTGTTCTAAGGGCAAGAAATGTAACCTGCTTTAGATTTTATTTTACAAATATCTCCCCCCAACCCCCCCCCAAAAAAAAAAACAAGCTGGCAGTCTAACAAAACTGAAAAGAGATTTCCCCCAATTTTCCCAGAAGGAGGCAAGTGGTAGATCAATATACAGCTCAAGAAGAAGAATTTAAATACAGTATGTGCTGCTCCTTTTAAAAAGGGAGAGAAGCCACTTCACATTTTGCCAGACAAAACCCTGTCCCCAGGAGGCCAGCTTCCACAATGAGGTTGCAAAGGTGTTAGAAAGAGGCCAGTTGGGAGGAGATAAAGGGCCATTTGGGCACAAACCCCCCACTGATCAGAGCTTTTTTTTTTTTTTCTTCTTCTTCTTCTAAAGTGTCTCCCTTTCAACAGGGAAGCCTTTTAAAACTACATTTGTTTTGGATCCCTACCTGAAAGACAATGTGTTGGGATCCGATTTCACCTTTTGTCAACGATTGGGTGAGAAACAGTAAAACTGCTGTCAGCATCTTAGAAAAAGCTAGTCCTTAACTTATATGGTGGTGGTAGTGGTGGGAGACCCAAAGGTCCCCTGTCCAGCCCTAGTGATGGGATGAAGATGACAAATGCCTGCTAATCTTAAGATCACTGTCCAAAACTGTAATGTATTAAATGTCTTTATTAAAAGAGGGTCTCTATGCAAGAACACAATTGTGTGTCCTCTGAATTGAAACATTCATCAGTGGAAAAAGAAATTCTAGTTTTTCCCTAACATTTTAGTTCATTTCCTCTAAAAGTCACTTGACTTCTGAGAACTCTGTCAGCAATCATCAGAAATCAGAACATGCATATGGAAAAAATTATAACAATCTGAACCTAAAAGATCTGCATAGAAAAGTTCAATAATGCATCTTAAAAGTTTGTCTATTATGCAAATGAAGAAAAATCGGACTCTACTGCCTTTCAGGGCTGGTGTCTGCACAGAAACACAATTATCTTTCAGGCAAACCATCCACTCCTGAAAAACAAACCACCGAACCGTCTTTCACTACAGCGGTAAAGGTCGGGGGAACTGACTTCAGGAAAACTGTATCATCCTTGGAGGAGACTGGTGGTGGTTAGGGCGGGAGGGTAAAAAAAAAAAAAAAAAAAAAAAATCAGAAACCGGAATCCCAAGTGACTTTAAAACACCTCTCCCGATGGGAGGTAGAAGGGTGGTCACAGTAGACTCGAAATCAGAAACCTCTTCGGAGAACACGTTCCTGGAAACTTCGCTCTTTCGTGAACCACATGCATCACCATTATTATTGTTCGAATACAGAAGAGAATGAGGTTACTTTACAGAAAACTGTTACAGCAAATATTTCAGATTCGGAATGTCAGTTCAACCTCTCCTAATCGAGTGGGCCTTTCCGGCCAAAGAGGTTAAAATAACGGCGAGATAGAATCTCCAGGTGGTTGCTGTTTAGCAATTTTTTTTTTTTTTTTACTACTGTTGGTACTGTTGGTTATTAGTAACATCTTCAGGATTTCTTACTAGCCTCGGGCAATCTTTCTTTAGCACCACCACCACCACCCCCTTCCCCGGAGGACGGATCTGGTAAACAATTTAGAGAAATGGGAACCTTATTCACTATGCTTGCTTTTTCCTCCACCACATACCAAAAGGCGTACACAAAACAAAACAAAAACATTCGAACAGCGCGCAACCAACAACAGCGGAAAGCAACAAAAAACATCCCCCACACAGCACGAGTCGGGAATCTACCAAGCGTCTACCAGGCCGGCCCCTCCCCCAAGGCACCCGGGCTGGGAGAGGGAGAGCGGAGTTCACTCTCCGGACGCTCTCAGCCGGGGCCCAGGTGGCCCTGGAGCAGCTGCGCACCCGGCGGTGCCGGCCCTCCGGGCGCCCATTCTTGCGCCTCGGTCGGGGGGACCCGAAGAGGTGATTAAGGGGGTACAGACTGGGAGCCTCGGAAAACCGTCCAAGCCAGGCGGGACCGTCTGCCCTGGGATGGATACACAAAGAGGGAAAAGGGGAGTTTGTAGAGGTGGCGGGGTTAAAAAAAAAAAAAAAGACTGCGGGAGAAATTGGTGCAAATTAGGAAAGGAGGCGCGAAGGAACCTAAGAATCCTGGCCGAGATAATGGAGCTGTGCTCGGGTAGGGGCATGGGAAATGGGTCCTGCGCAAAGGGCAGGGGCTTCTGCACAGGAGAAAGAGAGGGAGACCCAAGAACTTGGAAGAGGAGTTGGTGTGTTGTTAGGGGATCCACGCAGAGGCCAGAGGTGTCCGGGGCAAAGGGTGCTCTGTGCATGCGGGCGAGGTCGGTGCTCGGTTAAAGTGACCTGTACTGGGGATGGGACCGGGCTCTGCGCAAAGGAGCGAGGCGGGATGTGCCTGGCAAGCTCCCGGGCACAAGGGATGAGGGGTGGGGGGACCCTTACCTGCATGGTGACGACCCCCAGCTCTTCCGCTGCCAGCCTCCGCATCTGGCTCGCCAGCACTTGCGCCTCGTCCAGAATAGAGAATTCGGCGTCTGCCCCGGCCCCCAGTAGCCAGCCCACGACCAGGCAGAGCAGCCAGAGGGGCGGCCGCCGCGCCCCGATCCGTCCGAGCGAGCCCCGACCCCCGCGGGCCAGGGCGGCCGCCCCTGCCGCCTCCTCTTCCTCTGGCTCTCGGGCCATGCCGCCTCCCCCCACTCCCCGCCGACGGGCTCCAAGAGCCGGGAAGCGGGGAGGTAGCCCCGGGTGGTGCGCCCAGGGCCCGCTCGGCGCACCCCGCAAAACTTTCTCGCCCTTCTGCAGCAGCTTCTACGCGCCCCGGCAGCTCCTAAACTTAGGGGGGCGCCCAGTTACGGCGCGGGAGCGCGGGCGGCCACCATCGCCGGATCGGGCGGCCGCGGCAGGAGAGCAAGCAACCGCCCCAGCCGTGTCCCGGACCCCGGCGCCGGCGCGGGCCCCGCGAGGCGGCGGGCGGCTGCGAGAGCTGCGGCGTCCGCACCCGGTGCGTGGCCGCGGGGCTCACAAGGCGAGCCGCGGAGCTTTCGCTTCCCGCGGGTCCCAGCGGAGAGAGGCGGCGGCGAAGGCGGGCGGCTGCAGCCTGGGAGGAGGAGCGGCGATCGGGCTTGGTAGGCTGGGGCAGCCACCCGAGCGAGCAGGGAGAGGTTTAAAAAAAAAAAAAAAGCTGAAAGAAAGAAAGCCAGCGGCGGGGGAAAGGGAGGTGTCTGGTGCCACCACGCTGCGCTCCGGCTCCGTGCACTTCCCGGCCCGGCGGCCGCCGCGGCTGCGGTGATTTATGGAAGCGGGGAGAGAGGCGGGGACATTCCCCCGGTCGCCCCTCCTCTCTCTGCCCGGCTCCCGCCTCAGAACCGGCCCCTGGAGACGCCGCGGGCCCGAAAACAGGCTCTCGGCTCGGGTACCAGACCTGGGGGTCCCTGGAACTTTCTGGTTGCCGGGGACAGCTACCCACCCCAGCTCTCACCACCTCCGACCCCGCGAAGGGACTCCGGGATCCCACCCATCGAAAGTCCCTTTAAGTTCTAGGACGCTGGCTTTCTGCCTGGCAGAGACTTGTGAAGGACGGGACTGCCGTTTGTGTGCCCACTGCTCTTCTTCGGTGTTATCAGTAACAATAGCTAGCATTTGTTAGATCAATGGATTCCTTTTTGTTTTTAACCAACTACTATGTGCCCGGCCCAGGGCTCTGGGGTTTGTATACATTATCCTTTAATCCTCACCACATCCCTGTGAGGTATGTATCTTTATCCCCAAATTTTAGGTAACAAAGACTGAGGCTTAGAGAGGTGGAATAAATTGCCGAAGGTCACCCAGGGGATAAGAGGCAAATCCCGACCTTAAGCAGTCGGAGACTATTGCTCTTAAATAGAACGTAGTTCTTTCTGTCTCTTTTTGGAAATGAACCATCTGATCTCATCAAAAGCAAAAAACAAAACAAAACCAAAAAAATTACTGAGCTGGAATTCACTCCAGACATCCATTCTCTGCAGCGGGGGAAGGGAATTTACTTCCTTCCTGCCTACTCCTGGCTCTGGCTTAGGCTGTCTGAGAAATCACCTGTTGGAAGCACCTGAAACAAATAGATAAGGGTTGGGGGGGCGCTGGGGGGTGGTAAGGCCACCATTCTTCCAAGCCAGGTTCCTGCGTGCAGGTTCCTAGAGGCCAGAGTCATGCCCGAGAAGGAGAAGGCTGTCTAGCAGAGGCCTTAGCAGGACTAGAACCTGGATTTGGTGCTCTCTTCTCTTTACAGCAAAACCTTCTGTTTTACTTCTTTCATGGTGTTGCATTAAAAACGCAAGCTTTCCCTGGCCCATGTTACCTCAAGATTCTTTTTTGGTTCTGAGTTCCCCCATAGGCGCTCTCTCTGCTATACTCTATGTTTTCATTTGTGACACTCTCCATTCTATCCCCCCTTGAGAGGCACACAGGCTTCTTGGAACAACGTCACTTATAATGTACAATGCTTGTTTTACATAATGCTTCCTGGAAGTAAGGTAAGCTTGCTGAAGGCAGGGACCAATCCACTTCTCCATCATCCACACTTAGCTCAGTACCAAGCACAAAGTAAGTACTTTAAAAATGATTCTTGAATTAATGATGGGATTAAAACAAATCTATCTATTGTGTTCCATCTCCAGAATTGAATTGACACTTGGTATCAAGAAGATCCTATAACTGTTTTTTTTTTTTATTGTTACACCATGGCATATGATAATCAGTGATACAAAACATATTCATCCCTGTGGTAAGTGGAAGAGGGAAAAAAAAAAGAAAACAAAAATAATAAATGACAGCTAGCATTAATTTTTTGTCTTAGATTCTTCAAGGTACTGTCATCAAAATTGCCACAAATCATCCTCTTTCAGCAACTCTTTCAAAATGGCTTCTCCATCTTTACTCAGCTTTTATATGTTGTTATTTCTTGGGATTCTAATATTATGTCCCCTTTCTAACTTAAGTTTTTTTGAGAACTCTCATGTTACACCCATGCCTACAATTATTACCAAGACAGCAGAGTATTGCAAATTTCTAAACAAAGTTCAATCTCCCTTCTAAGTGGGATTTCCAAAATTCTTACTGCTTACTAGCTTCTCTACTAGATATCAGTGGCCACCAGTGGTAAAGAATCCACCAGCCAATGCAGGAGACATAAGAGACAAGGTTCAATCCCTGGGTTGGGAAGATCCCCTGGAGGAGGGCATGGCAACCCACTCCAGTATTCTTGCCTGGAGAATCCCATGGACAGAGGAGCCTGGCGGGCTACAGTCCCTGGGGTCACTAAGAGTTTGAGACGACTGAAGTGACTTATCATGAACACATTCTGCTAGACACATTTGAACTAAAACTCATTCCTGCTTTCTGCTATTCTCCACCTAAATCTATGCTATACTGCAAATCTGGGTGGATGTCACCCATACCCCAAACTAGGTACCTCACTCCCCACATCTCTCTCTCATCCATCCCCTGCTCTCCATCTGTATCCCATTGGTTGACTTCAGCTGCACATCACACTTATCTGTAATTATGACCACAGTCTCCTCTCAGGTCTCCATGGAGACCACCTCACTCCCATCTTTCTATTCTCCATGCTGCAACCAAAATCACCTTTCTAAAAGTCAAATCTGAACTTGTCTCTTGCTAACCTAGACATTTCTGATGCCCCATCACAGAGAAATAAACTTAAGACTGTAAACAAGTCTCTCTGTGCTCTGGCTTATCTGCCTTTCTAGACTTCTGGAATCTACTCTGCCCCCCAAAATCCTCACCAACCCCAGAAAACACCTTTGCTGGTGGTATTGAAACTCTCCTCTTCTCCTCACCTGACAAACCCCTACTGAGCTGAGCTGTCACTTCTGTGTAGCCTTCTCTGACACCAGACTCCACAGAACTGATTGCTTTTCCTTTGATTCCCTCTAATTCTTTCTTCTCATAGCATTTATTATCAATTGGAAAGTCATGTTTTCTCCCCCTTACTGGTTCTCATTAGGTCCACCAAACACCTGTAGCCTTAGGACATTCTTAATAAACTGCAAAACCTGAGAAGCAGAATCTCTGGAGGTGGGCTAGGTCCTGGAATGCATATTTTACAGACACCCCAACTCCATGAGTCTTATGAACTGCTGCTCCCCAGGATGGTAACTCACTTATCCAGATCTCTAGCATTTAGTTCAGTGTCTACACTCAGTAGAGTCTCAGTACCCAGAAAGGCCATGTGACTTTTCCTGTGTCACCAACAAGTAAATATCTCAGAAAAATAGTCATTTGCCCAACTAATGTGTGCAAACCTGGGCCTTCAATGGCAGGCTGTGATGTTAGGGAGCCTGGTGTTAGGGAGAATGTTTACACACATATATCCTGGTATGCTGCTGCTAAGTCGCTTCAGTTGTGTCCGACTCTGTGCGACCCCATAGATGGAAGCCCACAAGGTTCCACTGTCCCGGGGATTCTCCAGGCAAGAACACTGGAGTGGGTTGCCATTTCGTTCTCCAATGCATGAAAGTGAAAAGTGAAAGTGAAGTCGCTCAGTCGTGTCCGACTCTTAGCGACCCCACGGACTGCAGCCTACCAGGCTCCTCTGTCCATGGGATTTTCCAGGCAAGAGTACTGGAGTGGGTTGCCATTGCCTTCTAGAGTTACACTATTACAATCATTGATCATATATCAAACTATACATTCGATCAACTGCTTCAAGTCTACTCAACATTTCCATTGAAGGCTCAGTCATATACTTGGTAATACAAGAAATAATAACCTTGTGAACAAGCAAAATACAAATGGCATAGTTAATAACATTAGTGCAATTAAAAGTAAATATTTTAGCCATGAGCCTCCCACACCAGTGTTTTTTTAAAGATTGTCAAGACTAGGGAATGGGTCACTTAGAGCAGATTTTCATGTGGTTCAAATGTGTTACATTAAAGGATTTATGAGGTGCAAAAACACAGCATTCAGTTTGAATTATAGCACAGATATCTCCCTGAGATGCTGTAAGGTGTCCAGGGTCTTGCAGTTGTGTAGCACTGCGTTTCTCATTATAGAGATCTCAGAATTCAATAGGCTAATAGCCCAGTTACTATCATTTAAAGCTTATGAAAGTTGTCAAGGTCCCGGTATATGATGGGCCAATTAAAGCTTGTTGTCTGATGATAGACTATTGAGTTGCCCCAAAGGTTTGAATTTTTCATAAGATGGTATGGGGAATATCTGAACGAACTTTGTGGACAACTCAATCCTAATCCTTAATGGCTCCACTGCATTTAAGTATAATTGCTATACCGTCAGGGCTTCCCAGCTGGCTCAGGGGTAAAGAATCTGGCTGTGACACAGGAGACACAGGTTCAGTCCCTGAGGAAGGCATGGCACCCACTCCAGTCCTCTTGCCTGGGAAACCCCATGGATAGAGGAGCCTGGCAGGCTATGTCCATGAGGTTGCAGAGTGGGACATGACTGAAGTGACTGAGCATGCACTCATGGCCTACCATCAACTCCTCTCAGCACCAGCTGACTTTTCCAGGGAGTGAGGGTAGGGGGCAGCTGATTAGAATTGGGTGGGCTTATAACATTAAGTAGCCAATCTGTAGCACCCAAGGCATGGCAAAAAGATGAACTAAGTCAAGCAAATTTTCATTCTCAAAAAGTTTAGGGAAAATAAGAGGAAAAAGCAGTTAGAAGTTGTAGTTGAAATTAAAGACATGAGCAGTCAAAGGGGACATGAATCCCATAAGACACGTTACAGGAAATCTATCATTATAAATACATATACATATATATATATATATATAATTATACATAAACATTTTTACACATACGTGCAAAATTTATATAAAGCCATATCTGTGTATGTGTGCATGTGTGCATATATGGCCATACAGCATGGTAGCTAAAAGCATGGAGTTTAGAATCAGAAAACCTGGGTTCGGATCCCAAGGACAGTGATTATTAGCTGTGTCATCTCTTAACTTCTCTTAAGCTTCTGTTTCTTCATCTGTACTTTGTAAACAGTAATAACCGAAGTTTTTAAGAAAAGTCATGTAAAGCATCTGCTATGTAGAAGCACTCAATAAAAATGGGGATGTCTGCAAGCTGAAGCTATGAGGGCATAAACATTATGAAGGAGCTAAGAAAGCTGAGCAGAGAAAAAAGTGGAGAACACAGAACCTCTGGCCTGAGAGAGACCATCCCCAAGACTCAGAACAAACTTAGCTTCAGACTTTTCCCATTGCAGTTCAAACCTACATGTTCTATTAGTAAGACTCTTTCCCCCTCCTTTGTCTTGATGTAATTCTAGGGATCAAGGTCAACCATTCTTACAGAAAGGACATCATTGACTGTAGGGCTATTTGAACTACAAAACAAGAAAAAGACTGGTAAGTGGGCCACAACTGTCCAGAAGGCCAGAGACCACCATGAAAGCGCCCTGCTAGTTTAAGCTTCTCCCCAGCCTGCCCTGTACTCCTTACTTATGACCTAACTGGATGCCGGTTCATTATTTGTCTCCTCTTCATAAGCTCCTTAACGTGCAGGCTCATCATTTTCCATTTATAGGTCTGTTTTCTCCATCTTCATGTTTCTCAAAGTGCAGCCTACAGGCTTCTCCAGCAGAATCGTCCATCAGGGACTGTGACTGCCTTATTCGTTGCCGCACTGTCAAGCACAACTCTAACTCTGGACCCAGAGTAGAAACCCAAGAAATGCTGTACCAAAGAATCTTTAGAAATTAGGAAAATCCATGAATCATTAACTGTGCAGAGAGTAGCACTACAGTATTATTCCTTGACTGCTAAAGAAGAATGGACCGAGATTCCTCATCAAATTGACTGCTTGTCCCTATTTTGGAAGGTACAAAGCCACTTCAGAGAGAGACCACCTCCTGGTACTCACGAGCCAAGCTTCTCACCACAGAAAACCTCCAGGTCAGATGGTTTTGAGGAATTCTTGGTTGGATTTCCAAAAAATGTGGTATGGAGATTCCAAGCCACCACAATTCCCCTTTGCATGCTCTGAGGTGGAAATGAGGCCAAGTTAACAACAAATCCTCAGCCTAATGCTTCTGGCAGGCTTCCCATTCAAAATAATAACTGGCTGCAAAATATATGGAATCTGTGAACGTAGGGAGCCTGGGAGAACAGAATCAGTAACTTCAAGGGCAGAAATTAGCACTCACTCATTAACTTTTGTAAGAATTAAGAGCATGGATCCTGGGACACAGAGCCTCCCTGGTTTCAATACTCTTCTTGTTGATTTTGAAAGTCATCAGATTCCCCATTCCCCTTCAAAATGGGAGCTAGCCATGAAAGAATAACAATAATAGATGTAAGTAACTGAGACCCTCCCAAAGGTAGGATGCCATCTATGGCATACAACATAACATTTCTTGAACTCTTAGTGTGTTTCCTATGTTCTGTCATTTAATCTTCAAAACAGAGAAGGTGAGTATGATTTCATATACAGGAAAACTGAGGCTTGAAAGCGAAACAATTGACCCAGAGTTATAGGCCAGCAAGCAGTAAAGCTGGGCTGGAAATCCAGGTTTGTACGATTCCAAACTCTCTTGCTGCTCTGTTATGTGCCTCTCTGAATGAAAAAAAGACAAAAAAATATAATAATTGAAATCCATAGATTTTGGCCTAAGAAACATCCTTATTTCGAAAGCAACAATTTTTATCCTATTAATTTCAGCTAGCATCTATTGAGCAGTTGCTAGGCACCAGCGATTTTACGGGGTGCTAGGGGTACACAGATGAATAAGATTGGTTGTCCTTAAGAACTTTATCATTATTGGGAAAGTTGGAGAATTTAAGAGGTAATACCACATCCAGCAGGTGCCTCAGAGTCTTTGCACCTGCTGGTCCCTGTGTCTTGAATGCTCGTCTTCCAGATATCTGCATTTCACTGTCAAGAACTGTGAAGGATGAGACTTTCCACTACTTGCAAGCCAACAGATCAGCCTACCATAGCCTCAGCTCTGCTGGCAGAAGACACACGCCTCTGGGGTTAGAGAAAAAGGACTTTGTCACTCACAGCAATAGCAGTAGCCCAAGTGCCTGCATTTGTGCTAGGTCTCCAGCCCCTGATTCTCTCCTGTGACATAAAGAGGGCCTGGAACACCTGCACACATCAAGTACCATGAGGAAGAGGAACCCCAAGCCTTATAACCCAAATCTTATTATAATAAAATGCAAACAAAACTGCCCTTTGTCCCAAAGGAAGATATCTTCAATATACTTGACAGAAAGCAACTTTTCCCTAGGCTCTGAAGAAAAGACACTATCTCTACCTATCAAGGCTGTTCACTAAACATCCTTGACATTTTTGTGTAGAAAAACAGGATGGATAGTACCTTACCCACAGGCAGGCAAAAGCACAGGAACTCCACAGAGTTATCTCCCCACATTACTTTTTCTCTAGTCTGGACTCGAATATAAGGTGGAAGGGACCTTCTCTCACCATTCCACTTAAGATTATAACCCCTATAAACCCCTCTCTGGAAATTCTCCATAACCTATCCTTCTATATTGTACTTATACCATTTAGCATCATATGTATTTACTTATTGTGTTTATTGGAAACTTCATTGAGGCAATGATTTTTATGTGTTTTGTCAATATATTCTCAGTGTCTAAAATAGTACCTGACACAGAGTAAGTGTTTGAGAAATTGTTGTTGAATGAATGGATATAATATGGAATGCTCTAAAGAAGGAGGTTTTGCATCAGGTACAATGGGAGGGACAGTTAATCTGAGCTAGGAGGGAGGGAGGGAGGTCAGAGAAATTTTCTAGAGGAGAAGGCATCTGACAAGTGTCGCCAAGGAGAAAAGGGGTCACTCAGGCATAAAAAAAGCATCCCTGGTAAAGAAAAGCATTACAAATGTAGAAAGACCAAAACAATGTGAGGAAAGGATCTGTAAGTTCCAGATTTCTAAGGCATTAAGTGGGAAGGAGCAGTGGCCAAGGTCATTGGTGAGGACACAGGTCTTGGTCCTTGGCCAAGAGACTTGGAGCTTCTCCCTTGAGGGATGGGGGGGTCACAGAGGATTTTAAGTGGAGGAATGACATTTTAGAAAGATCGCACTATATACAGTTCTTTGGGCTTCCCAGGTGGTGCTAGTGGTAAAGAACCCACCCACCAATGCAGGAGACTTAGGAGACATGGGTTAAATCCATGGGTCAGAACAATACTCTGGAGGAGGGTGTGGCAACCCACTCCAGTATTCTTGCCTGGAGAATCCCATAAACAGAGGAGCCTCTTGAGCCAAAGTCCACGGGGTAACAGAGTCAGACGCAATTAAAGTGACTTAGCATACAGGTATAATTCTTTGGGGGACTGATTTAAGGCAAGGACTCTTGACTCAAACACGTTGACTGAACTAAATTTGTTCTTGTTCAGTCACTCAGTCAATTGTGACTCTTTGCGACCCCATGGACTGCAGCACACCAGGCTTCCCTGTCCTTCACCATCTCCTGGAGCTTGTTCAAACTCATGTCCATTGAGTTGGTGATGCTATCCAACCATTTCATCCTCTTTTGTCCCCTTCTCCTCCTGCCTTCAATCTTTCCCAGCATCAGGGTCTTTTCTAATGAGTCGGCTCTTCATATCAGGTGGCCAAAATATTAGAGCTTCAGCTTCAGCATCAGTCCTTCTAACATTCAGGACTGATTTCCTTTAGGATTGACTGGTTTGATCTCCTTGGAGTCCAAGGGGCTCCCAAGAGTCTTCTCCAGCACCACAGTTCAAAAGCATCAGTTCTTCGGTGCTCAGAGTTCTTTACGGTCCAACTCTCACATCCACACATGACTGCTAGAAAAACCATAGCTTTGACTATACAGATCTTTGTTGGGAATGTAATGTCTCTGGTTTTTAATATGCTGTCTAGGTTTGTCATAGTTTTTCTTCCAAGGAGCAAGCATCTTTTAATTTAAGGGCTGCAGTCACCATCTGTGGTGATTTTGGAACCCCCCAAAATAAAGTCTGTCACTGTTTCCACTATTTCCCCACCTATTTGCCATGAAGTGATGGGACTGGATGCCATGATCTTAGCTTTCTGAATGTTGAATTTTAAGCCAGTTCTTTTACTCTCCTCTTTCATCTCATCAAGAAACTCTTTAGTTCCTCTTCACTTTGTGCCATAAGGGTGGTATCATCTGCATATCTGAACTTATTGACTAAATAAGCAACTAAATAGCTGAACTAAATAGCAACTCAAAATATCTAAATATTTCTAATTAAGATGTTGAAATTTCTAAGGCAAAGTATGACGTAGGATTTCAGTTTACAGGATACAGCATGCCTGGGGCTGGTGCATGGGGATGACCCACAGAGATGTTATGGGGAGGGAGGTGGGAGGGGGGGTTCATGTTTGGGAACACATGTAAGAATTAAAGATTTTAAAATTAAAAAAAAAAAAAACAAGACAAAATATAAAATGGAACTTTAGTAAGATCCTTCATGATTTTTTAATAAACATAATAGTAATAAATTAGGCATAACTTAGGGAGTCTTGGAAAGCAAAGAGCCAGAATTGACTCTCAGCTTGTTGTTCAGTCGATAAGTCTTGTCCGACTCTTTGTGACTCCATGGACTATACAGTATGCCAGGTGTCCCTGTACTTCTTTCTGTCTCTCCCAGAGTTTGCTGAAATTCATGTCCATTGAGTCAGTGATGTTATCTAACCATCTCATCCTCTCAGCCAGTTATTCTGAAGTCAGATGACACTTTCTTTCTGTGGGCTTGGTGATTCCCTTGACTGGACATAGTGAGTGGTACAGTTCTTTTCATCTTACAATATGTTTATCTAAAAACTATTTAAGAGTAATAGAATTATCAATAAACCAAAATAACTACAGGGTGAGCATCTACTATGTGCAGAAAATTGTACTGCTTGCTCTGAGTTTTTACTCTGGCTAGGGAGGCAAGACTAGAAATATACAAAGTAAAATAGCAATGAGATATTTAACCACAGATCAAGGCTGTGATAGGAGAGGGAACAAAGTAAATGAATTACACAAACATTGGTTTGCATAGTGAAAACTTGACTATATATGGAAATAAGATGGATAGCAAACACTTTCTGAATGCTTACTTGGTTCTAGGAATGATGCTATGTGTTTTATATGGAATTATCTCCTTTAATCCCTAAAATTCTATGAGTCATAATCATAATAGCTAGTATTTATTTAGGTCCCACTAGGTTCCAGACAGCATGTTAAGTGTTTTAAATGGATTACAGATTACTTTATTTTATCCTTGCAAAGACCCTTTTTAGTAGCTACAATTATCCCCTTGTACAGAATAGGAAACTGAGGCTTAATAAGACTGAGTTCTTTGCCCAAGTTTTCACAAGTAACATGTGATGGTGTCATTATTTAAATCCACTCTTAATTACAGTGCTCTCTTGCTCTATAACAACAAGCAGGTATTGTTATAAAATCTATTTTCCAATGGAGAAAACTAATGCTCAGAAAACTGAGGTCATGAACACATGTCTGTATAAAAGCCAAAACATAGGATCCTAACCACAAAACATCCCAAAGCGTCAGAAATAGAAGTGGCATATATTTTATATTTTATCAATGTTATCCAGCAGACTTGAACTGAGTTCAAGTTGAGTATTAGTGGTAAATGGGGCAAACACAATTCAGATTTTTAAAATCTTTATCATTTACTTACACGAGGGACTTGGCCATATGCTAGTGAACAACATTGTAGCAGGCAGACTGCATACACTTGGGAGCAAGGACAGATCCTGATCTAGTGACTGTGAAAACAAGTAACTGGAAGTGAGGAATTTTACAAAAATGGGCACATTCAATCAGTGCTCTTGTTCTGATGATTCCATGATGCTAGAGAATTCTGGAATTCCTACTGCAGCAGCTGTGTTTCCTTAGCATCATAGTCTCACCCTGTGGCTCGAGGGGTGAAGAAAAGGAAAAAGAAAGGAATATACTTATTTGTATTTTCTATTTTTATCCCCACCTCCACCAGACCCACCAACTCTAAAATGCCCAAGCAAACCTTGCTAATTTTATACTAAATACCTGCCAGAAAGCCTCTAAAACAAGGCTTATTTCACCTGCCATTCATCACTCTAGATTTCCCTGGCCCAATGAGTTCACTTTTTGTTTAAAATTTTTGGCTGCCTTTGGTCTTTGTTGCAGTGCACAGGCTTCTCCAGTTGTGGTATGCTGGCTCAGCAGTTGTAGCACACAAGTTTAGTTGCCCTGCAGGGCACAGGATCTTAGTCCCCTGACCAGCGATCGAACCCGTGTCCCCTGCACTGGAAGGAAGATTCTTAACCACTGGATCACCAGGGAAGTTCACTCTTAAACCCAGATTTTCACCTGGAGCACCCTTGAGTTTGATGAGCCACACTGGACCCATTTGAATTACTCACTCTCTGGCACTAGGCATCTTAATATTGTGTGTTCTTGCCCTCAACTCACAGCACAGACTGGGCAGACTTCCTTCCTGCCTAACCTCAGGGAAGAGCATCACACAAGTGCAACCTGAAGGCATCAAGACTGAAATGAAAGAGTTGTCCTTGAAGTCCCATTTTTTAAAAAATCTGGCTTAATCAGTCTCCAACATTTATTTATCAAGGATCCCATATAAGCTTCAAAATGAAATGGAAATTCTTAGGACACAAGGACCTGTAGACTGTAGACCTAAATACATCTCTCTACTCCCACCACCCCCCTCCTCCCGGCACACATCTACATCATCTGCCAACCAGCCACTTGTTAAGAATCTGCCTGCCAATGCAGGGGATGTGGGTTCGATCCCACATGCTATGGAGCAGCTAAGCCCATGCACAACTCCTGAGCCTGCACCCTAGAGCCTGCGTGTTAGAGCCTGTGCTCTGCAACAAGAGAAGCCACTGCAATGAGAAGCCCGTCCACTGCAAATAGAGTAGCTCTTGCTTGCTGCAACAAGAGAAAGACCACGCATGGCAACAAAGACCCACCACAGCCATAAATAAAAATTTGAAAAAGGAAAAAAAAAGTGTTTAAAAGTACCCCAAACAAGCCACCTGAATCTCTGACTGCTGCTGCTGCTGCTGCTGCTGCTGATGCTGCTGCTGCTGCTAAGTCACTTCAGTCGTGTCCGACTCTGTGCGATCCCATAGACGGCAGCCCACCAGGCTCCCCTGTCCCTGGGATTCTCCAGGCAAGAACACTGGAGTGGGTTGCCATTTCCTTCTCCAATGCATGAAAGTGAAAAGTGAAAGGGAAGTCGCTCAGTCGTGTCTGACTCTTAGCGACTCCATGGACTGCAGCCCACCAGGCTCCTCTGTCCATGGGATTTTCCAGGCGAGAGTACTGGAGTGGGGTGCCACTGCCTTCTCCAGAATCTCTGACTACAGTTCCTCATTGCTCTATCTCATTCCTTCCCTATCTTTGCTCTTTTGATTTCATCTGCTTGGAAAGTCTTCCTGCACTTTCCACCTGGCTAATACATTCTTATTTTTGGAGATTCATGTAGAATCACCTCCCTCTAGGAAAATCTTTCCTGACCACCTCCTCCACCCACCGTGGACAGGTGGTGCTTCTCCATGCTCCCTCAGCCTGTTACAGGCATCACCTTTATCACTCTGCGTTGCAACTGTTACCTCTTGGTTTTATCAGAGAACAGTCACTTCCTTTAGGAGAAAACCAATTTAACACCTTACTTCTCAGTAGCAGATGACAGTCAGTCAGTTCAGTTCAGTTCAGTCACTGTGTAGTGACCAACTCTTTGTGACCCCATGGACTGCAGCATGCCAGGCCTCCCTGTCCATCACCAACACCCAGAGTTTACTCAAACTCATGTCCATTGAGTCAGTGATGCCATCCAACCATCCATCCTCTGTCGTCCCCTTTTCCTCCTGCCCTCAATCCCTCCCAGCATCAGGGTCTTTTCAAATGAGTCAACTCTTCCCATCAGGTGGCCAAAGTATTGGAGTTTCAGCTACAACATCAGGCCTTCCAATGAATATTCAGGACTGATTTCCTTTAGGATGGACTGGTTGGATCTCCTTGCAGTCCAAGGGACTCTCAAGAGTCTTTTCCAACACCACAATTCAAAAGCATCAATTCCTCAGCACTCAGCTTTCTTTATAGTCCAACTCTCACATTCATACATGACTACTGGAAAACCATAGCCTTGACTAGACAGACCTTTGTTGGCAAAGTAATATCTCTGGTTTTTAATGTACTGTCTAGGTTGGTCATAACTTTCCTTCCAAGGAGTAAGCTTCTTTTAATTTCATGGCTTCAGTCACCATCTGCAGTGATTTTGGAGCCCCCCAAAATAAAGTCTGTCACTGTTTCCCCATCTATTTGCCATGAAGTGATGGGACCAGATGCCATGATCTTCATTATCTGAATATTGAGCTTTAAGCCAGCTTTTTCACACTCCTCTTTCACTTTCATCAAGAGGCTTTTTAGTTCCTCTTCACTTTCTGCCATAAGGGTGGTGTCATCTGCATATCTGAGGTTATTGATATTTCTCCTGCCAATCTTGATTCCAGCTTGTGTTTCATCCAGCCTGGCATTTCTCATGATGTACTCTGCATATAAGTTAAATAAGCAGGGTGACAATATATGGCCTTGACGTATTGCTTTCCCTATTTGGAACCATGTCCAGTTCTAACTGTTGCTTCCTGACCTGCATACAGATTTCTCAAGAGGCAGGTCAGGTGGTCTGGTATTCCCATCTCTTTCAGAATTTTCCACAGTTTGTTGTGATCCACACAGTCAAAGGCTTGGCATAGTCAATAAAGCAGAAATAGATTTTTTTTTCCTGAAACTCTCTTGCTTTTTTGATAATCCAACGGATATTGGCAATTTGATTTCTGGTTCCTCTGCCTTTTCTAAAACCAGCTTGAACATCTGGAAGTTCACAGTTCATGTGCTGTTGAAGCCTGTCTTGGAGAATTTTGAGCATTCCTTTACTAGCATGTGAGATGAGTGCAACTGTGTGATAGTTTGAGCATTCTTTGGCATTGCCTTTGGGATCGGAATGAAAACTGTCCTTTTCCAGTCCTGTGGCCACTGCTGACATATTGAGTGCAACGCTTTCATAGCCTTATCTTTTAGGATTTGAAATAGCTCAACTGGAATTCCATCATCTCCACTAGGTTTATTCATGGTGATGCTTCCTAAGGCCCACTTGATTTTGCATTCCAGGATGTCTGGCTTTAGTTGAGTGAGCATACCATCATGATTATCTGGACCATGAAGATCTTTTTGTATAGTTCTTCTGCGTATTCTTGCCACCTTAATATCTTCTGCTTCTGTTAGGTTCATCCTATTTCTGTCCTTTATTGAGCCCATCTTTGCATGAAATGTTTCCTTGGTATCTCTAATTTTCTTGAAGAGCTCTCTAGTCTTTCCCATTCTGTTGTTTTCCTCTATTTCTTTGCACTGGTCACTGAGGAAGTCTTTCTTATCTCTCCTTGCTGTTCTTTGGAACTCTGCATTCAAATGGGTATATCTTTCCTTTTCTCCTTTGCTTTTCGCTTCTCTTCTTTTCACAGCTATTTGTAAGGCCTCCTCAGACAGCCATTTTTCATTTTGCATTTCTTTTTCTTGGGGATGGTCTTGATCTCTGTATCCTGTACAATGTCATGAACCTCTGTCCATAGTTCATCAAGCACTTTATCAGATCTACTCCCTTAAATTTATTTGTCACTTTCACTGTATAACTGTAAGGGATTTAAGTCATACCTGAATGGTCTACTGGTTTTCCCTACTTTCTTCAATTTAAGTCTGAATTTGGCAATAAGAAGTTCATGATCTGAGCCACAGTCAGCTTCCAGTCTTGCTTTTGCTGACTGTGTAGAGCTTCTCCATCTTTGGCTGCAAATAATATAATCAATCTGATTTTGGTGTTGACCATCTGATGATGTCCATATGTAGAGTCTTCTCTTGTGTTGTTGGAAGAGGGTGTTTGCTATGACCAGTGCATTCTCTTGGCAAAATGTTATTAGCCTTTGCCCTGCTTCATTCTGTACTCCAAGGCCAAATTTGCTTGTTACTCCAGGTGTTTCTTGTTTTCCTACTTTTGCATTCCAGTCCCCTATAATGAAAAGGGCATCTTTTTTGGGTGTTAGTTCTAGAAGGTCTTCCAGGTCTTCATAGAACCGTTCGACTTCAGCTTCTTCAGCATTACTGGTCGGGGCATTCAGTTAATGAACACTTGGATCTACCACTTCCTATTTAGCTTTCTTACTGACTGGGAGACTATTTGGTATTTGTAGAAGTAACACATTCAGATGCTTACAAGGACCAGGCAGTAATGTAAAGGCATTAGCTGGCCAGGTGGGACATTAGTCCATCTAGAGAGGCCTTTGGTTTGGGCGTGTGATATTCTTCAGAGCTGAAGTAGGAACCTGGGAAAATAATCTACTTTCTCCTTCTGCCAGTAGATGAAGACTTATCTTTCCCCCACAACACATAAAGAGGTTTCCAACTTTCTCTGAAAGTACTATGCCAATTAGCTCAATATTAAACATCACATTCCCCTTCATCCTTTCCACTAAGTTTTCTGCCAAGTTTCTCTGCCCGTCACTATGAGAGCAGGAACACTATTGCTCACATGTTCTGTTTACCACTTAGCACATGGTGGGTGTTTAATTAGTGTTAAATTGTAACCATAATATGTGGAAGGTGAAAGAAAATGTTAAGTATTTTTAACAAAAGAATATGACAATTATTTTGCTTCTGAAAATGCATTCAACCTATGTGTCATTCCTTGTTTATATGACCTTGTCTTTTCCATTCTATATCAACAACAGGAGAAAAAAAAAATTAAGTTTATGTCATAGTCAACAAGCTAGTTAGCTTACATCTTATCTATTTTGGTCATTCACTCATTCATGCATCCAATAAATAATCTAGGCCTACTAGGGGCCAGGCACTGTGGTTATTACTCCAATTGTACTTAAACCCTTTTTTTTTGTTGTTCACCCCTCAATTTTCTCCTGAGACAACCAAATGATAGCTGTCTGCCAGAATGTGGCTTGGAGTAAGGAGGACAAAGCTGGATAGCTGCAGAAAAACAAGATCTTAATGAAGGGCTTCCCTAACCAGGTCCTGAAGCCCTTCCCGAAAGATTCCACGTACGAAAACTGGAGTCCTGTTTTAGAGGTAACAATCTGCTGCTGGTCAGTGAAGAGTCCAAGGTCAAGTCTCAAGATAGTTCCATATAGTTCTGATGTTCTCCAGTGTACCTCACTGCTGGTTGATACCCCATTCCTGGCCCAAATTCATCTGTTGCTATGAATTGAAGGTCATTTCCTATGAATTTAGCAACTGCTTCAGCCTCAAAAATGGACAGTGGGTAGGTCCCATCACACAGCTGCCTGGCCACATACTCTGCCTCTGGGCTCCAGTGATGATGTTCACACCCAATATCCCTAAGCTCTTTGTAGGTACTGTGTGCTCTGCTAAACAATGGGCTCTCGTCCTCATTCAATCTTCCAAAAACTTGATGAGAGAGACACTGTGGTTTTTCTCAGTTTATAGATGAATAAATTAAATGAGAAAGCAAGATGCACACCCAGACTGTGGATTCTGGCACCAATCTTGTCATTGCTGTTAGACTACCAAGAATCACCCTCTGAATGAGATGTCTTTTTCAGTCAAAGATAACAGTTCAATGGTAAAAAAATACTAACCATGATTCTATATATAGTAGGGACTCTTGTTGCCCTTGTTGCTCCCTTTATTTTATAATAAAATTCCTAATTAAGCCAGATAAATGGCTGCCTATGAAAATGAGTACATTTTCCAGCCCTTCTTAAAGTTCTCTATAACCAGGTGAAGATGTCATTCTGGCCAATTGGATGACACAGAGGTGGAGCATGTCCAGAAACTTCCTTTATAATAATTGCTTTGAACTTTTGGGGAGCATCCTACATAAGAAATGCATTTTATATTATGCCATGTATATTACAGTCACACATATATTTCCAAAACAGAAGTTTTATGTAGAAATACTCACCTTTACTGTGTGGTAAACACTTAGATTTTTTCTATTCGATTCTATTTCATTTTTAAAAGTTATCCATTATATTGATTTTACGACACACTAGTGGGTCATGGCTCACAATTCAAAAAGCATTGCTCTACCAGAAACATTATATATACTTCTTTCTCTTTTTTCCTTTGTCAACACTACTGTCTTGATTCTGAAACAAATGCCTCCACTTTGGACCGTGAGATCAAGGCCACACACAAAGGAGATTCAAGATGGAAGCCATCCAGGTCTCTGTTGTTATAAAACACCATAATAGCTCTATATTACCTACCTGGGCTTTTACACGAGAGAGACACAAGTTCTTATCTAATTTAAGCCACTGTTATTTTGAATTTTCTGTCCCTCATGGCCTAAACAAACCCAATGCACACGGTTTCATCTTCTGTTGGGTGATTTTAGCTCTTGGTCTCGTAACGTTAGCCTCTCCCTTGATCTCTGCTGCATAGGGGTGCTCGTAGCTTCCTGCTGTGGCTGACCTCTGGGTCTCCTCACCTTCTCTTCTAGCTCTCAGTTCCTTGATTCTCCATTTAATTAAGTCCCGACATTAAATTTCCTCCATGCTAAATACTTAAAATATTTGATCTGCTTCCCTAGTGGTCCAGTGGTTAAGAATCTGCCCTGCAATACGGCAAATGCTGGTCCAATCCCTGGTCCAGGGAGACCCCACATGACCAACTAATCCTGTGTGCCACAACTACTGAGCCTGGGCTCTAGAGCCCACGAGCCACAACTGCTGGGCCCGTGTGCCTCATGCCTGGAGCCAGTGCTCTGTAACGAGAGAAGCCTCTGTGGTGAGAAACCTGCACACCCCAAATAGAGAAAGCCCATGCACAACAGCCAAGACCCAGCACAGTCAAAAACAAAAGTAAATCAATCTCTTAAAAGAAAGAGAGCCCCTGACTGGCACTAAAATATCATAGGAAGCACTTTATGTAAAGTTTCTCATTTCCTCCTCATCCTGTATGATAGGCACTATTCTCTGCTGTCCTCCCTTCCCTTACAGTTGATGAAACTGAGACCCAGAAACATTATGACCTGCCCTGGTCACACGGTGAGTGGAGGGGTATCCAACTCCAAAGCGACTACCAGCAGCCTAACTTTCAGAGAGCATGACCTTATCTTTTAGGAATTTTTTTTCCAAAAAGTAATCTTTTTTTAACCATGTTACTGTGCAAAGGTCTAGACACAAAAGCTATTGGTATGACATGGCTCCATGTTACCCAAGTAGGTGGTCTCCATCCTCCAAGTACCTCCCCAAAGCAGGCTAATGTCCTTTAACTTCTGCCTTTAAAAAAGTTTCCAGTCCCTTCCCACCCTAGATGAGGGGGTGCTTTCTGTCTCTTTACATCAAAGTCTTAATTATTCTTCCAGGGCTGCATTTCTTCATTCATAAAATGTTTATTGAGTGCTTAGTATGTGCCCAAGGGCTAGGGTCTGGGGCTGAGCAAACATGAATGTGACTCAGCTCCTGCACTAAAAGAGCTCATTGTCCAGGAGGAGAGACTGGTATATAAAATAATGAAAGGACACAGAGAAGACATTCTTTGGTGAAATCCAGCACAATTGCATCACAGTGGAGGTGTGGATCTTGAACTGGTTCTTGAAGAATAGATAGGACCTTGGGATGTGAAGGGATTGGAGGAGACAAATGGAAGGAACCAACATATGCAAAGAATCAAAGACAAACCATTTCATTTGCATCAAATGAGGGTATGGAGCTTACACACCAAAATGAACCTCAGTACATTTATATTTACCCAAGACTATGTAGATACACATGTATGTATATGTGTATTTCCAGTGGCTCAACCGTAAAGAATCCACCTGTGATGGAGACACAGGTTTGATCCCTGGGTCAGGAAGATCTCTGGGAAGGGCATGACAACCCACTCTAGTATTCTTGTCTGGAGAATCCCATGGACAGAGGAGCCTGGAGGACTATAGTCCATGGGGTTGCAAACAGTCAGATATAAATGAAGTGACTTAGCATGCATGCATACATAATATATACATATATATTTATTGTTATATGTACTTTACACATACATGGGCTTCCCTGGTGGCTCAGATCATAAAGGATCTGCCTGCAATGTGGAAGACCTGGGTTTGATCCCCGGGTTGGGAAGAACCCCTGAAGAAGGGCATGGCAACCCACTTCAGTATTTTTCCCTTAAGAATCCCCATGGACAGAGGAGCTTGGTGGGCTACAATCCACAGGGTCGCAAAAAGTTGGACACAACTGAGCGACTAACACAGCACAGCACAGGACACATACACATACAGACAACTTTAACTACGTACCTATATTTTATATAGACATTATATATACTATGCATTTGTATATAAATATGCACAAATATGGGCTTCCCTGTGGTTCAGTGGTAAAAAATATCTGCCTGCCAAATATCTGATCCCTGGATTGGAAAGATCCCCTGGTGAAGGAAATGGCAACCCACTCCAGTATTATTGCCTAAGAAATACTGGCTGGCGGTACAGTCCATGGGGTCACAAAAGAGTTGGACACAACTTAGCAATCAAACAACAACAACAAATACACAAATATGTATGCTGCTGCTGCTGCGTCACTTCAGTCGTGTCCGACTCTGTGCGACCCCATAGATGGCAGCCCACTAGGCTCCTCCATCCTTGGGATTCTTCAGGCAAGAACACTGGAGTGGGTTGCCATTTCCTTCTCCACAGATATGTATATATATATACACATAAATATTAATATATGTATATCATATAATGTTATATGTATATGATATATATATACCTTCTTTAGTTTTTTTATTTTCCTTTTTGACATTATATTGATATAACTTATTGAACAAAAGAATAAAATGTACAGAAGAGTTAATGTGTTATTAAAGTAAGAAAATCTAAATGCCAGAAGTGTATCTGTGACTGTATTCACCACACTAACAAATACCCAGGGAAAAATGATTGAAACATAATCCATAGACACATAGCTTTATACAAGGACATTCCCTCATAGGGGAAAGCCTAAAAGGATCTTGCAGGCTCAAGTTCCTTTCTGGAAAACTATTAAAGAATGTGCCCTGCTTTGTTATGTTTCAGCTGAAAGTAAGATGTGAATAATAAAGGATATTTTCCACTAGGCTGAAAGTAGTTCACGTTTATCAGTTTGCAAAATGGCAATCTGTCCAAAATTCCTCTTGCTCAGGGCAGTATGACTCTGGGAGAAAAAAAGGAATTAATAATTGCTGTCCCCAAATCTCTAAGAACCTCTGCTCACCTACTAAATCCCCACCCAAAGTTCTCCAGGTCACCCATTATATCAGTATTTGGGAAGGGGGGCTTCCTAAGTTGCCTTCCACCTCAGATCTACCAGATGAACCCACCTCTGGATGGATTATAATATCGGCAGAAAGGGGTAGCTTTTGTATTTCCTCATGTTTTACATATTGTCTTACTTCTCCGGTTAGCATGTAGAGTCCCTGAGGACAAGTAATCTTTCATATGGTAGGTTCTTTGGAACAACTATACTTTTCTAAAAAAAATGTCTCCCAATGGGTTTCCCTATTTCATTTTCCAGTTTTTTTTGGCCATTGTGGCCTCAGGAAAGGGAACGTATAAATCACCTTGGGGAGGAGGAGAAAATGATGGAAATCTTTTTTTTTTTTAATTTTTTTATTGAAGGATAATTGCTTTACAGAATTTTGTTGTTTTCTGTTAAACCTTAGCATAAATCAGTCATAGGTATACATATATTCCCTCTCTTTTGAACCTCCCTCCCCTTTCCCTCCCCAACCCACCCCTCTAGGTTGATAGAGAGCCCCTGTTTGAGTTTCCTGAGCCATATAGCAAATTTCTGTTGGCTACCAGTTTTACATCTCATCTCACACGCTAGTAAAGTAATGCTCAAAATTCTCCAAGCCAGGCTTCAGCAATACATGAACTGTGAACTCCCTGATGTTCAAGCTGGTTTAGAAAAGGCAGAGGAACCAGAGATCAAATTGTCAACATCTGCTGGATCATGGAAAAAGCAAGAGAGTTCCAGAAAAACATCTATTTCTGCTTTATTGACTATGCTAAAACCTTTGACTGTGTGGATCACAATAAACTGTGGAAAATTCTGAAAGAGATGGGAATACCAGACCACCTGACCTGCCTCTTGAGAAATCTGTATGCAGGTCAGGAAGCAACAGTTAGAACTGGACATGGAACAACAGACTGGTTCCAAATAGGAAAAGGAGTACATCAAGGCTGTATATTGTCACCCTGCTGATTTAACTTCTATGCAGAGTACATCATGAGAAACACTAGAATCAAGATTGCCAGGAGAAATATCAATAACCTCAGATATGCAGATGACACCACCCTATGGCAGAAAGTGAAGAGGAGCTAAAAAGTCTCTTGATGAAAGTAAAAGAGGAGAGCGAAAAAGTTGGCCTAAAGATCAACATTCAGAAAACGAAGATCATGGCATCCTGTCCCATCACTTCATGGGAAATAGATGGGGAAATAGTGGAAACAGTGTCAGACTTTATTTTTTTGGGCTCCAGAATCACTGCAGATGGTGACTGCAGCCATGAAATTAAAAGACACTTACTCCTTGGAAGAAAAGTTATGACCAATGTAGATAGCATATTCAAAAGCAGAGACATTACTTTGCCGACTAAGGTCTGTCTAGTCAAGGCTATGGTTTTTCCTGTGGTCATGGATGGATGTGAGAGTTGGACTGTGAAGAAGGCTGAGCGCCGAAGAATTGATGCTTTTGAACTGTGGTGTTGGAGAAGACTCTTGAGAGTCCCTTGGACTGCAAGGAGATCCAACCAGTCCATTCGGAAGGAGATCAACCCTGGGATTTCTTTGGAAGGAATGATGCTAAAGCTGAAGCTCCAGTACTTTGGCTACATCATGTGAAGAGTTGACTCATTGGAAAAGACCCTGATGCTGGGAGGGATTGGGGGCAGGAGGAGAAGGGGACGACCGAGGATGAGATGGCTGGATGGCATCACGGACTTGATGGATGTGAGTCTGAGTGAACTCCAGGAGATGGGGATGAACAGGGAGGCCTGGCGTGCTGCGATTCATGGGGTCGCAAAGAGTCGGACACGACTGAGCGACTGAATTGAACTGAACTGAACTGATGTAAGTTTCCATGTTACTCTTTCCATACATCTCACCCTTTCATCCCCTCCCCCTATGTCCATAAGTATATTCTCTATGTCTGTTTCTCCATTCTTTTTAATGCCAAGAAGTAGGGCCTCAGAGGAAAGGAGAGAAGACTAAGGCAGGGAGGGAAGACATGCGCCAGGCTGTCTTCTCTGGCCTGAAACTCCAGTGGTTGATGGTGGAGGAGAAACTTGAAAACAAGCAGGTATGTTTGATCCAGGTAGCCTTACAGTAATCACAGGGCCACTACACTGTGATTCAGAGATGGCAGAGAGGCATAGCACAGTAGGAGACAGATCTCCCCTTGTTTCTCAAGGAGTCCAGGTTGGCAAGACGAGGATTCCTAGGTTTGCTGTCTACCTAGAGAAGGCTGTGGAAGACAGTAGGAGCATGAACCATGCCTATCAGTTCCCTATTGGCTGTGGTACACACCTGCCACTAGGAATCAAAGGGCCCAAATTTCTACTTGCATAAAATTCCTAATGCCTGCAAGATGGGGAGGAAAGTCCAAAGAAGGCACTGAAAATGGGCCACTTGATAGGGTTGGCAGCAAGATGCCACGAGGGGACTTCCCCAACAGTCCATTGATTTAGAATCCATGCTTCTACTGCAGGAGGTGCAGGTGTGATTCTCTGCTTAGGAAACTAGGATCCCACATGCCAGTTTATGTGCCCCCCTCCAAAATAAAGCTGCCAATACCAGAGAGACATGAACATATGAGGCTACCAGCAGTAAAGCCATCACTAAATAGACCGTAGGTTTCTTTGGCTGAAAAGCACAGCAGTAGGTGCTAGCCAGATGCTAGAAATGAGAGCAGAGCAGCTGCACTGCATCAGAGGTTGACAAGGACCCAGAAGACAGGATGGGTCCAAGGGCCCTTTTATCACCAGGAGAACAGGCAAGTAATCCTCTAACTAAGACTAACTGTTACCAGTCCAAGCCTACTCTGCTTGCCCCATGACAAGTCAGTGAATTGGAGATGAGATGTTGAGGCAAGAAATACAACTTTATTCAGAAAACCAACATATGGAGAAGATGGCAGACTAATGTCTCAAAATAGTCATCTTATCGGGGTCTGGATGCCAGGTTCTTTTATTGAACACAGAAGAGGGTGGGTGAGGAAATAAAAGGGCCATTAATCTTACAAATATCTCCTGAAATGGGTAGCCTTGGGGAAGGGATGTATTAATTTCTTTCTTTCTATAGCCATCCACAGGTGGACAGAGGCCTGAACAAAGGTGCTTTGGTATAATATTCAGGCAGAGGGGCAGGGTTCCTAGAGGCAGGCTATTATGTATAAACAGTATGTTTTAGTGAAAAAAAAAAAAGTAATGGGAAGCAAAGGTTAAAGTAAAACAAACATATCCAACATGGAGTCAGTTCTTCCCTGTAATATAACCTTGAGAGAAAGGGAAAAGGAGAGAGTCATTACCCTAAAGAGAGCAAGTTTAAACTAAAGAAACAGATTGAACTAAAAAAGATATTGTTGATAGATGCACTTAGGCATATTTTTCCTTTTACCCAATGGACTGGAGCCTATTTAGGAACTTTAAATTCATTGGAAAAAATATAGTTTCTCGCATAGTCTGAATTTTATACTATGAAATATTTGACTGGTCTATATTTACTAATAGCAACTGGCTCAGAGGAAATAATATTTTTAATAATAGTACAAGCTGGAATCAAGATTGCTGGGAGAAATATCAATAACCTCAGATATGCAGATGACACCACCCTTATGGCAGAAAGTGAAGAGGAGCTAAAAAGCCTCTTGATGAAAGTGAAAGAGGAGAGCGAAAAAGTTGGTTTAAAGCTCAACATTCAGAAAACGAAGATCATGGCATCCGGTCCCATCACTCCATGGGAAATAGATGGGGAAACAGTAGAAACAGTGTCAGACTTTATTTTTGGGGGCTCCAAAATCACTGCAGATGGTGACTGCAGCCATGAAATTAAAAGACGCTCACTCCTTGGAAGAAAAGTTATGACCAACCTAGACAGTATATTCAAAAGCAGAGACATTACTTTGCCGACTAAGGTCTGTCTAGTCAAGGCTATGGTTTTTCCTGTGGTCATGGATGGATGTGAGAGTTGGACTGTGAAGAAGGCTGAGCGCCGAAGAATTGATGCGTTTGAACTGTGGTGTTGGAGAAGACTCTTGAGAGTCCCTTGGACTGCAAGGAGATCCAACCAGTCCATTCGGAAGGAGATCAACCCTGGGATTTCTTTGGAAGGAATGATGCTAAAGCTGAAACTCCAGTACTTTGGCTACCTCATGCGAAGAGTTGACTCATTGGAAAAGACTCTGATGCTGGGAGGGACTGGGGGCAGGAGGAGAAGGGGACGACCGAGGATGAGATGGCTGGATGGCATCACGGACTTGATGGATGTGAGTCTGAGTGAACTCCGGGAGATGGTGATGGACAGGGAGGCCTGGCGTGCTGCGATTCATGGGGTCGCAAAGAGTCGGACACGACTGAGCGACTGAACTGAGCTGAACTGAACTGAGTAGTAGACCTGAAACAATATTTTAGTAAATAATTCGAATGAATAAGTAGGAATCTATTATTCAATTTGCCTAAGTAATTGCTATACGGATTATCAAATTGACTATCCACAGCTGATGGAAGATTCCTTGGCTTTCTAATTAACCAAAATTAAATGTCAGAAGATAGTGATTATTGCTTAAGTTAATACTTTAACTTACAAGTGTACAAATTCTGCATTTACTGATGCATCAATTCCATTCCAAAGATCTGCTTTACTTGTGCTTACTGCACTTGTCAACCACTCAGCTACTTCCTAATAAGGCACAGAGACTTGGATCAGAGGGAGAGAAACAAACTGTTTATGCAACCTTAGTGTGTTCTTAAGAATTGCCTCTATCTGCCTGTCATCACCTGTCTATCTTTATCTACCACCCATTCAGTTATCTATACCAGCAAGACTTAAAAATTAAGATTAAGTACTTTTTACCACAGTGGTTAATTGTAACAAAATTCTTGTATGTATGCCACTTTATAGTTCATAGAACTCTTCTACCATTTCATCTCTCCTAATTTTAATAACTCTGAATCTCTCTATAACCCATTCTAATCAAACCTTTGTAGTTACTACTCCACTGATAATGGCTTTTGTCAAGGTTGTCAGTGACCTTCATCTTGCAAAATCCAGTGGTGAACATCGAGTGCTTATCTTTCCGACCTCTCAACACCACTCAAAATGGTTTCTGAAAGCATTTTCTTCACCTTGTTTTGTGTCATCTGCTGTCTACATTTGTAAAATTTAGTGTCTTCTCTTATTCTCTTCCTATGAAAAGAAATGTTGAAGGGCCCCACATTTGAGTCCTTGGCTTCTCCTTGTTTTTACATTCTATGGGATCTTAGCTCTACGCCTTTTGATACTGTGTTGATGAGTCCTAAATTCATTTCTCCAGCTCTGTTTAGTCTTGAATATCCAAGTCTACTGGGCATTTCTGCTTGCGTGTTCAAGAGGCATCGCAAACTTAGCATGTCCGCCTTAGCCAGCCCTCCCAAATGCATGTTTTTCTGGTCCCCACCTGTCAATGACTACCTACGGCTACTTCTTTTATATGCCCTCATTGTAGCTTAACTACATGTTTGACTCTAACCTTAAATAGACCTCTACTATAGGCTTGTCTTCACTTCAGCCTGCTCTAGGCCTGTAGTCTTGTTTTGTCCATTGACTTTCAGGTTCTACTTTTACTTGCTCCTTTTTCATGCTAAGTAGCTCCAGCTTTCCTCAACAATAGCATCTCTGTCTTATATCCAAGACTCTAGTTGCCCATGATTCTGGTGTTACTATCTACCTGACAGCTTACTTTTAATGAAAATCTACTGCTTTTTAATAACCAGTAAATCCTGTCTCCTTGACTTTCTTCTTTAACAAAGGCTGTATAGAGCACACACATGGCCTATAGAGTACACATCGTAAGAACATCATCAGACAAGAACTGATTAAGCATTCAATTGCACACTGCCTTGTTCTGGCTTTTAGGTGATTAACATCAGAATTGACTAAGAGGTTCATCTCCATTACCAATCCCATTTGATTGGTATTAGCTGCCTGGAGTGCTTTTTGGAAGAATTTTGAAAAAAATGCTATGATCAAATGATAATGCTTACCATCTACACTACACAGGGGAAACTTATTCTATGCACTTGCCACCCATGTATAAAATCTAAGACATTATTCTCTCTCAAATTCTTTTACTGTCATATACCAAAAGGAAAACTCATTAATATAATTAATACTTCATTAACAATTATAAACAAAACAAATAGTTCATTAATAATTTATTAATATAGTAGAGGCAATAACCTGCTAATAATATCATTTTAGTATACTTCATTTTGCCCAATAAGATATTATACAAAGATTATATAAATAATACAAATAATAAAAAAAATTTTCTCAACTAAGTCATTTAATCCTTACTATTACCTTGTGAGCATTACTATTTTTACTTCTCACACATAAAGAAACCAAGACTTAGAGATATAAAACAATGGCTACAAGTTCTCTTCACTAGTAAGTGGTAGAATTATTTGAACCAAAATTTATCTGGCTCCAAAGTAATGCTCTTAAAGATGTTGCTATACTGTTAATAAGACATTTGTTTTAAAAAGTTTTAAGAATTTGATGAGTAGCATACATAAAGTATAAGGAATTAAGAAGAGGTCATAAGAATACACAGAACTATAGGAAAAAAGTCTAATGACCCAGATAATCACTATGGTATGGTCACTCATCTAGAGCCAGACATCCTGGAGGGTTAAGTCAAGTGGGCCGTAGGAAGCATTACTGCAAACAAAGCTAGTGGAAGTGATGGAATTCCAGTTGAGCTATTTCAAATCCTAAAAAATTTGAAGTTAAGTTGCTGTTAAAGTGCTGCACTCAATATGCCAGCAAATTTGGAAAACTTAGCAGTGGTCACAGAACTGGAAAGGTCAGTGTTCATTCGAATCCCAAAGAAGAGCAATGCCAAAGAAGGTTCAAACTACTGTACTTGTGTACTAAATTGCTTCAGTCATGTCCAACTCTTTGCGACCCTATAGACCCTCTGTCCATGGGATTCTCCAGGCAAGAATACTGGAGTGGGTTGCCATGCCCTTCTTCAGTGGATTCTCCCGACATAGGGTCTGAACCTGTGTCTTTTATGTCTCCTGCATTGGCAGTTGGGTTCTTTACCACTAGTGCCACCTGGGAAGTCCTCAACTACCTCACAATTGGGCTCATTTCACATGCTTGTAAGGTTATGCTCAAAATTCTTCAAGCTAGGCTTTAGTAGTATATGAATCGAGAACTTCCAGATATACAAGCTGGATTTAGAAAAGGCAGAGGAACAAGAGATCAAATTGCCAACATTCATTGGATCATAGAGAAAACAAGGGAATTCCAGACAAACATCTACTTTTGTTTCATTGACTATGCTAAAGCCTTTGGCTGTGTAAATTACAACAAACTGTGGAAAATTCTTAAAGAGATGGGAATGTCAGACCACCTTACCTGTCTCCTGAGAAACCTGTATATGGGTCAAGAAGCAACAGTTAGAACAAGACATGGAACAATGGACTGGTTCAAAATTGGGAAAGGAGTATGTCAAGGTTGTATATTGTCATCCTGTTTATTTAACTTCTATGCAGAGTACCTCCTGTGAAATGCTGGGCTGAATGAATCACAAGCTGGAATCAAGATTGCCAGGAGAAATATCAACAGTCTCAGATATGCAGTTAATACCAGTCTAATGGCAGACTGGAATGAAGATGAATGAAAGAGCCTTTTGATAAGGGTAAAAAAGAGAGTGAAAAAGCTGGCTTAAAACTCAACTTTCAAAACACTAAGATCATGGCATCCAGTCCCATCACTTTATGGCAAATACAAGGGGAAAAGTAGAAGCCATGACAGATTTTATTTCTTGGGTTCCAAAATCACTGCAGATGGTGACTGCAGTCATGAAATTAAAAGATGCTTGCTCCTTGGGAGGAAACCTATGACAAACCTGGACAGTATATTAAAAGTCAGATGTCACTTGCCAGTAAAAGTCTGCATAGTCAAAGCCATGGTTTTTCCAGTAGTTATGTACAGATGTGAGAGATGGACCATAAAGAAGGCTGAATATCAAAGAATTGATGCTTTCAAATTATGGTGCTGGAGAAAACTCTTGAAAGTCCCTTGGACAGCAAGGAGATCAACCAGTCAATCTAAAGGAAATCAACCTTGAGTATTCATTGAAAGTACTGACACTAAAGCTGAGGCTGTAATACGTTGGCCACCTGACGTGACGAGCTGACTCATTGGAAAAGATCCCGATGCTGGAAAAAAACTGAAGGGAAAAAGAGAAGGGGGCGGTAGAGGATGAGATGTTTAGATAACATCACCAACTCAATAGACACGAATTTTAGTGAATTCCAGGAGATAGTAGAAGACAGAGGAACCTGGGGTTCTGCAGCCCATGGGGTCACAAAGAGTTGGACACAACGACTGAGCAACAACAGCAACATATCCATATTGCCTTAATCTCCCCACTCCTTGTTTTATTGAGATATAATTGACATATATCATTATATAGATTTAAGATATGCAGCATAATGATTTGACCTTACATGTATTGTGAAATGATTACACATTAGTTAACATCCACCATCCATCAGCTCATTTGGATACTAAAGAAAAAGAAAAAAATATTTTTTCCTAAAGATTAGAACCCTTAGGATTTACTCTCCAAATAAATTTCATATAAATCATATAGCAGCATTAGCTATAATTATCATGTTATACACTACATCCCTAGGACTTACTTATTTTATAACTAGAAGTTTGTACCTTTTGACCACCTTCATTCAATTTCCTTCTGATAAATGTAAATGTGACCTCTTTTTCTATGTGGTTCTGTTTTGTTTTAGTTTCCACATATAAGTGAGATCATACAGTATTTGTCTTTCTCAGTCTGATTTATTTTACTTAGCATAATGCCCTCAAGGCCCACCCATGTTGTCACAAATGGCGGATTTCTTCCTTTATTATGGCTGAATAATATTCCACTGTGTACACATACCACAACTTTTTCTATTCATCTGTCATTGAACACTCAGGTTGTTTCCATGTCTTGGAAATTATAAATAATGCCATTCTAAACATGAGGGTACAGATGTCTCTTTGACATAATCTTTTGAGTTTCCTTTGGATACATTCCCAGAAGTGGAACTGGTGGATCATATGGTAGTTCTATTTTTTAATTTTTTGAGGAACCTTCATACACAGTGTCAAAATCTTAACTGTATGTGAAAATCAAAATGGGACAATCTCAATGAATTTTTACAAATACTAACACTCAGACAGCCACCATTCAATTCAATGTCTAAAACATTCCCAATGCCCTTGTGTTCTTTCCCAGTTTCTATTCCTTCCCAGTAGTAGCAATTCTGACTTCTATCACATAACTTAGTTTTGCCTGCTTTTGAACTTCACATAATGGGACTCATACTGTCTGTAGTCTCTGTGGCTGTATTTGATTGCTAATCATTATGTCTGTGAACATCATCTGTGGTGAACAGACCATAACGTAACTCCCAGTGATTTCTATCTGCATCCTATGCTAAAGGGATTTCTAACCAGCAGAGATCACTCTGGCTGGCACAGTCAGAGAAGTGACACTGAAGTTCGGTCTTGAATACCCAGGAAGTTTTGGCCAGGGTGATCAGAGCAGGACAACTGATTTGGGCAAGCCAGCTGGCCAAGGCTCTGAACAACCACAGTTCTGGCTGAGGGGCAGAAAGCAGCAGACAAATCAAGAGATGCATTCCCCCAGCCCTGGAGAGGTGGCTAATGATGTACTGTGGGAGGCAGGACTACTTAGTATTCTGCAAAGAGCCTCTTCTCCTCCACCTACTTCAGTGATTCCAGTCTGGTTTTCAGAATCCAGCCTTTTTTTCTTTTTTCCACTAATTTTTATTTATGAGATTTTAGGGTGTTTTTTAGTGAATGTTTTAGCTGTATTTATTTTCTGCTCATCCTTATACCCTCGAACACAGTGTTTTCGAAGAAACTGTCATTATTCTAGCATCCACTAAAGAAATATTCCAGTCACATCCAGCCAAGAAGGAAGCAAATGTTCTCATAAGCATAATCTCTGCCTGTATTGTTTCCCTGTGCTCTTAGCCTCCTGCCTTCACAAGTTTCCTCCTGGATTCATTTATTTCTGATGGATACGCACAGTTGTCAACAAATGTGGTATTAAAAATAGATTTCTGTATTTCCTAGGAGTGCCCTGGGACTAGAGAGACAGCATCAAAGGAGTGTTTTCTGCACAGTCTGCTACTGAGGGAACCGTGGCACACACCAAGCTTTTCAGAAATCTGAAAAAAAAAAAAAAGTGTTTTCAATGGCAAAACTGACTTATAACACCAGAGATAATATACAATGCTCTGAGTAGTAGTTTTGCATTCACCCACAGATCAACCAATTGATTGAATCAGCTCAACCTTCTGATTTACCCTAGCTCTAAGGTTATCAGAATGCTCAGATCAGGTCAAATGGAGAACTCGATTGAGGTAGCAAATTCTAATTTTCGGGAGAAAGAAAATGTTCGCAAAAATAGCAAATGGATCTAAATTTTCTGTCCTGGATCTGATGTAGCAGACCCTGTTCTCAACATTTTTGCACATGGTTTAGGGCCTGACCTTTCTTTGAGTTGTAGATATCTGCTACCTTGCTTGTGTACATGTACCTGCAATCATACACTAGCAGCTGGCACATGTTTAGGCTGCTCCAGGCTCATCACTCCCTTCCGTCCAGCTCCTCTACCCCTGACAGTATCATCGTGGACTTAATTGTCTTCCTCCTATAACCTGCCTCACACAGGTGTTGTTCTCTAATCCCTCCTCCCTTCCCAGCTTCTTTCCTGGCTTCACTTACCCTAAACCAGGGTCTCAGAAGGAATTTACATATCTATTGGCTTCAGTGTGCATTACTTATTCTTACTTCAGGCCAGGACGGACCCAGTGGGGTATGAGTTTAACTTAAATAGGGATAGCTACTGTTCCTTTAGAAATGTGAAAAGGCTGACTTAGAGACCCACTTCCATCAGATGTATTTGATTTTCAGTTTGAGAAAGTTAAAAAGAAAAATAATTAGGAAGAAAATAAACCTTGAAAGAATGATAGCAGGTGGATGGCATTCCCCTGTTTGAACTGTTAACAATCTGCTGCCTTTAGGACTCCTCATCCCACTTTCCCAGTCATCCTAGGATTGTTGTAGAGAAGAACCAGTTCTGACTCCATGTTGGAACTGTTTCTTTGACTTACTTTTTGTTGCTGGTATTATAGTCATTCATAACGGCCTGCCTCAAAGGACCTTGCCCTTCTGCCTGACTGTTAGATTACAGTGCCTTTGTTCAACTTAACTGAAATTTTCAGCTCATAGAGAGATAATCTGACCCTGCCCACCTGTGAATGGCTGCAAGAAAAGAAGAGATTAACACATCCCTTCCAAAGGTTGGCCCTTCCCAGAGATGTTTTTCAAGACTGAAGATTCTTTTTACTTTACTTCCTTACTGCCTCTCCCTCTCTATTCTATCTTTTGACTTTAGCTCCTCATTGCTTCTCTCTCTGATTCTAGGGTTTCCCTGGTGGCTCAGATGGTTAAAAATCTGCCTGCAGTGCAGGAGACCCGAGTTCAGTCCCTGGGTCAGGAAGATACCCAGGAGAAGGAAATGGCAACCCACTCCAGTATTCTTGCCTGGAAAATCCCATGGACAGAGGAGCCTGGAGGGCTACAGTTCATGGGGTCTCAAAGAGTTGGACACAACTGAGCAACAAACACTTTCTGGATCTATAAAGAACCTGGCATCCAGACCCCGGGGCTTCCCTGGTAGCTCAGCTGGTAAAGAATCTACCTGCAATGCAGGAGAACCCTGGTTTGATTCCTGGGTTGGGAAAAGCCCCTGGAGAAGGGATAGGCTACCCACTTCAGTATTCTTGCCTGGAGAATGCCCATGAACAGAGGAGCCTGGCAGGCTACATTCCTTGGGTCTTGAAGAGTTAGACACAACTGAGTGACTAAGCACAGCATCCAGACCCCGACAAGATGATTATCTTACTGGTCAGCCAGCTTTCCAAAGAAACCTGTATTCCTTGCCTCAACACCTCTTCTCTCGGATTCATTCGCCTGTTGTGTGGCGAGCAGAGCTAGTGAGCTTGGACTCAGTAACTGGATCAATATCCCATGGGTAGACTCTTGAGTTCTTTACTTCAGTCTTTATAATGGAATGAAAAATATTTCTATCTGCTATCAGTCCTCTGCTGCAGCCACTATCTCCTGCATAGTCATGCAGGTTCTGACTCTATATTTTCACTCATGGCTTCCTGGAATTCCCTTTCCCATCTAAGTGCTTTATGTTTTTAAAAACTTATTTGAATCCAAGTCCTCTACAAATTCAACACTGACCACCCAGTGAAAATGAGCTCTTCCTCCACTCGTATTTTTTGTACAATTTGGCAGTTACAAATTTTCAATGCAATAAATATTTATTGAGTGTTTACCATGTGCAAATTACCATCTACAGTACTCCAAGATAAATAAAATTCTTTTAACCTAAGTAGAGTACAAAATAAGTACTCAAAATTATAACCAAATGCAGAACATGCTATGTACTAGGAGGTACAGACAGAGCTGTAGGGGTTTGGAGAAGGAAGGGGAGAAAGGAGCTAACATTTATGGGATGGACATTACAGGTTAGACTGAAAATGCTGAATGTTTTATATCATCATTTAACCCTCATAACAACTCTTTTTATAAGGGTGGAAGATAGGTTTCAAAAAAGTTTAAAAAAAGTAATCAAGATCTCATCCCAGATTAAGTAGTAGTGTAGAATTTAAATCTAGATCTGTTTGGCTTCAAAGTCCCATTCTTTCTACTTCTCTTATCTAGTTACATATTAAAGAAAGTATTCATGAAGAAGGAGGCATTTGAGATGAGGCCTGAATCATGATCAGAATGAAATACATTAGACAGAGAATACAGGCATGTTTCACTTTATTGCACTCTGCAGATAAACGTGTTCTTTACAGATTTAAGATTTGTGGCAACTCTGAGTTAAACAAGTCTGTTGGCACCATTCTTTCCAACAGCATTTCTTCAGTTCATGTCTCTGTGTCACATTTTTGTAATTCTTATAATATTTTAAAATTAATTTTTCAGTTCAGTTCAGTTCAATCACTCAGTCATGTCCAACTTTTTGTGACCCCATGTACTGCTGCACACCAGGCTTCCCTGTCCATCACCAACTCCCAAAGCCTACTCAAACTCATGTCCATTGAGTCGGTGAAGCCATCCAATCATCTCATCCTCTGTCATCCCCTTCTCCTCCCGCCTTCAGTCTTTCCCAGAATCAGGGTCTTTTCAAATAAGTCAGTTTTTCACATCAGGTGGCCAAAGTATTGGAGTTTCAGCTTCAGCATCAGTCCTTCCAGTGAATATTCAGGACTGATTTCCTTTAGGATAGACTGGTTGGATCTCCTTGCAGTCCAAGGGACTCTCAAGAGTCTTCTCCAACACCACAGTTCAAAAGCATCAATTCTTTGGCGCTTATTATAGTCTAATTGCTTACAGTGTTGGGTCTTGCAATATTTTTTTAGCTTTTTCATTGTTATCATCATTATGGTGATGTCAATACTATGACTTGCTGAAGACTTTAATGATGGTTAGAATTTTTTAGCAATAAGGTATTTTTATTTTTTTAATTGAGTTTTAATTGAATGAACAATTCTTTAAATTCTAGAGTGCTTTAAAATTTTGTGACGTTTCACATACATGATTTCATATAATCCCATAATAACCCTTCCCCCCCGCCCAACTTTCCCCTTCCCTCTCCCTACTGGTAATCACTAGTTTGTTCTGTGTATCTGTTAGTCTGCTTCTTTTTTTGTTTTAGCAATAAACTATTTTAAAATTTAGGTATGTATATTATGTTTTTAACACATAAATATGTTGTATACCTAAGAGACTACAGTATAGTAAAAGCATAATTTTTATATGCTCTGGGAAACCGAAAAACTCATGTGACTCACTTTATTGTGATATTTGCTGTGTTGTGGTGATCTGGAACCAAATCCACAGTATCTGTGAAGTATGCCTGTACATTCCCCCACACTTAAAATTCATAAGCAAAATACAATGACAAGAAATAGGATGAGTTTCAGTTCAGTTCAGTTCAGTCGCTCAGCCGTGTCCGACTGTTTGCGACCCCAAGCACGCCAGGCCTCCCTGTCCATCACCAACTCCCGGAGTTCACTCAGACTCGCATCCATTGAGTCAGTGATGCCATCCAACAGGTAACAATAAACGGTCAAGTTAGACTGGCTCATGGATTATGTGGAATGGGCTAATAATACATTAATAATTGTCTTTTATTATGTGAGACATCATTTCATGTGAAGAGTCTCATTCAATACTCCTAGAAACCCTATGAGATATCAGTTAATTTTTCTGCTTAACACACCACCCTAAAACACAGTGGCTTCAATTAGCTCCCAGTTCTGTGGGTTGGCATTTTGGACTGGGTTCAACGTGGTGGGATGGGAGAGGGGGTGGAGTTCTTCGGCCAGTCTTGGGTGGACTCACTCCTGTAACTTATAGTCAGCTGGTGGATGAGCTGGAGCTTGGTGGCCCATGATGGCATCAATTACACGTCCAGTCAGTTGTGGATAAGCTGGGGACTTACGGTTCTCCTCCACACGGCCACTCCAGAAGGCTAGCTTGAGTTTATTCTCAGGAGAACCTTTGGTTTTCAAGCACAAAGAAAGGAGTACTCAAGGCTTCTTGAGGCTAAAGCTCATAAATAGCACAAAGTGCCTTCCACATATTCATTTAAGAAATATCAAAGCCAGCATAGAGTGTAGAGCCCAAGCTGAAAAGGTGTGTAGTAGCTATACAACACAGTCTAATGTGACGGACAAGGTGATGAGTTTTTGTGCAATTTAGAAAGGTAATAAACTGCCATTGATAGGTTTTTAGTAGGAAAATGAAAAAAAACAGTTATGCTTTAGGAGGTGCAATGGGATAGACTGGTGAGGGAAAGGCTAGATGGGGGTGGTGCCAGCACAGAAACTCATCTAATGGTCAAAGTGAGACCAAAATGTGTGTCAGAACTGGAGTGTCTGCTATTCAAATGGTAAAGATGAGAAGAAATGTGTCTCCTCTTGGAAATGAAGGAACAAATTCAAGAGAGAGCGTGGAATTAGAATTTATAGAATTTGGCGATTGACTGATACAATGGAGGAATAAGAGTGAAGACAAAAAGGCGCCTCTGAAGTTGTAATCCTAAGCGTCAGAGGGAAAAGTGGTGCTGTTAATAGAGTCAAGGAAGATGGAAGGAAGAACTGGGTTGTGGATTATTGAAGAGTCTGGTCTGGGACTTGTTCAGGTAATGTGTCAGCAGAAAAGTCACATGAAAGGGTTTAACAGGCAACTGTTAGAGAGGATTAGAGCTGGAAGAGAGACTATTTCTGCAGGGCAGGTTCAGAAGTCATCTTCAAAGAAGTGAGATTAGGAGCTGTAAAAGCAGATGAACTTACTGAAGGGAGAGATGGTCAGGGAAACAAGTAGTTGGAGTAAAAAGATTTTAATGTTAGTCACTTTCAGAGGCTATCTGGCGAAAACAAGATCAGATACAGAGACAGAAAGATAGTAAAAAAAAAAAAAGTAGATGGAGGATGAAAGTAAAAGACTTCCAAGATGTCAGCGAAAGACAGAATGGCAAATGGAAGGGAATATCAGCCTACAATTCATTTCAGTCGCTCAGTCATGTCTGACTCTTTACAAAATGTCAAAATGGCATACAGATGCTACCAAAAAATCTGATTCAATTTCACTTCTGGGCCAAATAGCTCCTATTGTGAAGTTCAGAGTTGGGGGAGTGGTGGGTTAGAGAAGTGATGAGTTGTTGAACCTAAGGCAGAAATTCTTAATATTTTTTGGATGGAGATACCTTTAAGAATCTTTTGAAGCTATGAATCCTTCACCCAAGGAAATATATTTCCAGAAAATACTGCACATACAATTTTAGGAGGTTTAAATATTCACACAAAATTTCAGGCAGCTTATAAAGTCAGTGGGCTACAATGAACAGGAAATGATTTCAGATTTTGAACACCTGTTCTAAGGGTAAACAGTTACATCAGAGGGAGCAGAATACTGATTGGTTGTTTTGAAGCAATACTGGAGATATCTTCTCCATGCATACACATTCACAAGCTTAAAAAGGGCTCAAGTGAGGGGGGATTAATTATGGTCAAGTTAAGAGTAATGATTATAACTATAATTTATTATGGTCCTTTATACCAGGTGGCCCTAGTGGTAAGGAACCTGCTTGCCAATGCAGGAGACATAAGAGACGCAGGTTCGATCCCTGGGTCAGGAAGATCCTCTGGAGAAGGAAATGGCAGCCTACTTCAGTATCCTTGCCTGGAGAATTCCACAGACAGAGGAGCCTGGTGGGCTACAATCCATAGTGTTGCAAAGAGTTGGACACAACTGAAGCAACTTAGCATGCACACATATCAGGTATTATACATATAATATTTTGTTTAAATTAACTTACAAAAAACTTACAGGGTAGGCATTATTATCCAGATGAACAAACTGAAATTTAAATCAGCTAAATGGCACCAAGAAAAGGAAACTGATTTAGAAAGTCTATGCCATTGAGCTTCTTACTATATTTGGTAAGTTATATGATATAAAAATACACAAAACATAGATGTTTACATGATATGTATTTAAAATTGAGGTCAATATTTATGGTGAGTGGAGTCCTGACAGAGTTATTTCCTCTGGAATGGTTACAAGAACAAATTCTATTCTTAGTCGTCATCAACCTACTATGAGATACTGATAATAATTATTTAAGAAGCAAAAGAAAACACAGAAACATTTATACCTATGGATGACATATTTTAAAAGTCCTTGGATATCAAACAAAATTATGGAACATTAGAAATAATTCACAAGTCACCTCATCATAATTTAGAGTATGAGCTACACATCGGTGTCAGATCAAATCTTGTATACCTCTTCAGAGTCCCTGAATGGCTTCCCAGACTGTGCCACCTTTGCTGAACTCCCTAAATTACCAGAATCAAGCGGTAGCACTGGCTTACCTGCGCTCACCTCCATACAATGTGTTACTGCCTCTAGTCACCACTTCCAGACTCGGAAGTAATGCTCTGTAGTGTGCATTTTAACTTCCTGGGCTCCTATCACAGGGCTGGATGATACAACTCAGAAGCGCAAGAGGGGGACTTCCCTAGTGGTCCAGTGGCTAAGAGACCCCACGCCCAGTGCCGGAAGTTTGATCCCTGGTCAGGGAACTAGATCTCACATGTTACAACTAAGAGTTCACATGTTGCAACTAAAGATCCTTCATGCCACAACTGAGACCTGGCACGCCCAAATAAATAGGTAAATATTTTTTTAAAAAAGAAGAAGTGCAGAACTATTTTCCTGTGGAGTAATTCTTGACCAATAGGGAAAGGGAGACTGAAGAGATCTGTGCAAGTAACTTTCTCTCTTTATCCCCTTGGAGACCATCCAGAGGTATGGTTTCTCCCCTTTCTAGAGAGAACCACCCACGGTAGCCAACTGTGAAGTGGGGCTCATTGGACTGCATTATCTCTTTCCTTGCTTCATTAACCCCTTTCTTCCCCAGTTTCTGTTCTTATGCCTCCCCACATTTAAGCATTTTATTCTTATCTAAGGCTCTGCTTCCTGGAGGACCCTGTCAAAGTTTATGTTTGCTCACAAATAAATTACATTACTATATGCTAGCGACCTGACTGGAAAAGAGAATGAAAAATGAATTTCTTTCAAAATAATAACTAAATATTATTTTATCTAAGGTAAATTAATCTAAATGAAATGATGAAAACATTCTGGGAGAAATAAATGAAGAAATAATAAATAGATATGTAAGCTATGCTCTTATTTGGGACCTTGGGAAAATGCTATATTTTTAAGATTTCTTTCTATGGTAATATATATATAATGGAATACTACTTCACAACTTCCCATGAGGTACTTTATGTTGCAAGATTAACTGAGTGTGAAAATGCCATTGAAAAAATGAAAAGTCAGCAATATATATTAGTATTTATATAAATGGTGATAAAATCAATTAAATTAAAACCCACATATCAGTATAATGATAAAATAATTTTTGTTGTTTTAGAGCTTGTAATGTACTTTCACATACATTTCTCATTTATTCATCACAATAAAACTGTTAGATTGATTAGAGATGAATTAAAGTTATGTATACTTTAAAGACTATTTACTTTTTGGATTTAGTTATATATGGGCTCCTTCCAAAACACGCTTGAGGTGCTGCATCTCAGTTGAGAAGTCTGAAGGTTAGAAAGCTCCCAATTTAAGGGTTAGTAAGACTGCAAGGAGATCCAACCAGTCCATCCTAAAGGAGATCAGTCCTGGGTGTTCATTGGAAGGACTGAGGCTGAAGCTGAAACTCCAATACTTTGGCCACCTCATGCAAAGAGCTGACTCATTGGAAAAGACTCTGATGCTGGGAGGGATTGGGGACAGGAGGAGAAGGGGACGACAGAGGATGAGATGGCTGGATGGCATCACTGACTCGATAGACGTGAGTTTGAGTGAACTCCGCGAGTTGGTGATGGACGGGGAGGCCTGGCATGCTGTGATTCATGGGGTCGCAAAGAGTCAGACATGACTGAGCGACTGAATTGAACTGAACTGAACTGAAAGGGATATTGGGACTTCCATCCTGGCATTTTGCCTCCAGAACCTGTTTTTCTCACTAACTGTCTTCTGTTATGAAATGACAATGAATCAATGAATTTAATTTAGAGGCAGAAAAAATTTAATGGAATGGAATAGATTCCAGAAACAATTTAAACTATTATAAGAATGTGACACAGTCCTGTGTGTTTATGTCTTATGAAATTACTTCAAATTATTTTGAGAAATGGAAACAATGTAAGGGAAGAATCTTAAAAATGAATGAAGTAAATTAATTAATACATTCCAAATTTTTAAAAGTGTAATAATTAGGAGATAATAACTAGATATCTTTTGTTGGGATATTCAGTAATAATACAGTATTGAAAATTAACTCACTCATCCATATTTTACAATATTGCTAACAATTTCTTGGAAAACTGAAGAAGTAGGTTGGTTCATAGTGGTGCTCAATAAATATTTAGTAGTTGAATGACATCTAAAAAATAATTTAGAGGCCCAGATGGGTTCACAGGTGAATTCTACCAAAATTTTTACAGATGAAATTAAACCAATTCTATAAAACCTTTTTCAGAAGATAAAAGCAGAGAAAATACTTACTAATTCCTTCTGTGAGGCCAGCAAAGTATTAAAACCAGACAAAGACATTACAAGAAAACTATGAACCAACATCCATCATGAATTTGAAAGTGAAAGTGTTAGTCACTCAGCATTGCCTGACTCTTTATGACCCTATGGAGTGCAACCCATCAGGCTCCTCTGTCCATGGGATTTTCCAGGTAAGGACACTGGAATAGTTTGCCATTTCCTCCTCCAGGGAATCTTCCCAACCCAAGGATAGAACCTGGTTCGCCTGTACTGCAGGCAGATTCTTTACCAACTGAGCAACCAGGGGAAGCTACCAGGGAACCCTTAGCTATGGGTTTCCCTCTTAGTTCAGTTGGTAAAGAATCTGCCTGCAATGCAGGAGATCTGGTTTGATTCCTGGATCAGGAAGATACCGAAGAGAAGTGATAGACTACCCACACCAGTATTCTCGGGCTTCCCTTGTGTCTCAGCTGGGAAATAATCTGCCTGTAATCCTGGAGACCTGGGTTTGATCCCTGGGTTGGGAAGATCCCCTGGAGAAGGGAAAAGCTACCCACTATAGTATTCTGGCCTGGAGAATGCCATGGACTGTATAGTTCATCGGGTAACAAAGAGTCAAACATGACTGAGAGACTTTTGCTTTTACTTTCCATCATGAATATAGATGCAGACATTCTCACCAAAATATTAGCAAATCAAATCCAACAGTATATGATAAGAATTATATACCATGGCCAAGTGAAAGTTATGCCAGGTATACAGAGCTGATTTAACATTCAACCAAATAAAGTAATCCATCAAATTAACAGACTAAAGAAAAAGAATCACATGATCATATCAATTGTGCTTGTGCTCAGTCGTGTCTGACTCTTTGTGACCCCATGGGCTGTAGCCTGCCAGGTGTCTCTGTCCGTGGAGTTTTCCAGGCACGAATACTGAAGTGGGTTGCCATTTCTTAATCCAGGGGATCTTCCTAATGCAGGGTTCAAATGCAGGGGTCAAACCCATGTCTCTTGCATCTCCTGTGTTGCCAGGCAGATTCTTTACTACTGCACCACTTGGGAAGTCTGATCATATCAATAGATACATTAAAAGTTTGTGAAAAAATTTCACATCATTCATGATAAAAACTTTCAGTAAACTAGGAATAGAGAATAATTTTGTCAACTTGATAAACAATAGCTACAAAAACCCAGTTAACATAATACTTATTGGTAAGAAACTTAAAGCTTTCCCACTAAGATCAGAAACAAGGAAAGGATGTTCCTTCTCACCGCTACTTTTCAGAATCACACTGGAAATCCTGGCTAGTGCCACAAGACAAGAAAAGAAGAGACATGCTGGTTGCAAAGGAAGAAATAGAACTGTTTTTTGCAAATAATAAGGTCATCTAAGTAGAAAATCCGAAAGAATTGATCAAAAAAACTTCTGGAACTAATAAGCAATTGAAACAAAGTTATAGGGCATAATGCTATTATATAAAAAACAATTACTTTCCTATATATCAGCAATGAACAAGTAGAATTTGAAATTAAAAACACAATAACATTTACATTAGGAAAAATGAACTGGGTAAAAAATTAACAAAATATGTACAAGACAAATGTGAGGAAAACTACAAAACTCTGATGAGAGATATCAAGAAAGAACTAAGTAAATGTAGAGAAAGTCGCTGTTTATGGATAGGAAGAGGATTTTTTAGGGCAGTGAAACCACTCTCTAAAATTTTATAATGATGGGTACATGTCATTGTAAATTCATCCAAACCCAGAGAACATGCAATATCAAGAGTGAATCCTAACATAAACTATAGATTTTGCCTGATAATCATGAGTCGAGGTAGGTTCATTAACTATAACAAATGTACCACTCTTGTAGGGGACAATGATTAAGAGGAAGTTGTGGGTGTAGATGTGGGGGGATATGGGAAAGCTATGTACCTTCTGCTAAATTTTTCTGTAAACCTAAAAGTGCTCTAAAATGTTGAAATTTAAATTTTAAAAGTAATAATTGTTTAAAAATTACTAGAAGAAAAGGAAGCTATACATTAATCCCAAATGTGGAAGAGAAATTGATGCATGTGATCAGAGAAAAGATGGATTTGAACATAAGTGTATTTTAAACATTTGTGCAAAAAAAAAATGTCCTCAGCCTTTATCCACCCACCTACAAATTCCTCTCCAATGGTGGAAGAGTTGCTACTCTGGTTAGATATCAGGACAGGCACTGAGCCATGTTAATCATTTGATAAGGTTACTGTGTATACCTGCAGTCATATTAATACTTCCAGCCCTTGCTTCCAGCCCATTTTATTTTATATGTCATTCATGTATGTGTATATATATATATATGTCTTCCCAGTTTGCGGTAGTGGTAAGGAACTCCTCTGCCAATGCAGGAGAGGTAAGAGATGCGGGTTTGATCCCTGGGTCAGGAAGATCCCCTGGAGAAGAGCATGGCAACCCACTCCAGAATTCATGCCTGGAGAATCCCATGGACAGATGAGCCTGGTGGGCTGTGGTCCACAGGGTCGTAAAGAGTCAGATATGACTGAGCAGCTAAGCACAGCACAGCATAAATATGTTATGTGTCATTGATGTTATAGGAGGGCCTATCTTTGCTGTACACACCATATATTTCTCCTCCAGCTTGCTGTAACTATATGCTAAGCTTTCGCTCTCATACTGTTCCTGGCACATTGTGGCAGAGCCTGGTCCTTAGTGGCAAGTCTAGCCATTTCCCTCCATTTCTTCCTGCTTCCAAGATTGTATGGGATACATGAATGTTTTTTCCTTTTGCTTAGGAACTATGACTACATAGAAGGACATGGAAACCTGGCCTGCTGCAGTCCCTGGGGTCATAAACAGTCGGACACGACTGAGGACTGAGTGACTGAACAGCAACAAGAAGCTACATCTTTTCTGCCCTTTCTTTTCCCAACTGGAAGCTAAGGCTCTGCCCTGATCATTAGGCAGCCGTGCAGACACTTGCAAATGGGTGAAGGAAGACAGGCTCTCCGTGTCCAGACTGCCTGAGCAGTCACAAGTGTTCCACCGGGGCACTCTGGCAACAGACCTCCCTGGCCAATAGGGTGGGCACACAACTCATGCTTGGGCACTGTCCTCGGTGCTTTACACAAATTAACTCATTTAATCTTCACAATAACCCTAGGAAATAGCTACTCTTCTGAAGATAAATGTACTTTGGTATAGAGAGATTAAGTGTCTTCCCCCGACATGTCACAATTAGTAAGCGAATGGTTGTTTTAGGGTCTAAAACCAGGCAGCTCGGTTCTCAATTCCTCTTGGCCCCAGTGTTTCGAGCTGAAACATTCAGAGCCCTTTCCTAGGACTTTTTCCAAATTGTGGTGAGGAAGGTAATACTGTTATATCCCCAAGATGTTAAGAAGTGAATCTAGAGGCATTGGCAACCATGAGTGAGGCATGTTCCTCACCATGCATTTGCCATGGGAGAGAATGAACGTAACAGTTAGAGACAAGCAGAGTTGCTTGACTGGTTCATAGAAACATCAAGACACAACTTCTAGTTGCTTTCAGCCTTTCTCAGTTTCTTGAGAACATGAAGTACATCAGTACACTTTTTTGCTTATGCTTTTTCAAACTTTGTGTCAGTCTGTTGCAACTAAAAGAGTTCTGACTATGAGAGAAAATAGAACCCAGATTACCCAAGCTCATATGGCAAAGGAAACATGGTCATTAAAACAGAGAGTGATGTGGGCTCAGTAGTCCCTTTTAGAGAAATTGTTAAAAGAAGAGCTCAGATAAGGTTAATTAATCATTGCTATTGTTGTTCAGTCACCCAGTCATGTCCAAGGAACTCTCAGGAGTCTTCTCCAACACCACAGTTCAAAGGCATCAATCATTCGGCGCTCTGCCTTCTTTACAGTCCATCTCTCACAACAACACATGACCACTGGGAAGACCGTAGCCTTGATTATATGGACTTTTGTCAGCAGCAGTGTCTCTGCTTTTCAACACACTATCAAGGTTTGTTACAGCTTTCCTGCCCAGAAGCAAATGTCTTCTGATTTCAGGCTGCAGTCACCTTCTGCAGTGATTTTAGAGCCCAAGGAGAAGAAATCTGTCCCTACTTCCACCTTTCCCTCCTCTATTTGCCATGAAGTAATGAGCCAGATGCCATGATCTTAGTGTTTTTAATATTTAGTTTTAAGCCGGCTCTTTCACTCTCCTCCTTCACCCTCATCAAGAAGCTCTTTAATTAATCATAGGTTCACAGAAACAGTTTTACCAGGTGACCCACCAAAGTCTTGATTTGTATAACCCAAAATATGTTAAATCTGGTAAACAGAGGCTTTATATAAGCCATTGTGCCATAGGGTCATGTCCTCTTATCCATTTACACCTGAGTGATCTTTGAGACCTAGAACCCTCGAACAAAGAGAATCAGAATAAAGTAAGAAGGGACAGGTAAGGATCCTACTATAACATATCATGTGCTTCCTGTGTATCTCTTAACCCCCAAAGGACTTGCAGTCTATGTGATTATTAACTCAGGAAAGAAATATCCAAATTGAGTATCCTGGATGGTAGGATGGAGCACTGTCAGATTTGGGCTTCAAACCCACCCTGTTCATGGCTGCCTACAAATCACACCTCTGTGGGTGTTATGGGAACAGATGGTCTGAAGCTGAATTCCAATCTGAATTCACCTCATAGAAGGTGCAGTGGAACCTGAATTCATTTCTATGGCCATTTCCTTAGTATTGTTGTTGTTGTTCAGTTGCCAAGTCCTGTCTGACTCTGTGACCCCATGGGCTGCAGCATGCCAGGCCTCCCTGTCCCTCACCATCTCCCAGAACTTGCCATGTCCGTTGGCAAGTTCATGCCCATTGAATCGATGATGCCATCTAACCATCTCATCCTCTCTTGCCCTCTTCTTCTGCCTTCAGTTTTTCCCAGCATCAGGGTCTTTTCCAATGAGTCAGCTCTTTGCATCAAGTGGCCAAAGTATTGGAGCTTCAGCTTCAGCATCAGTCTTTCCAATGAATATTCAGGGTTGATTTCCTTCAGGATTGACTGGTTTGATCTCCTTGCTGTCCAAGGGACTCTCAAGCGTCTTCTCCAACACCACTATATGAAAGTATCAATTCTTTGGCACTCAGCTTTCTTTATAGTCCAACTCTCACATCCATACATGATGACTACTGGAACAACCATAGCTTTGACTATATGAACCTTTGTTGGCAAAGTGACGTCTTTGCTTTTTAATATGCTGACTAGGTTTGTCATAGCTTTCCTTCTAAGAAGCACTGTCTTCTAATTTCAAATGCAGTGATTTTAGAGCCCAAGAAGAGGAAATCTGTCACTGCTTCTACTTTCTTCCCTTCTATTTGCCATGAAGTGATGGGACCAGATGCCATGATCTTATTTTTTTTTTTAAATACTGAGTTTTAAGTCAGCTTTTTCACTCTCCTCTTTTACCCTCAACAAGAGGCTCTTTAGTTCCACTTTGCTTTCTGCCATTAGAGTGGTATCATCTGTATATCTGGTGTTGCTTAAATTTCTCCTGGAAATCTTAATTCCAGCTTGTAACTTAGTCCTTTGTCTCGAATGAATATATCTGATATTTCACCCCTACATTGGATCCCTGTCCCATGAAATGATAGCAATCATGGAAGGAAGAAGCAAGTGGAAGATATCAGAGGTCCTACTCTGTATCAGAGAGGTAAACCAAGCAATATGCTTCCCCTGGGAAGTTGCAAAGGATAGTAACATGTTAAAAGAAAAAGTTAGCCCTTTGTTACTGGGCTAAAAGTTGATTACATGTTTTAGTTTCTCTGGAATCTTTCACTTATTTTCTTACTTAGGTCCTGGGTTTTGAAACCACACTAATTTCACTTATTTTTTATGTTATTTTAGTGTGTTACTTATGTCTGGTATTTGTTTATGAGTTAATGGCTTTAAGATTTATTCCTCTTTTAAACTATATTTAAAAGGCTGAATGCTCATGATAAAATCTTCTTACTCCAACATATAAACATAAGCTGGCCAAAGAGAAAACCTTATCCTCTCTGACTAAGGGAAAAATGATTGCATTTAATGTTTACTAACACAAGTCTGTAGAGATAATGAGAACTGGCTCATGGGACTGAAGCAGCACAGATTTCTTGTTTCCTCAGTTATACGACAGTGAACTCTGCCTGCCAGTCATGTCCATTTTGGAGACTGTTTGCAAATGAAGTTTAGAAATAAGTGCTTAATAGAGAATTTGAAGAGGGAGAAAATGTCATAGCAAATGTTTCAGATTTTGGAAAATCTTACTCATTTACTTAGATTTCTCTGCTTGACAGATAAACAGAGCATTTCAGTGTGTGTTTTTTTTTTTTTTAACCAAATGATCTTGTGGATTTTATAAAATTTTAACAAAAACTGCACTTTTAAAGAACTTATCCAAATAATTCTAGAAAAGTTCTTGAAGGGAAGTGACAAGAATAACTAAGCAGTTGCTGAAAAAGAAAGCTATTGGTGAAAACTGCTCACTAACAATTAAGGTGAAATAAGTAAAAGCAGTGGAGTATCGATTCAAAATAGATATAAAATCAATTGAATAGATTTAAAGCCCAGAAGCCAACATGCTGCTGCTGCTAAGTCACTTCAGTCGTGTCCGACTCTGTGCGACCCCATAGATGGCAGCCCACCAGGCTCCCCCGTCCCTGGGATTCTCCAGGCAAGAACAGTGGAGTGGGTTGCCATGTCCTTCTCCAATGCATGAAAGTGAAAAGTGAAAGTGAAGTCACTCAGCCGTGTCCTACTCTTCGTGACACCATGGACTGCAGCCTACCAGACTCCTCCATCCATGGGATTTTCCAGGCAAGAGTATTGGAGTGGGTTGCCATTGCTAGGTATATTTAAAAACTTAATATATAAAGAAACACAGGTCCCTTGCATTTCATGTGGATTCTTTGCCATCTGAGCCATGAGGGAAGCCCAATAGGAAGCTAAGGGTGTTATAGAAATTGAATACTCTGAAAAAAGCCAATTGATATTCCTACTACATGTTATGTATTAAAATAAATTAAACTGAAACTAAGTTTAATTATTTTAAAAACCACTGAGATAGAGAGTATAAGATGGAGGAATAGGAAGTTCAATTTTCCCTCCTCCCACAGATCCAATAAATCTATAGCTACTTATGAAATAATTCCTTCAAATGGATGAACAGAGTCTCCACAGCAAAGGGTAGAAGATGGAGCGTCAGTCTTCCAAGGGAAAAGGCCCATTCCAGCCACAGAGATCCACATATAGGAGGATCACAAAGGTATGGATCTTTTCCCTAATGAGTGACAGATTTGTGCTCCACATCAGGCATCTCAAGCCCTAGATCCTGTACAGAAAAGATGAATCCCAAAACACTTGACTTTGAAAACCAATGGGGAATATATCCAGTAAAGCTATAGAACTTCAGGAAATGAAAAACCCCTTCTTAAAGGTCTTGTGCAGATTTATTTGAGCTGAAACCAGTGTAAAAACACCAGATTAAAAGATGCATGAAACATAGGTGAAGGCACCCATTTACTAATCTTGAAGCATCTGCCAGAGAGGCAGAAGCCAAGCGGCATGCCCCCTGGTGACTGATACACTATTAGTGGCCGTAGGCCTTCCCTACAGAGAGCCCTACCCATCCCTGATCCTTGACCAAGTGTCACAGTCTGGGGCAGTAGGGAAGCCACCAGTGCACCTCAGCAGTCACTGAGGTCAGTTTTCATTGCAATTTCAAAGAAAGGCAATGCCAAAGAATACTCAAACTACTGCACAACTGCACTTATCTCACACACTAGCAAAGTAATGCTCAAAATTCTCCAAGTCAGGCTTCAACAGTACATGAACCGTGAACTTCCAGATGTTCAAGCTGGATTTAGAAAAGGCAGAGGAACCAGAGATCAAATTGCCAACATCTGTTGGATCACCAAAAAAGCAAGAGAGTTCTAGAAAAACATCTTCTTCTGCTTTAATGATTATGTCAAAGCCTTTGATTGTGTATATCACAACAAACTGTGGAAAATTCTGAAAGAGATGGAAACACCAGACCACCTGACCTGCCTCCTGAGAAATCTGTATGTAGGTCAAGAAGCAACAGTTAGAACTGGACATGAAACAACAGACTAGTTCCAAATTGGGAAAGGAGTACATCAAGGTTGTATATTGTCACCCTGCTTATTCAACTTATATGCAGAGTGTACATAATGAGAAATGCTGGGCTGGATGAAGCACAAGCTGTAATCAAGATTGTCAGGAGAAACATCAACCACCTCAGATATGCAGATGACACCACTAATGGCAGAAAGTGAAGAACTAAAGAGTCTCTTGATGAAAGTGAAAGAGGAGAGTGAAAAAGTTGGCTTAAAGCTCAACATTCAGAAAACTAAGATCATGGCATCTGGTCCCATCACTTCATGGCAAATAGATGGGGAAACAATGCAAACAGTGACAGACTTTATTTTGGGGACCTCCAAAATCACTGCATATGGCAACTGCAGCCATGAAATCAAAGATGTTTGCTCCTTGGAAGAAAAGCTATGACCAACCTAGACAGCATATTAAAAACCAGAGACATTACTTTGCCAACAAAGATCTGTCTAGTCAAAGCAATGGTTTTTCCAATAGTCATGTATGAATGTGAGAGTTGGACTATAAAGAAAGCTGAGTGCCAAAGAACTGATGCTGTTGAACTGTGCTGTTGGAGAAGACTCTTGAGAGTCCCTTGGACAGCAAGGGGATCCAACTAGTCCATCCTAAAAGAAATCAGTCCTGAATATTCATAGGAAGGACTGATGCTGAAGCTGAAACTCCAATACTTTGGCCACTTGCTGTGAAGAACTGACTCATTTGAAAATACCCTGATGCTAGGAAAGATTGAAGGTGGGAGGAGAAGGGGATAACAGAGGATGAGATGGTTGGATGGCATCACTGACTCAATGGACATAAGTCTGAGTAAACTCTGAGAGGTGGTGATGGACAGGAAGGCCTTGGCATGCTGCAGTCCACAGGGTCACAAAGAGTCGGACAGGACTGAGAGACTGAACTGAACTGAACTGAACTGAACTGACAGGCCTCGAAGCTTGGCTTGGAACCAACACCACTCACCAGTACTGCACAGCAGCCACATCCAGGACCTTCAGCTGGTTCACAGAATAGCCCCACCCACTGCTGCACAATAGCTCCTGTGACTAGGTCCCACAGTCAGTCCAGGGGCCAGCCCTGTCTACCAGGGTACTGCAGTATCAGCTGTGGTCACCACAAATGAAGGGTGAATCCAGCCCAAGTAAGGGACATCTCAAGTGCCTGGCTCTAATGGCCAGACATAATTGCACTTTTGAGCCCCACAGAACATTTCCTAAATAAAGTCACTCCTTTAAAACTGGAAGAGATGGCGATTTACTCAATGCATAGAAATAAACACAGAGATTTAGGTAAAATGAGGACACAGAGAATACATTTCAATCAAAAGAACAAGACAATACCTCAGAGAAAGAACTAACAAAGTGGAGGTAAAAATCAACTTAATAAAGAGTTTAAAGCAATTGTCATATGAATTGAGAAATTGGGATTAACATATGCACACTATTTATATTATCCATAAAATAGATAACTAATAAGAACCTACCATATAGCACAGGGAACTCCACTCAGTGCTCTGTGGTGACCTACATGGGAAGGAAATCCAAAAAAGAGGAAATAAATATATATGTATGCATAGCTGATTCACTTGGCTATACAGTAGAAACTAACACAATATTGTAAAGCAACTATACGCCAATAAAAAATTTTTTTAAAGTAATTGTCATAAACATGTTCACAGAACTCAGGAGAAGAATGGATGAACATGGTGAGAACTTCAACAAAGAGATAGAAAATATAAGAAGATACAAAACAGACAATATAACTCAACTGAAAAATACACTAGAGGAATTCAGCAACAGATTGGATGAGGTAGAAGAATGGGTCAGTGAGCTGAAAGATAAAATAATGAAACTCCCCTATAATTGCATCAAATAGAATATAATATCTAGGCATAAATTTGACCAAGGAATTTAAAGACCTGTACATTGAAAACTGTAAGAAATTATGAAGGAAATTAAAGAAGACACTAATAAATGTTCATGGTTTAGAAGAATTAATCTTGCTAAAATATCTTTATTATCCAAAGCTATTGATGGATTTAATGCAACCCCTATTTCTTAGAAATGAAACAAATAATTCTAAAATTTTATATGGGACTATGAAAAATCCTGAATAGTGAAAACAACCCTGAGGAAAAAGAACAATGCCAGAAAGATCATACTTTCTAATTTCAAACTATACTACAAAGCAATAGTAAGCAAAACAGTATGGTACTGGCACAAAACAGGCACATAGATTAAAGAAACAGAATTAAGAGCCCAGAAATATTCCCACAGATATATGAATAATTAATTTACAACAAATGAGTAAAGAACACACAATGGAGAAAGGACACTTTTCTCAATAAACATTGAGAAACTGGATATCCATGTGAAAAAATGGAGCTATATCATTATTTTATATCATGCACAAAAGTTAATTCAAAATGGATCAGAGACTTGAATGTAGGACTTGAAGTCATAGAATTCCTAGAAGAAAATATCAGTGATAACCTTACTGACCTTGGTCTTGGTGGTATTTTTATGGATCTAAATCCAAAGTGAAGAGAAACAAAAGCAAAATTAAACCAATGAGACTATATCAAACTGAAAAGCCTCTGCACAGCAAAGGAAATCACCAAAAAAATTAAAAGACCAACTACTCAATGAGAAAATCATATTTCAAAAAAGGGTTAATACCCCAAATATATAAAGAATTCATGCAACTCAATAGCAGAAAAAAAAATGATTAAAAAATAAGCAGAGGTTCTAAATATACTTTTATTTTTTTAAAAAAGAAAGCATATTGTGGGTCAAAAAGTACATAAAAAGATGTTCAACATCATTAATTATTCAGTTCAGTTCAGTTCAGTTCAGTCGCTCAGTTGTATCCAACTCTTTACGAGTAAGGAGTAAGTGTCTTTTAATTTCATGGCTGCAGTGATTTTGGAGTCCCCCAAAATAAAGTCTGACACTGTTTCCACTGTTTCTCCATCTGTTTCCCATGAAGTGATGGGACCAGATGCCATGAACTTTGTTTTCTGAATGTTGAGCTTTAAGCCAACTTTTTCTCTCTCCTCTTTCACATTCATCAAGAGGCTTTTTAGCTCCTCTTCACTTTCTGCCATAAGGGTGGTGTCACCTGCATATCTGAGGTTATTGACATTTCTCCCGGCAATCTTGATTCCAGCTTGTGTTTCTTCCAGCCCAGCGTTTCTCATGATGTGCTCTGCATAGAAGTTAAATAAGCAGGGTGATGGTATACAGCCTTGACGTACTCCTTTTCCTATTTGGAACCAGTCTGTTGTTCCATGTCCAGTTCTAACTGTTGCTTTCTGTCCTGCATATAGGTTTCTCAAGAGGTCAGGTGGTCTGGTATTCCCATCTCTTTCAGAATTTACCACAGTTTCTTGTGATCCACACAGTCAAAGGCTTTGGCATAGTCAATAAAGCAGAAATAGATGTTATTCTGGAACTCTCTTCGTTTTCAATGATCCAGCAGATGTTGGCAATTTGGTCTCTGGTTCCTCTGCCTTTTCTAAAACCAGCTTGAGCATCTGGAAATTCACGGTTGATGTATTGCTGAAGCCTGGCTTGGAGAATTTTGAGCATTACTTTATGAGCATTAATTATTCAGTTCAGTCGCTCAGTCATGTCCGACTCTTTGCAACCCCATGAATTGCAGCACTCCAGGCCTCCCTGTCCATCACCAGCTCCCAGAGTTCACTCAAACTCATGTCCATCGAGTCGGTGATGCCATCCAGCCATCTCATCCTCTGTCATCCCCTTTTCCTCCTGCCCCTAATGCCTCCCAGCATCAGAGTCTTTTCCAATAAGTCAACTGTTTGCATGAGGTGGCCAAAGTACTGGAGTTTCAGCTTTAGCCTCATTCCTTCCAAAGACACCCATTAATTATTAGGCAAATGCAAATTGAAACCACAATGAGATATCATCTCACACCTCTTAGAATGGCTATTATTGAAAAGAAAAAATAATAAATGTTGGAGAGGATATGGAGAAAAAGAACACTTGTACACTATTGGTGGGACTATAAATTGGTGCAGTCACTATGGAAAATACTATGAATTAGTCCTCAAAATATTAAGAATAGAACTACCATATGATCCAGGTATTCCACTTCTGGGTATTTATCTAAAGAACACAAAACCATTAATTCAAAAGTTATCTGCACCTCTGTGTTCATTGCAGTGTTATTTACAATAGCCAAGATATGGAAGCAACCTAAGTGTCCACTGACAGATGAGTGAATAAAAAAGATGCAATATATACACAATGGAATATTACTCAGACAATAAAGGGGACAAAATCCTGTCGTCATGACAACATAATGTATCTTGAAGGTATTATGCTAAGTGAAATAAGCCATGATGGAGAAAGATAAATGAAGTATGATTTCACCCACATGCAGGGTCTTTTAAGAAAAGAAGTTAGAAAAGGAAAAAATAAGCAAACTCATAGTTACAGTGATCAGATGAGTGTTTACCTGAGGGGAAGGGAGTTGGGAGGAGGTGAAACGGGTGAAGTGTCAACTGCATAGTGTTGGATGATAAGTAGGTATATGGTGGTGATCACTCTGTTTCCAGATGTCAAATTATAATGCTATGCACCAGAAACTTTTAAAGGCCCATAAATAAAAATCCATAGGAACATTTAATGTATAGCTTTTTGATCTCTGAGAAAAAAATAGAATACTCTCAACTTAAAAACAAAGAATAATAAAAATTGCAAATTGAAAGATTTGACATGATGTTTTTATTATAAACCCAAAGCAATCATAATTATATTTGATCATAAATATATAAATATATTTATAATTAAGATACTAATAACAAACTGGGGGACAAATTTTCAAAAACATGACAGGTAAGAATAAATATACATTGATACAGACAGCTTAAAAATGCTAATAAGAAAATGCATGAGCTCCCAATTGAAAGACTGGCCAAGAATATCTACGGTAAGTTCACATCCTTATAAACACACAGGAAAGGAAAAAAGATAAGACAATGCTTTACAAAATTAAAATATTTAATGTTATGAATTATGGCATAGATGGCCAGCAAACTTCCAGAATTTATGGTATTTCTTTTTAGCATCTTTTTAGTTAAAAACTGCCTTTCTCAGCTACTCTTTTCTCTAGGTGATCCACATGACTGGCCTGTCAATAGAATGAGAATGAAAAGTGATGTATGTTTCTCTTAGAGCAAGGCTTCTTTAAGAATTGGGTTGTGCCTTTTTACATTCTGTATTCTTCCGCCCTCTGGATGCAATTAACTACAATGTTCTAGCAAACATTTATGACTTTGCTGTAATTATCTGGCATTTTCAGCTCTTATAAAATGAAGTGAATGAAGTGGTCTTTTTTGTCCTATCAAGGTTCATAGAGTAAGAAATTCTCTAAACATAGAAATGTTTAGAAAGTGGCTATAAAATAATCAATGCTACAAGATATTGTAGAACTATCCTCATGGGATATTGAAAACTGTGAATCCATATCAAATAGAGTTAGGTTTGCTGCATGTAATAGACTAAAAATAAGAGTAATTTAAACAGGATAGAGATGTATTACTTTCTCATATAGGGCAGGCAATGTAGAACTGATGTGATATCTACATATTATCATTTTGGACCTATGGATTTATCTTTCTGTTCCACTGCCTAAACATTCTGCTCCTACATTCAAGGTCATATAATGATGCAAGATGGATAGTGGAATGCCAGATGTCATAGTTATAGGCTTGTGCAAGGAGAAAATGCAGGAGGCAAGAAGTCTGCAGAATCAGTTTCCTTAAAAAGTATTGCGAGGAGTCCTACATCTACACTTCTGGTTCCATCTCATTGGCCAGAACTGCCATACAGTCAAACAAAACTGAAGAATCCTAGGAAGTGTGTTTTACATCAGGTGGCAATATGCCCATTTAAAACTTGGGGTTTTCTTCCAAAAAAAATTGATGAAGGTGATAGGCCACTGAACCATTGGATCTCTTCTACATAGTGGTAAAGAGAATTTCTAGGATGGGCAATGCCAGCAGATGTAGAAAAAGTCAGGGCACACTAGAGGAGGAGGGAGGTCTTTGGAAGAAAGTTCTTTGGAGGAAAAATTGAGACTCCATGCTTCAGATGATATGATTGAGAGGGCAAGACAACTTGAGAATCTGGTAAGGACTTTTTTTTAATGAAAGAGAAAACAATAGCAGTTAAAATTTCAGGAAGAACAAAAGATGTACGACAAAATTGTGTTTAAAATATATAGCAAAATAATATAATAGTACAAGAAAACAGAGTTTATCAAATATTTTCAATAAATATATTCACTTTTAAGTGGCCAAGAGATCACATAGTGACCATGTAAACACAGATGTAATTCTTAGCACACATCTTGAACCAATGGGAAAATAATATTTACATAGGTATAAATATGACAATAGTATATATCAGCTTTTAATATTTAGAATTAGCCTTCAGACAAGAAATGCATTTGTTGCTAAGAAGCAACTAATGTGAAAGTGTAATTGACAGAAGATAAAAAGTGGGAGAGAGAGGAGGAACTTAAAGAAAACGGTAGAACTCATCTCTCATAGAGTTGAGTCAGGATACTGACTAATATGGATAGAAAGATAATTTTAAATATTATTTAAATTTATAAAAATTATCAATAAAAGAAGTAAAAATAATATATTAGAGGTTTGGCCAAAGTGCTGTAATAGAAAGACCCTGTAAATGCTGTGATAGGAAGAGCCTGAGCTCACCTCCTGTCTTGGGCATACCAAAATTATGACTATTTGTGGAGCAATTATTGATGAGAAAGACTGGGATCTACCAGAATAGATGATCTACCACAGAAGATATAAAGAAGAAACAAGACAGGAAGGCAGAATTGGGCGGACAGGTAGGGCAGAACTGCAATCGAGTCGACACTCATACCCCAAGTGGGTAAGCTATAATCAGGAGAATAATTACAACTCCAGAGCCTCTCCTCCAAGGCATGAGCGGTTTAACCTTCACACTGGGTTCCATAGCATAGGGGTCCTGCACCAGGAAGACAAACCTCGAGAATGTTTAGCTTTGAAGTCCAGCAGGGCTTACTTTTGGGAGATTCAGAGGATTGTGGGAAATAGTGACTCCATTCTTAGGGAGTACACATAAAATCTCACGTGCTCTAGGATTCAGAGCAGAAGGAATAATTAGGAAGAACTTGCATCAGACTCACCTGCTGGTCTTGGAGAGTTTCCCAGAGAGGCAGAAGGCAACTGGAGTTCATTACAGGGACACAGACGCTGACAGCAGCAATTATGGACCCTCATTCTACCACATGGGCAATGGTGCTGGAAAGCGCCATTGTGGAATCCTTTCTCTAGCCCATTCTCCTTGAGGAGACAGTCTGACCCCTGTCCAGCAGCCTATAAGCCCCAGGACTGGAATGCTTCTCCTTGAGCAACCAGCTAGGAAGGGACACAGCCCTACCCACCACAGGCAGGCTGCCTTAAAACCCCATTTACCTAGAGCAGTTCCTGGGCCTGGCCTTGTCCACCAGAGGGCTCAAAGCATAGTCCCTACAACCATGTATAGGAACTAGAACTGCAATACCTCAGGGCCCCTCAGCCAGCTGTGACAGGACACAGCCCAGTCCCCAGTAGGCTGGTACCATCCCGGGGACATGATGGGCTCCAGCCCTGCCCACTAGCAGACCAACATCAGCTCTGAGAAACCTCGGGTCTCTCCAGCCACCACAGGATCAGGCCGTACTCACCAGGAAGACAACACAAGCTTCTTGACACCGTGGACCCCACAGCCAGTTGTACCAGGTATTGTCCTCACACACAAGTGGTCTGATAACAGCTCTGAGACCCAAGGACCCTGCAGCCAGAGAGCTCAAGACTGAGTTCTGCCTGCCAGTGGGCTGGCACTAACCACAGGATATGGTTACAACTAGAAACACAAAAATCATGAAAGAAAAACACATTGATAAAGGCAAATATACAGTCAAGGTATATCATCGATATCTACCAAAAACAGTTAAGGGATGGGCTTCCCTGGTGGCTCAGGCAGTAAAGAATCTGTCTGCAATGCGGTAGACCTGGGTTTAATCCCTGGGTTGGGAAGATACCCTGGAGGAGGACATGGCAACCCTCTCCAGCACTCTTGCCTGGAGAATTCATGGACAGAGAGCCTGGTGGGCTACACAGTTAAGGGATACACAAGAAAATTACATGTAAAATATGATGTCAAATCAGTAATTGTGAGGGAAAGAGAGTAAAAATGCAGTGCTGTTAAATGCATTTGAAATTAAGAAATCAGCAACTTTAAAAAAAAAAAATATATATATATGGCTGTGTGTAAACATCATGGTAACCACAAATCAAAAGTCTATAATAGATATACACCCAAAACTCAGACAGGAATCCAAATGTACCACTGACAATCATCAAATCACAAGAGAACAAATGACAAAGAAAGAAACAAAAAAGAACTACAAAAACAACCCAAAATAATGAATAAAATGGAAGTTCATACCTATCAATAATTACTTTATATATACATGGTCTAAATGCTCCAATCAAAGAAAAAGAATGTCTAAATGGATACTAAAACGAGACCCAAACATATGCTACCTATAAGAGATTCACTTCAGATCTAAAAACACACACAAACTAAAAGTAAGGGAATGAAAAACTTTCCATGCAAATGGAAATCAAAAGGAAGCCAGGTAACACTACTTATATCAGACAAAACAGACTTTTAAAATGCTAGCTTGGTAGAAAAGTAATTGTGATTTCAGAGCATAAATTTTAAATCATTTTAGCTAGGCTTAAACACTTCTTTATTAGTCAAAATAGGAGCCATTACAATCAACACAGAGAGAAATAAGTTTTTGCCAGAGAGAAATAAGTTTTATTCCTGCAGTGTAAAATCCGTGCTTCAGGATTTGATGAACACTTGGAAAGCATTTTCTGCCTCCTGCTGGTTATGGAAGAGGTTTCCCTGCAAAAGTTGTTGAGATGCTTGAAGAAGTGGTGGTTGCTGAGAGGTCAGGTGAATATGGCACATGAGGCAAACTTCATTGCCCAATTTGTTCAACTTTTGAAGTACTGGTTGTACAACGTCATCAGAAGAACTGGGCTCATTCTGTTGACCAATACTGGCTGTAGGTATTGCAGTTTTCAATGCACCTCATCTATTTGCTGAGCATACTTCTCAGACGTAACATTTTTGCTGGGATTCAGAAAGGTGTAGTGGACCAGACTGGCAGCAGACCACCAGACAGTAAAAATGACCTTTTCTTGGTGCAAGTTTGGCTTTGGGAAGTGCTTTGGAGCTTCTTCTTGGCCCAGCCACTGAGCTGGTCATCGCCAATTACTGTTTAAAAAACACTTTTTGTCACTCGTCATAACCTGCACAAAAAATTGTTCACTGTTTTTATGTAGAATAAGAGAGAGCAACACTTCAAAATGATGAGTTTTTTTGATTTTCGATCAGCTCATGAGGCCCCCACTTAAAACAGATTTTTTACCTTTCCAATTTGCTTCAAATGCCGAATGACTTAGAATGGTCGTTCATTTTACGACCCCTTGTTCATTATTTGTGGGAATGTAAATTATTGCAATCACTATGGAAAATAGTATGAAGGTTCCTCAAAAAACTAAAAACAGATCCGCAATTCTATTCTTAGATATGTATTTTAAAATACTGAATATATTAATCTAAAATAGTAAACATGTATCCCAATATTTATAGCATTATTTACAATAGCCAAGCTATAGAAGCTAAGGGTCCAACAAAAGATGAATGGTTAAAGAAAAAGTGGTGTATATATACAATGGAATACTACTCAGCCATAAAAAAAGAATGAAATTTTGCTATTTGTAGCAACATGGATGCACCTGGAGGGTATTATGCTGAGTAAAATAAATAAGACAGAGAAAGAAAAATATTGTATGTTATCACTTATTTGTGAAATCTAAAAAATAAAACAAACTGAATATAACAAAACAGAAGCAGGTTCACAGATCTAGGGAAAAATCAGTGGGGAGAGGGTGGGGAGGAACAAGATAGAGGTATGCAATTAAGAGATACAAACTACTGTGTATAAAATAAATAAGCTACAAGGATATATTGCATAGGAGACGAAACAGCCAACATTTTATGATAACTTTAAATGGAGTATAATCTATAAAATTGTAAATCACTATGTTGTATACCTGAAATTGATATAATATTGTAAAACAATTATACTTCAATAAACATAATAATATATTGGCAGGAGAATGCAAAAGTATCATGTGTTATTAGAAATTATGTCTTTTAAGGTAATGGTTATAATGAAATTTACGTTTTCCCATAAGAATAATGCTTTAATTGGGAATTAAGTTTCAGATAAATCCATGAACAATATGTCAGGGAAGCAAAGAAAGAACTTGACAAATCTAAATTGATTCAAAAGCGTTTATTTGTATTACAAATGGATGCATTTCCATTGATGGTATTTATTTTTCAATGGTTCTAGTGTAGCAAACATTATTATTAGTTAAAAGTTGAACCTATATGTTTTTTAAAAGAAATATGAATTGGACATTTTTAGCTATTAGTTTGCTTGAAGTCTCTGAATTTTGAGGATATTTTAGTAGCTTTGGAAAGTTCACTCTTATTCAGAGGCTATTTCCTGAAAGATTAAGATAATGATTTCTTTTTATATGAATTTCTCTATATGAACTTGCCGATAGCAAGAGAGGATTTCAAAATAATTTTGCCAACGTTATGTCAACTTTCAATTTGAGATGATTGTTTATATTAAGAGGCTTTTCAATCTCTAAATATTTGAGAACTCCACGGTGGATTTTGTGCTCACAATTGCCCTCAGGCAGGCTCTATCGTTTTTGTTTTCATTTGTTTTTCTTCCTAGGCCCACCAATGAATATAAAAGGCAAACATGAAGAAAAAAATAAGGCATTAAAAGATAAGGTTAGGAGCTGGCGGAAGAGGTAAAGCATTGACTTGCATGGACTGAATTCTGTCCTTTTTGGGTTACAGATGAGTGGTACGTGGGAGAGGCTGAGTTTCCCTCCAGCTGATGATAAGACTCTGGATATTTTACACGTCCTCCTCTAAGAAATTCTGTACTTTTCTGAACCAGTGCCAGGGGCTCTACTCAGACCCCTTAAAAAGCAGAGAGTAGTACAGACACTAATGAAATAAAATACGAGAATCCATGATTGTCCTGTATTCCAAACTTTACTTCTTTAAAAGTTATATATCCAAGTGTTATTGGTTTCCAGGTAATATGATACACAGTGACTTTTTTTCTTTTTGCTGATTTACATTTTCTAGTTTTTCTATAATAAATATTTAAGACATTTATGGAAATAAAAAATGGGGAGAAGAATGCTGAATATAAAAAGCGAAAATCATTTGCACGTTTTCCCTTCTTTTCTTGATCTTATTTTCTTAACTTTGTTTTCAACTTTCTTATACCACCAATCTATAAACCAACTAAACCGCAAGTAAAGATTCCAGGCTTTGTGCTAATACTTGCTTGGCTATTTACAGCTCTGAAATGAATGTAAGAAATTCAGGTTATTTTTCTTCACCATAACATTAGTTGTTCAGTCGTGTCTGACTCTGCAACCCCACGGACTGTAGCCTGCCAGGCTCCTCTGTCCATGAAATTCTTCAGGCAAGAATACGGGAGTGGGTTGCCATTTCCTTCTCCAGGGGATCATCCCGACCCAGTGATCAAATCCCAGTCTCCTGAACTGCAGGCTGATGTTTTACCAGCTGAGCTACTAGGGAAGCCATGTTCTTTCTCATACTGAAAAATAATAACCAGCTTAAATGGTTATTATTATTACTCCTCCTCGATCAAACGGGAGTTTATAAATAAGCTATTCCACTTGATGGTGTCACTAAAAGCTGTTATATGAAGATTCTGATGAAGATTCTGTTATCAGGGAAAAAGTTTAAGGTATCCATGTTAGATTTTTTAAAGCAGTATACAAATTACATGGGCAATAAATTTACATTTAAAAGAAAAGCCACTAGAAAGAAATATACCAATGTGTAAATAATTTTTGCTTTTAGGATACTGCATGTAAAAGCACTACAGAAACGCCAGTTAGTAGGGGGTCAACCAATATTAGTTAAATTTCAATTTGGAATTTTACTTTTAAGGACTTTCTCATACAGAGATAATCCAAAGTAGGAGAGGGGCAATTTATATGAAATGTATTCAGCAGACTCCTAAGTGAATAAGAAATTGGAAATGAGCTAAATATTGAAAACTAGCTATGTGGTAAATAAAACAAATTTGATTACAAATATGAACCAATCTCTGTGATTTCAGATTAAGGTTAATGATAATTTACAAGAGATGAAAATAAGATTTTAGGTGGATTCTCTATACCCCTTGCAATCTGTGAAAGCATCTACATGTATACTAACATTTGTTGAAGCCTTTCTAATTAAAGTGTACTGAAAGATGAGTCTGTCTTGCCTGTTGAGCAGTTTGTAACTACTAGGTAAATAAGGATAGTTGAAAGAAATTAAAAGTTTGTTTTTACTCTTTAGTCTTGGTGAGATTTTCAGAGTTCCCAGAATTTCTTTGATCTTCACAAAATTCTGGAATAACCACTAAAACATTTTTTACTAGGCTTTAGTATCTTCAAAAAAATTCCATTATAAGGGGTTTAATTATGAGATTTAGTATCATAGCGTTTCAGTTATTGGTTCTGGATGTGGTGGTATGTGGCAAAGACTTAGGTAATATTTTTCCTTAAAGGTATCATACTTCAAATATGTTTATCCTTTAAATTTATAAAATAAGTTGTGTGTAGTGACTTCCACGAAAAAGTTGGCTTAAAGCTCAACATTCAGAAAACTAAGATCATGGCATCTGGTCCCACCACTTCATGGGAAATAGATGGGGAAACAGTGGAAACAGTGTCAGACTTAATTTTTTTGGGCTCCAGAATCACTGCAGATGGTGACTGCAGCCATAAAATTAAAAGATGCTTACTCCTTGGAAGAAAAGTTATGACCAACCTAGATAGTATATTCAAAAGCAGAGACATTAATTACTTTGCTAAGGTCCATCTAGTCAAGGCTATGGTTTTTCCTGTGGTCATATATGGATGTGAGAGTTGGACTGTAAAGAAGGCTGGGCGCCGAAGAATTGATGCTTTTGAACTGTGGTGTTGGAGAACACTCTTGAGAGTCCCTTGGACTGCAAGGAGATCCAACCAGTCCATTCTGAAGATCAGCCCTGGGATTTCTTTGAAAGGAATGATGCTAAAGCTGAAACTCCAGTACTTTGGCTACCTCATGCGAAGAGCTGACTCATTGGAAAAGACTCTGATGCTGGGAGGGATTGAGGGCAGGAGGAGAAGGGGACGACAGAGGATGAGATGGCTGGATGGCATCACGGACTCGATGCACGTGAGTCTGAGTGAACTCCGGGAGCTGATGATGGACATGGAGGCCTGGTGTGCTGTGACTCATGGAGTCGCAAAGAGTCGGACACGACTGAGCGACTGAACTGAACTGAACTGATGGTGACTTCTATTTGGAAAAAACGGACATCTCCTTGTCTTAAGAGCAAAATGGACTTAACATTTTTTGTTATGAACCAAAGAAAAGTTATACACTTTTGTAATTGATTTAAATATTATCTCAAATTGGAAATATTTTCCCACAAACATTTACATTAACTTATCAGCATAAAACATGCCATAATTTTTTTAAAAACCCAAACTTTAGCATCTCTATTTTTTTCTGGTCCTCATGGAAATGTTTTTGTGTATTTTGTAATGTAATCAGTGAATGCATTTGATTTGTGTTGTTTCATCTATTTACTCTTATTTCAAAACATATTACCAAATGTGAATATTTCTCATATTTTAAAAAATCAACATTTTTAGCCATCTAAAGTATTAATTCTTTCTGAGGACTAAGTGAATTATACATTTAATTGAAAACTCACCTCTTACATTTCAAAAAAATGCAGAGAAAAGGCATTTATTTCTATCTATGAGAAATATTTTTATAGAAAAATCTACATAATCAGGAGAATGTTCTCTTTCCAGGCAGTCTCCTGCTAATCTTGCTGCTTTAACTGTAAGTTCAGTAGAAATATTCACTAATCTTTTTCTACAGTTCTGATCTCTTTTTAGAATTCTAATCATGGATTCCAAGCTGCCTTCTTGACTTGTCCACTGAGATGTCATGATACAAATTTACTTTCTTGATTAATAAATGGATTCTGGTAATGAACAAATACCTTTTTGTTCTTCAACATTTGTATTTTATATGTAACAGAAAGGGATTCTTTATTACTTTCATAGAAATACACTCTCATCCCTACAGGGGAGAAAAGAAGTCTTTTGAAGAGAAACTCTTATCAAAATGTGCCTGAAAGTAACAAGTGGAAAGGCAGTGCGATTATCAAGAGGGGTTTGTTGCCTTGTGGGTCCTCCCGCTGAAGAATGTCAAGATCAACATCTTTCAGTTCAGAGTTAAGAATATGGTTCTTGAGGTGGTGACAGAAGGTGGCAGAAAGTACAATTTGAACTTGGAATTTGTAGGGAGAATAGAAGGAGAGAATCTGAAGTTGAAGCTCCAATACTTTGGCCACCTGATGCAAACAGCTGACTCATTGGAAAAGACCCTGATGCTGGGAAAGATTGAAGGCAGAAGGAGAAGAGGGTGCGAGAGGATGAGAAGGTTGGATGACATCACTGATTCAATGGACATGAATTTGGGCACACCATGGAGGTGGTGAGGGGCAGGGAGGCCTGGCGTGCTGCAGTCCATGGGGTCGCAGAGAGTTAGACGTGATTTGGCGACTGAACAACAACAACAACAACAACAACAACAGAAGGACAGGAAAGTAAGAATAAGGAAAAGGATTTCCAGATTTTCCCTTTTTCTTACCAATGTGACCAATTTCTTTGCATGGCATAAAAGATCTACTTTTCCCGTCTGCTAGGATAAATTGAGGACACAGAAATAATGTAACATGTGCACTTAGGTCACAGAAACCCAGGTTTGAAACCTACCAATGACACTTGCTAGCCGTGAGATCATGGGCAAATCGTTGTTGCTCACGGAGCTTGTTTCTTCATCTGTAAAAGCAGGATCCAATGAAATAATTCTCTGAGGCACAAACCTCAGGGCCTGACACACATCAGATTTTCAATAAATAAAAAACTCTTCTCTATTGTCTTCTGCTAGAAAACTAAGCAACTCCAGAGGAAAATTCCTATTGATGTTGACAGTTGGCAGAAAAATTGTCAAATGAAGTACGAGGACAATAATGAGAAAGCAAGCAGTCTAGGTAACTGCAGGAGAACAAAGTATGTGAAGGATGTCCCACTGTGACACATATGCCCTGAGAGATTACCTGTCATGTTTGACAATATGGGGAGAAGAAGACTTAGCTCTGTCAGAGAATTTAGGGATAATTAAGAGAAATTTGGGTGTTGGTATTAAGAAACTCTGGCCTAAGTAGTCTGAATAATGAAAACATTGAGTCATCATTTAACCACAAGTAGTGACATAACTATTTTAAAAGATGAAAGAAAAGGAAGTGTGTCTTCTGTAGGGGTGAGAGAGGGTCTTCCATAGTAGGAAGTTGGTAGGTAACATTTAAAATGAAAAAAAGATTAATAGGACTTAGCATGTAATTAAGAAATATGGAGGCCAATGCTGGAAGAAATGGCTAAAATAGTTGGAAATGGTTGCTTCTGGGGAGGGGAAATTAGAGATGAAGTGGCAGGACAGATAAGTCTTAATAATAAATGTAATATCACTTGACTCAATGAGCTATGTATTTGAATTACTTTAATTACAAAAGAAAAGAAAGAAAGAAAGAAAAAGAGAGAGAAAGAGAGAAATGTGTCTGCCTACACTCTCTTCCCTCATGGATGATATGGTGTATATATACATACTTCTACATATATGCAATTTTATATATACTATATATATACACACACACACATGCGTGTGTGCTGTTGCTTCAGTCGTGTCCGACTCTTTGCGACCCCATGGACTATAACCTGCCAGGCCCCTCTGATTATGGGATTCTCCAGGCAAGAATACTGGAGTAGGTTTCCATGCCTTCCTCCAAGGTATCTTCCCAACTCAGGGACTGAACCCAAGTCTCCTGTGTCTTCTGCACCGCAGGGGGATTCTTTACTGCTGAACCGCTTCCCTGGTGGCTCTGATGGTAAAGAATCTGCCTGCAATGCAGGAGACCCAGGTTCAATCCCCTGGGTCAGGCAAGATCCCCTGGAAAAGGGAATAGCTACCCACTCTAGTATTCTTACCTGGAGAGTTCCATGGACAGAGGTACCTGGAGGGCTACAGTTCACAGGGTTGCAAAAAGATGCACACGACTGAGCAGCTAACATTCAATCAGTGCTTACATATAGTCTATAGTATGTAAATACTTTTAAAAATCCTTCATGGCCTCACCATGAGGGAAAAAGTAACAAGTTCTTGAAAAATGGAAGTTCAGAAAGAAAGGGAGTAAATTGTAGGAAGAATTTAAATGAGTTACCAGAAACTAGATTGAAAGTTCTAGTTTGCTTTGATTACTGGAAGTCCAATCTGAGTTGGAGGGTGTTGTTTAGTTCTCACTTGTGGTAAAATTTTAAAGTGAACCCAGAAGAGTTATGAAAGGAAATTGGTTTAGAATGCTGGAGCTGCAGCTACTAAGTCAGTTTTCACTGGGATCACCTCTCTTTCTTTTAAATGTACTTCCTATGGTGTTTGAGGACTTTCCAGCTTTTCCTTCTAATGCACCAGTTCTTTTGAACTCAGGTACTAGGAGTTCCAAATATACATATCTCACTCAAAACCTGATACAGTATTTGGCACATGGATTGTAGTAACAGAATATTCAGGAAAAATAGTAGTACACTGCTTCCTTATAAAATTTTCCAAAGTCTGTTTATAAATTCTTTGTAAAGTATATATTTTAAATCTCATAATAGCATTTTCATATTACTTATGTTATTTCACCTTTTTTTTTCAAGTCTCTCTTTTCATATGTTGAGGTTTGCATTTGTTCCTTATATATTTGCTATGTCAGATAATTATTTATAACACTTTTATGTAATCTCTTTAAAAATTATTCTTTTGCTTATTCCACAAGTGCTGGTTGACGATCTATGTTGTGCCTGGTCCTGTACCAGAGCCTGATAACAGTGAAAAAAATACAAGATAGGCTCCAGCCATCTAAGAAGAGAGAGACTATTTAAAAAAAAAAGTCATACAAGTAATGTACAATTATGACTTGTGCTTAGAGAGTTTTAAATGAGAATTGAAGGGAGTTCCTCTTGTAGGTCCCAGGTTTGGAATTCTAGATCTAATATTTCTAGCTTAGAAAATTAAATTTTCAAAAAGCACGTACACAGACTGGCTTTTAAAAATAAAAGCATAACAGTGTTCTAGGAGGTCACAGATACTCATATCCCTATAGTTTTAAAAAATCTTTTCTATGTTAATTCTTCTATTTATAGCCACTCAAAATGTAAAATGCAGCTGCCTGTGTATTCCTCCTAGTTGTAAATGACACAACGAAGTCTTAGCTTAATTAAAAGACTATAAAGAGAGGGAAAATCCCAGCTCCTTTCCCTTTTCTTCTGCTATCAATAGGATTAGGATATTTCTCCATCCAACTTTGCCTTCAGATGCCTATCACAGGCATTCTCAGAACCACTAGTTAATGAGAGGTATTACCAAGTCAGGGGGAGGGAGAAAAAGGCCTATTTTCCAATTATGAATGTACTGATTCATTAACACTGACTTGAGCATTCATTTTAGATTGAGGTTGTCATGGACTTGCATTTTAACAATAGTGGAATGTGGATCTCTGTCATCTTTCAACAATCTTACGTGAGATGCCATTTAAGAAGCAGAGTAAAGGGAGTTAAAAAGGAGCAAAATGTTCCTTGCCAAAGTCAAAATTATATAAACTTGCTGAAGAACCCTAAGTTGTTTTACTCATCTTTGGCAAATCTCAAAATGTATTACAATAATGGCTTATTATACGGACTTTAAACTAGACATTAAGAAATGCAAAATAGAGACATCATTACTCATCTAAAACCTACTTAAAGTCCACGGAAAAGTTAATGGTAACATTAGGAAAAACATTAAGTACAAGAGGTTAAATATTTACTCATTTATTTTTCAATATTTATGAATGTACCAATATTTCTACAAGATACACCTCCTTAGACATGCAGCACCAACCAAAAGTTACAATGAATTTTAATAGAAAGCATCATATTACTTTAACTACTAGTATTGTTCAAGTTACCATCTCAAACTACTTTTCTTAACCTAAATGTGCTGTGGTCTTAGGAGAATATTTTATACCTTTATTTGTCACATGAGCTGGAATTAAGAACTCTGGGAGAAATACCAACAACCTCAGATATGCAGATGATGCCACTTTAATGGCAGAAAGAGATGATTTGAAGAGCCTATTGATGAAGTTGAAAGAGGAGACTGAAAAAGCTGGCTTGAAACTCAACATTCAAAAAATAAAGATCATGGCATCCAGTCCTGATGGAGAAATGTAGAAACAGTGTCAGATTTCATTTTCTTGGACTCCAAAATCACTGTGGACAGTGACTGCAGCCACAAAATTAAAAGATTCTTGCTCCTTGGAAGAATAGCTATGACAAACCCAGACGGTGTATTAAAAAGTAGAGACATCACTTTGCCTACAAAGGTCCATCTAGTCAAAGCTATGGTTTTTCCAGTGGGTCATGTATGGATGTGACAATTGGGCTATAAAGAAAACTGAGCTCCAAAGAGTTGATGCTTTTGAACTGTGATATTGGAGAAGACTCTTGGACTGCAAGGAGATCAAACCAGTCATACCTAAAGAAAATAAACCCTGAATAGTCATTGTAAGGACTGGAGCTGAAGCTGAACTTCCAATACTTTGACCACCTGATGCAAAGAGCTGACTCATTGGAAAAGACCCTGATGCTGGGAAAGATTGAAGGCAAGAGGAGAATGGGGTGACGGAAAATGAGATGGTTGGATGGCATCACTGACTCAATGGACATGAGTTTGAGCAAACTCTGGGATATGGCGATGGACAGGGAAGCCTGACATGCTGTAGTTCATGGGGTCGCAAAGAGTCGAACATGATGTAGTGACTGAACAACAAAATTTCTCACACATTAGTGGCTCAGAGAACCCTTTCAAAATTTTTGTCTATCTCCAGGCAACAATTTCACTTTATTTTCTTCATATGTCTGTTTAAATTGATGAATTTTACCTTAGCCTATCCTGAGGGATGAAGTACATAATTTCATATTAGTAATTGTGTCAGTCAGTTCAGCTCAGTCGCCCAGTCGTGTCCAACTCTTTGCGACCCCATGAACTGCAGCACACCAGGCCTCCCTGTCCATCACCAACTCCCAGAGTTCACCCAAACTCATGTCCATTGAGTTGGCGATGCCATTCAGCCATCTCATCCTCTGTCGTCCCCTTCTCCTCCTGCCCCCAATCCCTCCCAGCATCAGAGTCTTTTCCAATGAGTTAATTCTCCGCATGAGGTGGCCAAAGTATTGGAGTTTCAGCCTCAGGATCAGTCCTTCCAATGAACACCCAGGACTGGTCTCCTTTAGGATGGACTGGTTGGATCTCCTTGCAGTCCAAGAAATCTCAAGAGTCTTCTCCAACACCACAGTTCAAAAGCATCAATTCTTCGGTGCTCAGCTTCCTTCACAGTCCAACTCTCACATCCATACATGACCACAGGAAAAACCATAGCTTTGACTAGATGGACGTTTGTTGGCAAAGTAATATCTTTGCTTTTCAATATGCTATCTAGGTTGGTCATAACTTCTTCCAAGGAGTAAGCGTCTTTTAATTTCATGGCTGCAGTCACCATCTGCAGTGATTCTGGAGCCCCCAAAAATAAAGTCTGACACTGCTTCCACTGTTTCCCTATTTATTTGCCATGAAGTGATGGGATCAGATACCATGATTTTCATTTTCTGAATGTTGAGCTTTAAGCCAACTTTTCACTCTCCTCTTTCACTTTCATCAAGAGGCTTTTTAGCTCTTCTTCACTTTCTGCCATAAGGGTATCATCTGCATATCTGAGGTGATTGATATTTCTCCTGGCAATCTTGATTCCAGCTTGTGTTTCTTCCAGTCCAGCGTTTCTCATAATGTACTCTTCATATAAGTTAAATAAGCAGGGTGACAATATACAGCCTTGATGTACTCCTTTTCCGATTTGGAACCAGTCTGTTGTTCCATGTCCAGTTCTAACTGTTGCTTCCTGACCTGCATACAGATTTCTCAAGAGGCAGGTCAGTGGTCTGGCATTCCCATCTCTTTCAGAATTTTCCACAGTTTCTTGTGATCCACACAGTCAAAGGTTTTGGCATAGTCAAAAAAGCAGAAATAGATGTTTTTCTGGAACTCTCTTGCTTTTTCCATGATCCAGCAGATATTGACAATTTGATCTCTGGTTCCTCTGCCTTTTCCAAAACCAGCTTGAACATCTGGAAGTTCACAGTTCAGGTACTGCTGAAGCCTGGTTTGGAGAATTTTGAGCATTACTTTACTAACGTGTGAGATGAGTGCAATTGTGACGTAGTTTGAGCTTTCTTTGGCATTGTCTTTCTTTGGGATTGGAATGAAAACTGACCTTTTCCAGTCCTGTGGTCACTGCTGAGTTTTCCAAATTTGCTGACATATTGAGTGGAGCACTTTCACAGCATCATCTTTCAGGATTTGAAAAAGCTCAACTGGAATTCCATCACCCCCACTAGCTTTGCTCGTAGTGATGCTTTCTAAGGCCCACTTGACTTCACATTCCAGGATGTCTGGCTCTAGGTGAGTGATCATACCATTGTGATTATCTGGGTTGTGAAGATCTTTTTTGTACAGTTCTTCCGTGTATTCTTGCCACCTCTTCTTAATATCTTCTGCTTCTGTTAGGTCCATACCATTTCTGTCCTTTATCAAGCCCATCTTTGCATGAAATACCACCCCTCAAATTTTGCATTCGAATTTCCTAAAATCCTTTAGTGATTGCAAAAGTACAAATACACAAAGTGAGATCCCAAAAAAAAGTGGCTAGGAGGAAGAGATTGTAGTAGCTGCATGGAGCTGGGAAGAAAGAGTTTAAAGTTCAAATTCTGCCAAGTTAGAAAGGTTTATTAAACATCTTAGATTTTTAACGAAAACCTCAGAAGAGCCATGTCTATAAGTAAGCCCAGGACTAAGGGCTCAACCTAGAACTGAATGCAAAATGAAAATAAATCCACTATAACAGAACTTGAAACAAGTTTTCACTTATGATTAATACGATTCATATGCGTGGTTACCAGAGGCAGAGTGGAGGGAGGAGGTATTGGAGCAAGGTGGTCAATAAGTACAAATTTCTGGTAATAAGATAGATAAGTACAAGAGGTGTAATGTAGAACTGGATGATTATATTTAATACTTCTGTATGATATACAGGAAAGCTGTTAAGAGAGTAAATCCTAAGAGTTCTCTTTCAAAGATAATTTTTCTCCCTTTCTTTATATCTATATGAGATGATGTAAACCTATTGTATTAATCATTTCACAATACATGTAAAGCAAACTATCATGATATATGCCTTAAACTTATCAAGTGATGTATGTATGCCAATTTTTTCTCAATAAAACTGAAAAAAAAGGTTAATGTGATGTACCAATAACTTAACTGTATGTTAGTACAAGTTCAGCTGTTTTTCAAAAATACAGTATCTCTGTAATGTATCACCCACACTGCCCAGGATAAAATAAATTATTAGACACTTGAATACACAGAAACATATAAACAATTAATCAAAGAGAAAATGTACTTAAGACTTTTACATTAGCATTGAGACTGGGATTTTAAAACAACTTTCATAAATATATTAATGGATAAAAAAGAAAAGATGAGCAAAATTGGTAAACAGACAGGGAATCCCCAAACAGAAATGGAAAATATAAAATGACAAACTTGAAATTCTACAGCTGAAAATACAATATCAGAGAAGAAAAAATGACTGGATAGTATTTAAAAGATTAGATAATGCAGAAAAAGAACCAGCCAATTTAAAGACACTTGAACAGGAATTTTCAAACTGAAAAAGAGAGGAAAAAAATAATTGAAAAAATTAGCCAAATTGCAGTGACTTGTGGGACAACAAGCTGACTGACTAGATAATTGGAGTGTCAGAAAAAAGGAGACAATGTGGGGTAGAATTTTTTTTCTTAAGCAGTGTGTTAAACATTTCCTTAACTTACTGGAAATATTTCAATCCACAAATCCAAGTAGCTCAGAGAACTGTTAAAAGAAAAACATATGAAGAACACCACATCTATGCAAATGATAGCCCAATTGCTAAGACCAAAAGATAAAAAGAAAAATTTTTAAACAGAGAAAATATATATTATAAGAATGATATCTTATTTTTATCAGAAAATAATGGAACTAAAATAAAACAGAATAACATCATTAAAGTGTTGAAATGAAAAGCTATCAATTTAGCATTCTATATCAGGTAAAAATATCCTTCAACAATGAAGAATCATAGAGATTTTTCAGATAAAAGAATGGTGAAAGGATGTATTTTCTACAGAAATTCTTGAAAAGACATATGAAAAGAAATTCTCGAGTCTAAAAGGAAATAGTGCCAGCTGGAAATATGAATCTATAGGAAGGACTTTGGAATAAATGATAAATATGTAGATACATATAGTTTACTATTTTCTCTTAGTTTCTCTAAGGATGATTAAACTTTTAAAGCAAAGATAATAATGGTATATTATGAAAGTTTATAATATATAAAAGCAAAATATATAACAATAAGTACACAAGTAATAATTGCACAGGAGGGGAAGGAAATGAGTTCATATTGTTGTAAGGTACATAATACAGGAAAAAAAGTTATATGAAGAGTTATAGTTAAAAAACTAATAAAGTAAAATAAAGATATTCAACCCAAAAAAAGATGGAAAGGAGGAATAATTGAAACAGAGAGAATGATAAAAAACAAATAGTGAGACTGAAGTCAAACAATATCATTAATTTCATTAAATGCAAATAGATTAACATTTGAGTTAGAGATTGTCAGATAAAAACACAAAACTCAGTATTTTTTATAAGAGATGAAGTTTAATTATAAAGACATGGATAATCTGAAAGTAAAATGATAAAAAAAGATATATCATGAAAAGGTTAAGCTCAAGAAAGTTAGTGTGGCTATGTTAATAAATGAAAACGCAGACTTCTAACTAAAAACTACTGGCAGAGATAAATAGAAATATTTTGTAATAATATAAAGGTCAATTCAGTTCTAAATCTGTATATACTTTGTAATGGAGATTGAAACTATACAAAGCAAAATATGTCAGAATGTAAGGAAAATAGATATCATAGCTGAAGCTGTTAATACCTTCACTCCTCTAAGTTCAGTTCAGTTCAGTTCAGTTGCTCAGTCGTGTCCGACTCTTTGCGACCCCATGAATCTTAGCACCTGTCCATCACCATCTCCTGGAGTCCACTCAGACTCATGTACATCGAGTCCGTGATGCCATCCAGCCATCTCATCCTCTGTTGTCCCCTTCTCCTCCTGCCCCCAATCCCTCCCAGCATCAGAATCTTTTCCAATGAGTCAACTCTTCGCATGAGGTGGCCAAAGTATTGGAGTTTCAGCTTCAGCATCAGTCCTTCCAATGAATACCCAGGACCGATCTCCTTTAGGATGGACTGGTTGGACCTCCTTGCAGTCCAGGGGACTCTCAAGAGTCTTCTCCAACACCACAGTTCACCCCTCTCAGTAACTGATAAAACAGGTAGTAGGTAAAAAACCAGTAAGGCAATGGTTAGACAACTAACATGACTTAACCGACTACTCTAAATAACATTTGCAGTGTGTACATTTTTTTCAAGTACACATGAAACGTTTACCAAACAGACCATATTTTCACCTATTTTTAAAAAACTCAATAGATTTCAAGAATTAAATATCCTACAGAGTATATTGTTTAACCACAATAGAATTAAATTAGAAATTAATAGTAAAAAATATTTAGAACATTCTATATATTTAAAAATTGTGTAAAACATTTCTAAATAAATCATGGGTCAAGAAAAAGTCACAAAGAAAACAGAAAATCTTTGTAACTAAATGATAATCAAAACACAAATTTTGTGGGATATAGCTACAGATGTGATTAGAGGAAATTTTATAGTTCTACATGAATATCTTGAAAAAGAAGACAGATTTAAAAGCAATCATCTAAGATTTTCACATAAATGTTAGAAAAAGCCCAGCAGAATAAACACAAAGTACATAGAAGAAGGAAATAGAAATGAGTGGAAATAAATAAGAGGGACAAGCAATAAAAAAAAGTAAAAAAATTAATAGAGTCAATAGTTGATATTTTGAAGGATTAACAAAATGAATAAATCCTACTACCAATACTGGTGTATTAATATCTAGAGTGGAAAAAGGAATCACAGCTTTAAAAAGGAGGTGTCAGGCCCAAGGTGATGATGACAGGAAGACTGGAGCAGAAAGGCTGTCCCCTCCCAACTGCACAGTGACATGCCTGAAGGTCAGTGGCAGTGGATGACAGCTTCGTCCTGGTTCGTATAGTTTTCTCCACTACCCCTTGCAACCCTGCTTGACCCACACCTGCAAGGGCAGTTGGCATGTTGAGGGAACCAGCTCAGAACATCTGCTTCCCTTCTTGTCCTCCACAAAGAAATTTTACATCAGCCCATGGCCAACTGCTATAACAGAGTATGCATGCTGAAACGGAGCAGGACCCTAAGGTCCTTGCCTCCACCTCCACCCCCCATATCCTCAGTCTGCCTTCTGTCTGTGGAAAAAATTTAGCCCAAGAATAAGTTTAACCAGAGAAGTGAGAAAATGCAGAAATAAAGGGAAATAGTCAAAGGAGATCAAATAATAATAATGTACTCATTAAGCATAGTCAAGGGCCTTTAGTTCCCTCTCAAGGGCTATAGATAATATCCTGAGCTATATCTTGTGATATATCCCATAGATACTGAAACCCCTACCAGGAGGAAGAAGCTAAGTACATGATGACCAGATGGCCCACGATGACCGTACCCATGATATAAGCTGTCGCAATTCCAAGAACTGGCTTCAAAGAAATGGAAACAAATTGACTCTGGAAATGAACATTAACTGTACCTAAAACAACCAAGATGACCCTGGGCAGAGCACTGATGACAGATTTGAAGATGCCTGTCAGAGTTCACTATGCTGTTTTTGCATGTAGCCCTCTCCCTCTGTCTATAAAGGGTCTTACCAACTGTCAGTGAGGAGGCAGGAAATCGGCCTCTGGACAAACATGGACCTTTTCCTGCCCCCGCCGCCCCTTCCATTGTTGGCATCTGAAATAACGCCAACTTCCGTTTCTACCAAAAAAAAAAAAAAAGGAATGAAAAAGAAGGAATAATTTCAGATCTTAAAAACACTAAAAGGAAATAATAAGAGAATACTGCAGCCATGAAATTAAAAGATGCCTGCTCCTTGGAAGAAAAGCTATGACAAACATAGACAGTGAATTAAAAAGCAGAGACATTGCTTTGCCAACTAAGGTCTATACAGTCTAATCTATGGTTTTTCCAGTAGTCATGTATGGATGTGAGAGTTGTAATAAAGGAAGCTGAGCACCAAAGAATTACTGCTTTCAAACTGAGCTGGAGAAGACTCTTGAGAGTCCCTTGGACAGAAAGGCTATCAAACCAGTCAATCCTAAAGGAAATCAACCCTGAATATTCATTGGAAGGACTGCTGCTTAAGTTGAAACTCCCAATAGTATGGCCACCTCATGTGAATAACTAACTCACTGGAAAAAAACCCTGATGCTGGGAAAACTTGAGGGCGGGAGGAGAAAGGCAATAGAAGGTGAGATGGTGGGAAGGCATCACCAACTCAATGGACATGAGTTTGAGCAAGCTCTGGGATATGGTGATGGACAGGAAGGCCTGGTGTGCTGCAGTCCATGGGGTCACAAAGAGATGGACATGACTTAGCAACTGAACAACAACAACGTAATAACTAATTGAAGCAATATATTGATGCAATGATAGATAACTGACCAATAGAACAGAACAGAGCCCATCGGTAGAGCCACATGTGTGCTATCTACTTTATATAACAAATGAAACACTACAGTGGAAATGTACTTTTCTGCATAAAGCAGCATTGAGTGAATTGGAGATGTATATGAAAAAATTTTTACCTGGAAATGTGCCCAATGCTACACTGGGCTATGTTAAAATCAATAGCATCTGTTCATCAAAATATCTTGAGTAAAAATGCAACCCAGATTAAGAGCGGATATTCGCAATACATGTATTTGACAAAGGACTTCTATCAAACGTATATAATAAACTCCTACAAAGTAATAAAGAGAAATAATTCATTTAGGGAAAAAAAAAAGGCAAAAACTTGAACAGTCACCTCATAAAGGAATGTAGAAAACTGGTCAATACACATGAAAGAGTTCTCAACTTCATTAGTTTTAGGAAAAAGCAAATTAAAACCACCATGAGATACCACTGCTCCCATCTGAATGGCTAAAATTAAAAGGTTAGGAGAATTCCAAGTGTTGGGTGATTGTGGAGTAACAGAACTCATACACTTATGTGAGTGAAAATTGATACAACTGTTTTTGCAATATCTCACCAAGCTGAAGAGTATGGACCAGCAATTCTACTTCTGGGTATGTAACCAAAAATAAAGACGTACTATAACATATGTAACATGTGTGCTTAGTCATGTCCTACTCTTTGTGACCCCATGGACTGTAGCCCACCAAGCTCCTCTGCCCATGGAACTTTCAAGGTAAGAACACCGGAGGGGATTGCCATTTTCTAGTCTAGGGGCTCTTCCTGACCCAGAGAATGTACCTCCATCTTTTACATCTCCTTCATTTGCACTGAGTCCTTTACTACTCTGCTACCTGGGAAGCCAAAAACATTTATAACAACACTATTTAAATGCCTATCTACAGAAGTATGGATAAATGAAGTGTGGTATAGTCACACAAAAGGATGCCACACATAGCAAAGAGAATAAAAACTCTGTGACAATACAGAGCAGTTACAGAGGAATCCCACAAACAGAACGTTGACCCAAAGAAGTCACAAAAGGGCACTCATTGTCTTTACAGTGCTTGATTTTATTTCCCTGAAGTACAAAAAGGCCCAAACTCATCTAGGCTCTTAGGAATCAGGACAGTGGTTACCCTGGGGGAGGAGTAGTGATTGAAAGGAAGCCCAAAGGGGTTTTCTGGCATGTTAGAGGTTGATGTGTTCTGGGTACATGAATATGCTCAACTTGTGAAGATGTGTCAAGCCACACACTTATGAGAGATACACTTTCTGTAAGTATATTTTAATAACCAGTTTAAAAATAATCTTTTTCTTCTCTTATGTCCTCAACTGGAAGAACTGTAACTGCTTTTCTTGAATGAACTGTCACCAGAGAGATGCAAGCAGACAGCAGCATTTTCCTCTCTCTCCTGTCGCTTGGTTTACACCCTCCCTGGATGACATAAATATTGGGCAGTTCCCATGGCTTTTCCAGTCATGCTTAGATAATGGATAAATAGTCCCTTTGTTTTGGCATTTAAAAAGTCCACTCTTGCCTCATAATCCCATAAAACTTCAGCCTGGTCCAGGGTAACCATCGAAACTTCAAACTTTTATCCAATATAAAGTTTCTCCCTTCCTGCAGCAGAGTCCTGACCGGGGCCTAGAAGCCCACAGAGGAGGCAGAAAATTCCTGTTTGGCTTCTTCACGGGTTCCCAGCCCCTCCTTCAGCTCACTGACTGCCGGCTTGCCTAAACCCTTAGAGTTGGGCCAAGGCAGAGGGGATTAGGGGAAATGGCACTGGTTCGTGGGGCCAGAGCAGCTGTGGTGACCTATCGGATCCCCCTGGATGCTGGCTTTCACGAAGTGCTTTTGTGGGTTCTCTGGAGAATGTCCCACTGAGACCTCAGATGGCAGTCTCCACAGTGTACACAATGCTTGTCCTCTGGAAGCTGCTGATGAGCTGATTCCTGTGATCAGTCCTGTGATTTCAAACACCCTACACAGACCCTCTCTGTTGGGACCCTTTCCCCAACTGGGGACTCTTCTTGAGTATGTTCTGTTTTGAGAAGACTCCATATCAGTTCCTTCTCATGGAACCTACATCTTTCCTTCCAGGAAAACACGAGCCTCTGTCCTGCTGTTTGTGGAACTGCAGCTTGCTCCCAACACGTTCTCTTCTCTTCTGTCTGCTGATGGTAGTTGTTCACCGTTAAATGACCAGATTAGGTTAAGGCACAAGTCCTCACATTCCCCACACTGCTTATTTATTTTAGTTTTTGGTTGGAATGGGTCTTCTTTCTGGTGTGTGGGCTTTCTCTCTCTAGTTGTGCGTAGGCTTCTTAGTGCGGTGGCTTCTCTTGTTGTGGAGCCCGGGCTTTAGGGTGCAGGCTTCAGTAGTTGTGGAGCACAGGCTTAGCTGCTCCTCAGCTTGTAGAATCAAACTCATGTTCCTTGCAGCGGCACACAGATTCCCAACCACTGGATCACCAGGCAAGGCCCCTCCACAAACTTCTGATGTGCTCTTAGAACCCCTCCACTTGGCTTGAGGTGAAGGACAGCAACTCCTTTGTTCCCCAGCACCTTTTTTTCTACCTGGAGGACAAGTGAGAGGGTAATACATAGGACACTGATCATTCTCTCCAAAGAAATACCCCAGTCTGCCCCTAGGCACATCATCCCTTCTATACCTTGATATGGGTCTCTCAGCATGCCCTGTGTAAGTGGCCCTGCACCTTGCTATAGGGCAGGGGCATTACGGTGAGGTTTTTGGCACCTATTGGGCTCTCAAAGTGAGACAGCAAAGTCTCATGTAACATCGTCTTACATAATTAATCTCCTTCCTCTTCTCATCTATCACAGCTCTTCCTCTGTTGGCTTTTGTCACTTTCAACCTTGTATTTCAGTTATTGATGTGCGTATCAAATTCCCCCTTCCTGATTACAGGTTTTTGGAGAATAGGGGTCAAGTCTGACTTAACTTTGTATCTCCTACAAAACCTTGTGGAGTGTTGGTACAGAGTTGGGGCTTAATACAAATCCAGGGAATGAATGGTAAATAATTAGAGCTGCCCTCTGCAGGACTGGTCACTCGGGGCAGGCATCAACCTGACCTTTTGTTAAATATCCTGGTATTTCCTGATTCTGTGCTGTGTGTTCAGCCGTGTTTGACTCTGTTACCCCATGGACCATAGCCCACCAGGCTCCTCTGTCCATGGAGTTCTCCCGGTAAGAATACTGCAGTGGGTTGCCATTTCCTTCTCCTGATTCTGTAGGCGATGTTTAAAACTCAATCATTTGCTATTTACTCAAAAAATATTTTTTGAGAATTCATTATATGCCAGACACTGGGTAAATGACTATAAAGAAAACAGACACAGCCTCTACCCTTTTGGAGTTTAGAATTGAACTGGCGTGAGTTTGACATTGAGAGATGAGTAATCTTTGGCTAAGTGGATAGGAAGAAGAAGAGCCAATCCCTCCAGGGGAATGATTGCCAAGTACTCTTGACTCAAAAGTGAGAATGTGTGGATGTATCCAGCGAGAGGGGGTAGATGTGCCAAGTCATAACAGAGCAGCCTGGAGCTAGCACATGGTCCAGGCTTAAAGATCAGTGTTTGTGTGAAGGGTAGAGTGATTCTCAGGAACAGACAGGCTTGAGTGGACAAGAACAAGTATCCTTGAGGGTGGCTCTGGAATCTGGTTTACTTTGGAAATCATATTCCTTAAAAACATGATTTACAACCTCCTGCAAATCTTTTGTAAACATACTCATCCCAATGAGTATGAAAATGCAAATAAGCACCCTGGTATCTTTCTGAAGTTTGTGATGGTGCCTGTCTCTCCATTGATAAAGAGCCTTGCCAATTTTTAAAGATATTTAAATGTTTTTGCCTCATGATGTCACTGAAAGAGAGGCCTGTAATCTCCTCTCAACTCCCCATCCCTCTCCACTCATGTACATGCTCATATATACTTCCTCCAAGAAACTGACACTTTTTGGCTACTCTGAAGTCAGGTACTTATTTACCTTTCATTAAACTGATTGATAAGGAATTTGAAAAGTGACCTGGGGGGAAAGAATACGGGTTGTCCCAACTGAACCTTTAGCAAAACCATGCCAAGTTTGCCTGAGGGAACAAAAGAGTTCTGCAAAACAAGCTGAGTTGGGCACATTTTCTCACCATGAGAATATCATGTACAGTCATCTCAGCAGCAAAACTCAAAGCCACATGAACCAAGTGTGTGGTCGGGAATATTAACAATGCATTTTAATTTGAAGGCACTTCTGCCTGTAGGGTTTTGGGCACTTAAACAGAAAAAATAACTAAAAACAAAAGAAAATCAAGTAAATTGACAGGGCGATCATAATCTCTGGTTTATAAGCAGAGAACTGCCATGGCTCCTAATAACATGTGAATTAGCAAGGTTTATGGAGTGTAACAGATACAAGACAGTAAGAATATAGAAGGAAAAAGTATGTATAATGCCATTGTTTATTGGTATAAAATGACTCTAAGATACCCACGGACTGAACCTCTATAACTTGCAAACCACAGGAAACTCAAAAGTGCCCAAACACTGAATCTTAGCTCTCAAGGTGTACTCCATCTGTGGCTTGATTGATCTTCTATGTGGCAAGAGAAACCCTTCCAATATTTTATGATCCTGGCAAGCATCAGTAGTCAGGGTTACTACAGCTGAGGGTCAAGGACAGGGCTAGAATAAACTTCTACAGGGAAGCTGGAAAGGATGTATAGGGAAATAGAAGCGAGAGGCCACTAGTAGCTGAGTGTAAGTGGCTAGGAATGGGGGTGTATTATTAGGACAAGAAGTGGAGTTCTCCCAAAATTCAGTGCAGGATCTAAGTCTAACAGCCAGAAAGAGAATGGATTTTTGGAATTAACAGCAATCACCAGAGGCCAAGGCACAGAGTCCAGTGGGGATATCAAGTCTTAAAGGTTGAAAGCCAAAGGAGGCAAGTAAGCACATGAAGGGTAGAGGCCAGGAACAAGGTTGGGTTGCAGTTGTCTTGGGAGACCAAGTGGGGAAGCCAGCAGGGAGGTCTGTGATTGCTCAGAGTGGTCAGATAAAAAAACTCTGTGGCAAGGAACATCTCTTTCAGAGGACTGTGACAGAGCTATTCCAGCTGACTGATGAAAAATCAACATCAGATGGCTCAAAAAGAGATGCTTCTCTTGGGTTTGCTGTTTTTTCTACCTTAGGAGAAAGAAAGTTGAGTGATAAAGCAATGCTTCCTCTTTAACAAGGTTTCAAGTCTATTTCATGGAACACATCTGGTAAGATGCTCAGCAACAGAGTACTCCATGGTCAAAGGCATTTGGAAAAATGCCAGATATTATCTTCTTTATGATTTACAATGTGCATTAGTATATTAAAGGTTCTGAAAATTCCTGTAGTAAAGAGGCTTGTTTAACTTTGTTATCCTTGTTTAATGCAGTATTTCTCAAAATTGCTTGATTATGGAACCCTTTTCTTACATAACACATCTTAATTTCCCAAGGTACACTTATTATGAGCAGTGTGCTTTGAGAAATACTTTTCTAGAACTTTTGTTACGTTTGTCCTGTGGACTCAATTATAATGACAAAATCCACCTTGATTCAATGCCAAGGAGATCATAGAAAACACTTGCCTTCATAGTACAAATGAATTAATGCCAGGTGTGGACACAATGCTTTCCAGAGAAGGTCTTTTTATTTATTTATCTGAAGTATCTATTTCCAAAAAGGACTTGAGATGGTGCATGTGTTGAGTATTGTCCTCTGAGCCTGGAGAGAGATGGCCAGGATAATTATTCAGCCACACTGACTTCTATTTCTGAAGTGTGAATGATATGAACAGTCATGATAAACCAGGCAACAGGTATGAAGTACTCTAAAGGTAACTATGTCATTCTTCAAGTCTGGCCATTAGAGGTAGGGTAATGAGGCAACATAATGGTGGCTCATATAAAAGTACATAGAATTTCTACCAGCAAATCCATCAAATTCAGCATCTGAGAAAGGAAATCATACTTGTGGTGTTGCTGAAAACAACTGGTGAAGAGCTTGATTGTTGTGACAGGGCCTAGGTATGAAACAGTCCTTAAAGCCTTTTGCAGATGGAACTGACCTCAACACACAATGTTTAAGTCAATCAAAGGAGTTAGTATGGGATCTTGGCTAGGCTGGCATGTATTACATTCTTTCACATCTTTTTAATAACAGCATTTTCTGCTCAAAGCAGACAACTTAGACTGATACAGAGGGCCACAAGCTCCTTCCTTCTCCTGCTTCTGCAGAGAGATCTACTTGGTGAACAAAGACCAGGAGCAATCTGATATTTTTCCTGACCTACCTCTTCCTCAAGATCAAGGTCATAGCCTTAGTGTGCATGCTGTCTCTTCAGTCATGTCTGACTCTTTGTGACCCCATGGACTGTAGTCTGCCAGGCTTCTCTGTCCATGAGATTTCCCAGGCAAGAATACTGGAGCGGGTGGCCATTTCCTCCTCCAGGGGATCTTCCCAACCCAGGGATGGAACCCGCATCTCTCATGTCTCTTGCACTGGCAGGTAGGTTCTTTACCACTAGCACCACCTGGGAAGCCCAACCTTAGTGTGAGTATACCTTTTCCAGCGAGGTACCAGCGTGGCCCTGAGAGCAAGAGAGCTAATGACCTGGCTCAAGTCTGACTGAAGATTGAGATTTTGCATTGTGATTGATAGAACAAGATTTGGTTACTTCCAACTCCCTTTCTGGAGCTTTATAATTCCAATCATATTTAACTAGAAGTGGATTTTTTTGTAATGCTACTGCAGGTTGTAAAGGATTTACTCTTTAGTATAGAAATAAGGGTAGAAAGGGATTAAGAGACATGGAGGAGAGAGAAGTTCTAACTTCTCTAACATATAGAGGAGTTCTCTAACTGGAGTTTCAGGAGGATAGAATAAAGAGAATGTGGAAGAAGCAATCATTTAGGAGATAATGGTCAAAAGTTTCCAGAACTTAAAATTTAAAAAACACACAACTGATTTTCAGATTTGGAAATCCAAAAAGATCCTAGGCAAAAATAAAAAGAAATTCTCTTATAGATGTAAATCTTAGTGAAACTACAAAGCATCAAAGGAAAGGCTTGCAAAACAAGTAGAGAGTCCAGACTTTCTACAAGACATCACAAATAACCTAATGGAGTAATTTTTGTACAACAATGAAAACTAGAAGACAATGAATGGTATCTTTAAAGTGCTGAGTGAAAATAATTGTCAACCAACCATGAAATACATGGTGAAATGATCTTTCGAGGGAAGAGGGAAAGAATAACAAATGCATGCTACCAAAAACCAAGATAACAGAATTTACCACCAACAGATTCAGGTAAAAATAATGCCAAGTGGAAAGTCTCACATGCAGAAAGGAATTACCCAGAAAGGTTTCCATAAAGATGTAGGTAAATCTAAACAAATATTGACTATATAAAACAACAGCGTTTATTTTGTCACGTTAAAAAATACAAACCAAATACTGGACAACAATAACATATAATTCGAGAAGTCTGATTAGGTCTGAAGCACTAGGGTCTTTGTTTGGGGGAACAAATAGAAAGATACTGATCAACATTTAATTTTTTAAAGCATGCATGTTAAAATACCTGGGGTAACTACTAAAACAATGGATATGGAAAATATAACTTTAAAACTCATAGAAGACAAAAGAAGAGAGAAAAAACGGTGGTGGGGATAAGCTAGCAAGAGGTTAATCACAGTATAAGAGGCATTTACATTTTTAAAAAAAGATATTTCAAATAAAATCCAGATCATTATGAGGAATTCTCTGCCGTCATTTCTTCCAGATTTCCTCTGGTTCCTACTTTCATCTTCCTGCATTCGTCAGCAGCATCCCCAAGAGAAGATGACTCAGAGGCAGGACATTAAAAGGAACTATGGAAGGTCCAAGGATGGGAGGCTGAGGGAAGGGATGCAGGGAGAAAGTCTATTCTGACTGAAGGGTTGGTCACATGCTATGATCTAAGAAAACAGTGGTATAATCACAGGTTCAAAGACATGGGACAAAGAGATTTCCTAAGACTGAAATGACCTGAGAAAGTGTTTCAGTGAAACTGGGATCTGTCGTGGTGAAAAAAATCAAGTTAATGCTGAAAATAGCTACCTGACCCATTGAACAAAATAAACCCTCGCACCAGCACTGCAGGGAGGTGGCATGGATTAAGTAGATTTCCCCTGTATGTTTCCATTTAACTTTTTGTTTTTTGCCAAGAAAGAGCCTATTCTATGTATGAAACCTCACTAGGCACAACATTCCCGTGATCATTTGACATAGCCTCTGCTCTCTTGAGGTGAGAAGATTCACATACATAAAGGATGGTAAGAGAGTGAAGGAAAGGGTATTAATAGAAAAGAAATGAGGTAGTTGGGATGGGCACAAATATTGAGTGCAAGTTGCAGGTGGAGCTGATCAGCTGCAAGTGTGCAAAGCTGACCACTGATGTTGACATTTTTAAAAATTGTGGTCTAGCAAGTTTAGAGTCAAAGATTGTAAAGATGCATCCATTACACACACATGCACACACACACATTACAGAGATCTCTGTGGGGTAATAGAACTTCTGGCTTCTGCGATAACCATGCAGTAGACATTTGTCATTCTTTTTGGCCTCCTATTGCCTGAACCTCCTTCCTATGTTTGCGAATTTCTGACACTATAAGGCATAGCCCATATGCTCCAAATCACTCTTTGAACCTGTGATTACACCTATGTGTTCTTAGATCATAGCATGTGACCAACCCTTCAGTCAGAACAGACTTTCTCCCTGCATCCCTTCCCTGAGCCTCCCTCCCTTAGACCTTCCATAGCTCCTTGGTCATGTTCACACCTGCTCCTTTGCACCAGAATCCTGCCTCCTCTGGTGTCCTACCTCTGAGTCATCTTCTCTTTGGGAGACTGCTGATGAATACAGGAAGATGATGAAACCCCATATGTGATGCACATTAGGATCGCAAACATTTTCCCCCAACCCCCATTGTAGTTAGAGCCTTGGTCACTAACTGGGCTCTGCCAAACAGATTACTGAGTTGAAGGCTGGCGATGTGAAGATGTGGTGTCTGTCCAGAATCCATTCAGACAGCAGCGGTGGCCACAGGGCAGTGGGCATGGCCAAGGCAGTGAGAATAGGGTCCAGGGCTGTAACTGAGCAGGGGAGGCTCTGTAGGGACAGTGATGACGTGGCGGAGGCTGTCATGCAGTAGGTGCAGCTTTCCAAAGGCAGCGGGGGCAGTGGTTCTACTGGTCCTGGTGTTTAGGGTCTAGCGATGCTGGCGGTGCCAGCTGTGGCATTGAGTGCCCAGAGGTAGCGGCAGTTCTGCATTGTGATTTGGGCATTATAACCTCCAAACCAGGTTCTCTAACTTTCTGGAAGACACTGCAAGCTATTCAATATCCTTTTCTGCTTAAATTAGCTTAGATAGGTTTCTGTTATCCTGCCTGATGCATAGAGCAAGGTCTGTGTCTTTAAAAAAAGGTGAGTATAATTCCACAACATACCACTCCTGTGCACAAGCCAATAACATCTCAAAGTTAATTTTTTACTCATTCAGTGAATATTAATCGGTCTCTACTTTGTGCCAGACATTGTGGTAGACACTCTGGATACAGCAGTGACCAACACAGATACTGTCCTTGTCACTGTGGAACTTACAGCTTAGCAGAAAATACAGATATCACAGAAGTGATGAAACGGGTAGCGACAGAGTTCTATAAAATTGTAACTCACAGTTATGTGCTATGGGAAGCCTGACAGACTGGGAAGCTTAACCTAGTTTCAGGCTCCAGAAAGAGCAGACACTGGGACATGAATGATTCGTAGGAGTTAGCAAGGTAAAGGAAAGTAGAATGAGAGAATGTATTTCAGATCTGGGAACAACATGTTTCGAGACCCAGAGGTGAGGGACGCAGTGGGAATTTTGAGAATCCGAAAGAACTCTTATATAACTAGAGGAGAGAAAGTGAATAGGAGGAAAACTGAAAGAAGAAGTCAAAGAAATTAGTGAAAGTTTATGAAGGGCTTTGTAAACCATGAGAATTAGATTTCTGAGACCCTCCATTCACTGCATAACTGCCATAATTTGTATTCATTTGCCCCAGAGACAAGAGGACATAAAGGAGTCCAAAGAAAATTTAGAAGACAACTAAGTTTCTAAATATGGGCTTCCCAGGTGGCCCAGTGGTGAAGAATCCTCCTGATAATGCAAGAAGCACAAGAGACATGGGTTTGATCCCTGGGTTGAAAGATCTCCTGGAGAAAGAAATGGCTATCTACTCCAGTAGCCTTGTCTGGGAGATCCCATGGGCAGAAGAGACTGGTGCAGTCCATGGGTCCCAAAGAGTCAGACACAACTGAACACACACACACGTTTCTAAATAGATTATTTTGCTTTGTGGGTTGAACTGTGTTCTTCTGCACCATCCTCCCCGACTCCTGCCAGATTCATATATTAACATCCTAACCTCCAGTACAGCAGAATGTGACTATATTTGGAGACAGCACCTTTAAAAAGAATTAGGGTAAAATGAGGTCATTTGGGCGAGCCCTAATCCAATATGACTGGAATATTTATTTATAAGGAGAGGGAATTAACACACAAATAATACACGGACAAGAGAAGGCCACATGAAGACACAGCAAGAGGGTGGCCATCTGCCAACAGAGGAGAGAGGCCTCAGTAGGAGCCAACCCTGATGACACCTTGATCTTGGACTTCTAGCATCCAGAACTGTCAGGACATAAGCTTTTGTTGTCTAGTTCACCCAGTCTGTGGTATTTTCTTAGGGTAGTCCTAACTAAAATTAGCACATTTTGCAACCCTAACGGAGGTAACAGTTTTGAAAATCAGAGCTCTTGAATTGTAAGATCTGGGATTTTTGAAAGATAAAAGATTTCCACATGCTCTGAGCCAAGCTTTGAAAGTCCAGAGAAAAACTGTGTAAGAGGTAGAACATAAATTTAATACCATAAAGGAAGACGCTGGATTTTTAAAGATAATAACTATGTCCCTGAGACAAATGTGTAGGAGGCAGCATTACAAGCCAGAATCAAGATTACCGGGAGAAAAACCACCACCTCAGGTATGCAGATGATGCCATTCTAATGGCAGAAAGCAAAGAGGAGCTAAAGAGCCTCTCGATGAAGGTGAAAGAGGAGAGTGAAAAAGCTGGCTTAACATGTAGAACTCAACATTCAAAAAACTAAGATCGTGACATCTGGTCCTATCACTCCAGGGCAAATAGAAGGGGGAAAGTTGGAAGCAGTCACTGATTTTCTCTTTTGGGGGCTCCAAAATCACTGTGGATGGTGACTGCTGCCATGAAATTAGAAATGCTTGCTTCTTGGAAGGAAAGTTATGACAAGCCCAGACAGCAAATGAAAAAGCAAAGACAACTTTGCCAACAAAAGTCTGCATAGTCAAAGCTACTGTATTTCCAGTAGTCATGTATGGATGTGAAAGTTGGACCATAAAGAAGGCTGAACACCGAAGAACTGATGTTTTTGAATTGTGGTGCTGGAGAAGACTCTTGAGAGTCCATTGGATAGCAAGGTGATCAAATCAGCCAATCCTAAGGGAAATCAACCTCAATATACATTGGAAGGACTGATGCTGAAGCTGAAGCTTCAATACTTTGGCCACCTGATGCAAACAACTGATTCACTGGAAAAGACCTTGATGCTGGGAAAAACTGCAGGCAGAAGAAGAGAGCAAGAGGGGATGAGGTGGTTGGATGGCATCATCAATTCAATGGACATAAACTTGGGAGAACTCTGGGAGATGGCAAGGGGCAGAGAGGCTGGTGTGCTGCAGTCTTTGGGGTTGCAAAGAGTCAGACATGACTTGGCAACTGAACCACAATGATGACGACAGGAGGCAGTATAGATTAAACAGGAGGCAGATGTGACAACCTGTCTCAGAGGACGGTTCTTGTGCTCCCATCCTGCTCTGGGGCCCTGGAAACCCCAGAGATATTTGAGAGTAGTTCAATAAACAGGGAAACGAATCTTCACCTCCTAGCATGTTGTTTGAGAAAGCCAGCTAAGCACCAGAGCAGCAGGGGCTGAGTGAAGCAGCTCTGCAGATGGGTCTAAGGGCAGTTTCATAAGCACACAATGTGAAATGTGGCTCAGCTCTGTGCTGATGAAAGGGGTATGGATCTTTCTAAAAGGGGCCAATTGACTCAAAGGACCCTTGAGAGTGGGATAAAGAGTACAAGGACCTTTCAGTTGGAGCCCATGGTAACACAAAGATAATCTTATCAGATGCAGGTGGAAATAAAAACAAAAAAATGCTAGGGAAGAGATGCACCTTTACCAGATACCAGCAGAAGACAAAGGATGCCTAGAGACTAGCTACCTCTCCATATTAGAGCAACCAGACAAATGTAAGGCCTTTCAAACAGGCAGAAAAAAGGGATAAAACAGAAAAGCAACACTGAATTTGAAGAAAGAAATAGTTTGATTCAAAGTCAAAATTACACATTGAAATATATAAAATAAAGGAGATTTGCACAGATTGCAGAAGACTGCAATCACTTATTTTAAGGATGTGACTTAATGGGAATGACTTCAACCCCGTTTAGTTCTTTCATAGAGCCAATTAAATGATCAGCAATCACTCTCTTCCATGCAGGAAGAACATGATATATATTGAGTAGCCACAGATAGTTTTGAGAAACTGATTTGGTTGGATTAAACCATTACATGTTACAAATATCTTGTATTTAGAAAGACAAATATAAAACATATTGATGCAATAGCTTTGAAAGTTCTCAGTAGCCCTGAATTTACATTTCAAGTTTTTTCAACATGGATATCTTTTTAAAAAGTATGATTTCTGTTCATCTTTAAAAAATATATATATATATATATATATATGTATTTATTTATGGTTGTGCTGGGTCTTCATTGTTGTATGCATGCTTTCTCTAGTTGTAGAGAGTGGGGGCTACTTTCTAGCTACAGTGCCTGGGCTTCTCATTGTGGTGGCCTCTCTTGTTGCAGGGCACAGGCTCTAGGGTGAATGGGCTACAGTAGTTTCTCCAGTTGCGGCTGGCTGGCTCCAGAGCACAGGCTCAGCAGTTGTGGTGCATGGGCCTAGTTGCCCTGTCACATGTGGGATCTTCCCAGACCAAGGACTGAACCAGTGTCCCTTGCACCTCAAGGTGGGTTCTTAACCACTAGAATAGGGGGGGGGGTCCCGACATGGATATATGACTGCAAAACAATGTAGGAAGCTTTTCTGTGAGTTTATCTATTATTGATTCCTAGGACACAATATCCTAGAAACATAGAACTACGCTGGGGAGTCTAGAAACAAAAATCTCCTCAATGCATTGTAAAAGTCCAGTATGATACCAGCTAAGAACTAAAAGGTGAAGAAGTTGGAACTCCCTTGGCACTTCAGTGGCTAAGAGTCCACCACAGGGGGCGTGGGTTCCATGCCTGGCAGGGAAACTGATACCCTGCATGCTGCACTGCATGGCCAAAAAGTAGGAAAATAAAAAAGAGGCGAGGTGGTAATTTAGACATTGTGATGAGCTGGGAAGTTTGGACTTGGTCAAATTTTACAAAGCTATTTCAGTTAAGCTGCTGACTTGTAGCAAATACTGGAAGTAAATTTCTTGTTAATAGTTCTTCAGTGATTGCTCAAAAGTCTCTTCTCATTTCAGGATTACAGAATTGGCATGATTTTGTTTAAAATATTATGAACACTTAGGCTCGACTTTGGAGAAGGCAATGGCACCCCACTCCAGTACTCTTGCCTGGAAAATCCCATGGACGGAGGAGCCTGGTGGGCTGCAGTCCATGGGGTCGCAAAGAGTTGGACACGACTGAGTGACTTCACTTTCACTTTTCACTTTCATGCATTGGAGAAGGAAATGGCAACCCACTCCAGTGTTCTTGCCTGGAGAATCCCAGGGACAGGGGAGCCTGGTGGGCTGCCATCTATGGGGTCGCACAGAGTCAGACATGACTGAAGCGACTTAGCAGCAGCAGCAGGCTCTCCTTCTGTTGTTTTCTTTAGCCACTAAGGTACATCTCAGTCTTTCAAGTATATTTGTGTCCAGAAGAGGACACTTGTTTCTTGGGAGAGACACAGACCACTATTAGGGTTTTGGGCTCATCTCTCTCTACTGGGTTTACTGGTATAGTCAACGCCCTGTACAGCTTTCCATGGTGACTCTGTTTGGGGGGAATTTTGTTGATACTTTTAGTGATTTGGCAAACTAATGAGATGAAGACCTCACAGATTCCTAATGGTGTGGGTCATTTTCATCCTAGAGGCTTGTGATGGACAGTCCCCAATAATCCCCAATTCTTGATATTCATAAATTTATGTAGACTCTCCTTGCACTGAATAGGGCTGACTTTGTAACTAAGAAACTATTACAGGAATAACAGACTTCCAAGCCTAGGCCATAAAAGACATCGTAACTTCTTTCTTGCTCTCCTGGACCACACGCTCACACTGAGGGAAGTAACTGGTCACGTCTTGGGGCCTCTTATAAAGCTCTGAAAAGGACTCCTACCAACAGTCTTGTGAGTGAGTCATCTGACAGCAGAACTTTTAGCCCCAGTCAAGCCTTCAGATGATTTCAGCTGTGACCTACATTTTGATTCACCCTCAGGAGATTTCTGAAGCCAGAAGTACCCAGTTAAGCCACTTACCAAAGGCCTGACCCACAGAAACTATATAACTGATATATGCTTATTGTAAGCTGCCAAGTTTTGGAGTATTGCACAGTAATAGATAAATAATACAGTGCTTTTAGTATCTTGTCTTTTACCTTTAGTGAAAGTCTGAGACCTACACAAGCTTGTGTTTGTGGTACTTTGGGGCAGGCAACTGAGGAATTACAGTCATTTATAGTGTGGGTTTAAGTGGGCTTGTGAGAGAATGACAAAAGCAGTAACGGACAATGTCAAAGTAGTCAATAGTGGAAAGAGCGCTGTAGAACATATCGGCAGGGAAACATGAATACCTTCAAAAAATTCAGGTTAAGGAGAACTTCCCCTATTATGTAGAATGGAGACTTTCACATCTTATTTGGATTTTTAAGAGTATTGAAATTATTCTTTTTGTAAAAGAGAGCAGTTATCTTTGGTATGTAAGAATTAACTCCAAAACTCAGTAGCTTAAAGCAAAAACAATTTATTGTGTCTCGTAAGTCTGTGATTGACTAGGATCTTCTACTGGTTTTGCCTGGGCTCACTCACGCAACTGCAGCCATCTGGGAATTCAGCTGGGGTGAACTGGTCTAACATGGCCTCATGCACACCCCTAGGGCCTCATCTAGGATGGTTGGAAGAACTAGGATTTCTGGGACTGTATCTTCATATGTTCTTACATCTTGGATTTCTTTTTTTAAATTTATTTTTAATCGAAGGATAATTGCTTTACAATATTGTGTTGGTTTCTGCCATACATCAACATGACTCAGCCATAGAAACCTTCCTCCTACTTCACATCACAGCATGCTTGTCTCAGGGTTCCAAGAGAATAAGCATGGAAATCTCAATACATGGCTTCTGTTGAGTCCCATTGGTCAATGCCAGCCATAAGTCAGGCTCAGATAGCAAGGATGGGAGATAGACTCCATTTCCTGATGAGGAGATTGGCAAAGAACTTGTGGTCAATTTAAACCCACTCCAGTGATGATGATCACTTCTTAAAAATTCAAGCACAACAGAGGCATGAAAGAAAGCCTGAAAAATTTCACCATCCATAAATAAATAGTTAACATTTGATGAACACCATTAGGAGTATGTCTATATGTAAGATAAAGAACAGATGGAATGATGGACGGATGAACAGTGGATGGCCAGAAAGTAATAACCCCTAAGAGGTGAGAATCACTTATTTTTATACCTACACATTAACTTTAAACAAGATAGATTCACTACTTGTTAAGAAAGATGAGGAAATAAGCTTTCTTATAATTCTTCCCATCTCTCTTTCTTCACTTATAGAATTGTTCTGATTTGGTCAGGCTATATATTTACTTGAGAGTCCCTTGGACTGCAAGGAGATCCAACCAGTCCATTCTGAAGGAGATCAACCCTGGGTGTTCATTAGAAGGACTGATGCTGAAGCTGAAACTCCAATACTTTGGCCACCTCATGCGAAGAGTTGACTCACTGGAAAAGACCCTGATGCTAGGAGGATTGGGCGCAGGAGGAGAAGGGATGACAGAGGATGAGATGGCTGGATGGCATCACCAACTTGATGGACATGAGTTTGAGTAAACTCCAGGAGTTGGTGATGGACAGGGAGGCCTGGCGTGCTGTGATTCATGGGATTGCAAAGAGTCGGACAGGACTGAGCAACTCAACTGAACTGATATATTTATTTACTTATTTATTTATTTATTTTGTAGTCATCATCCTTTTGGTTGTTTAAATGTGGTTCTACATTTAAATGGATGCAGTGATCACAGGTGTTCCTTTTCCTGTGGCTCCTTCATTTTGGCAGATTGTTGAATAGTGTGAGATCTTCCCTGAGGATTTTCATGTTTTGGAATGTCTGTCACTTGCCTTTATCTTTGAATCATCATTTGAACAGATATAACGTTTCTTCTTGCTCTCAGAAGATTAGAGACATTGTTCTGTTGTCTTCTGGCATTCAGCATTTTAACAGTAAGTGAAGAAGGAAAGTTATGACCTACCTAGATAGCATATTCCAAAGGAGAGACTACTTTGCCAACAAAGGTCCGTCTAGTCAAGGTTATGGTTTTTCCAGTAGTCATGTATGGATCCGAGAGTTGGACTGTGAAGAAAGCTGAGTGCCAAAGAATTGATGCTTTTGAACTGTGATGTTGGAGAAGACTCTTGAGAGTCCCTTGGACTGCAAGGAGATCCAACCAGTTCATCCTAAAGGAGATCAGTCCTGGATGTTCATTGGAAGGACTGATGGTGAAGCTGAAACTCCAGTACTTTGGCTACCTCATGTGAAGAGTTGACTCATTCCAGACCTGATGCTGGGAGGGATTGGGCGCAGGAGGAGAAGGGGACAACAGAGGATGAGATGGCTGGGTGGCATCACTGACCCAATGGACATGAGCTTGGGTAAACTTGGGGAGTTGGTGATGGACAGGGAGGCCTGGCGTCCTGTGATTCATGGGGTTGCAAAGAGTCGGACATGACTGAGCGACTGAACTGAGCTGAAGATAATAATAGCCTGATTTTTTTTCTCACTTTTTTTTTCTCTAGAATCTCAGGGAATTCTAGAATTTTAATGATTCCACCAGAAAATGTTTTTAATATAATTTGATTGTATCAGTTTCTTGGAATTCAATCTGTAAACGTAGTTATTCCTTTAGTTTAAGAAACATCTGTTGCATTATATCCCTGCATATTTTAATGCTTTATTTGATTGGTTCTATCATTATGATCCCAATTATTCTTATGTTGGATCTTCTTTATCTTTCACATCTATCATCTTGTTACCTTAATCTCTTTGCCTTTTTCTTCTGCATTCATGTTGATTAACTGAAGCTTTTTACTATTACATTGATTTTCTTTTTACTGTTTCTATTTTGAGTCTGAAATGGTTACTTTGGTTTCCTAATCTTGTTTACACAGGTTTGCATCTCATTTATTTTTTCTTACTGTGTGTTATATTGCTAATGAGCTCTTCCTTTATTGGATTGAGAACTTTAATACTTTTCTGGCATAAAGCACTCATAAGACATATACTTATGTTGTTTATGTTATTTTTTAATGAATGCTACATTATTTTTTTCTTTTTCTTGATATATCTTTTTCTTCTAAATTTAATCTTTTTTTTTGTAACATTACCTGTTTACATATTTACCATGCCCTTCCTTTCCATTTGTTCTGTGTTATCTTTTCCGTCTTCTCTGATGTCACTTTACTTTCATTTCTCTGAGCCACAGTTTGAGGACTAGGTGTTGCTCTCTATCCTCTTTGCTAAGGCCAAAGGACTGAGGAGAATAAGAGTACTAGATTTTAGTGAAGACTAAAGCCTCCTTGTGGTATCTAAGCATTCCTTTTCTTTGGGAATTCCATTAATTATCCTGCAGTAGGGCCCCTCTTTTCTCTGCCAAAGATGTATTTATTTTTGGTGCCCTTCGGCTCAATTCCTCAAAGTTAGCATAGTCTCTGAAAGATGAAATCCTGATGGACTTGCCCAACCTATTAAGGACCCAATGTAATATTAAGATAGTGAAAGCAGAATAATATAAACCTCTATCTTGGAAGGAAAATATGAAATCAAAAATAAAATGTCACTCTTCAAGAATAAAATCAACCTTACCTAAAGGAAAGCTCTGTAGTAAATTACATGACATGTATTTGTAAAGGCACTATAATAAAATATCTTTGCTGCACTGATAAGAAAGCTCAAGAATATAGACTATTTAATATCCAAGTTGCTAAACAACTCAAATGCTGACTAGTCAGATCAAGGTAAAGCTCTAAAGTAAGATTAAAATTGACTGTGCTTTTACTTTCATCACAAGTAAAAAAGGCTCTCCATTGATTTTCTTGATATTCAATATAAAGTGATAAGGGCTTTTGTTGGCAAGTTGTTTTTCCATTGATCTTCTCATTACTCATATGGCATGGAATCCTTTAGTATCAATGTTTGAGTAGACTTCGATATTCTGAAATGTGTTAATAATTGCATGAAATCATAAACTATGGCTGGTGAAAAGGTAATGATGGTTCACAATATATATGTAATTACTAATTTCAGACATAAATAAACTTGTAATGAATTCACCACACGTTGCTCTGCTTACTCTCTTTTCTGTAGTTCTCTGAGTCTTTTGTTTTTAAACTCTATAATATTCATAGAGTATCTCCTTGTGTTGAGACATAATTCTCAGTTATAATTCTCACCTCAGCTGATTTCCTTGGATAGCAGTTTATAACGAGTTTGTGAAGCGTTTTGACAATTTCTTAACCTAACCCCAAAGTTAAGCCTAGATGGATCAAAACAGATGTAATGTTCGAAGAGAGAGAGGATGTCACATGAAAGGCAACTTTGATTCTTCTACAATTAAATGGTGCTATGTGTTGTGTTAAACACACACTACCCTACCACAGGTTAAACTCCAGGCTGAAACTAAACTGATCTCTTGTGCTGCAAAATGAGTCAGAATCTATTATTTGAGAAAAAAGAGATACATAGCTGATATCAATCAAGGAATAATTTTGTGTCAAAAAATAAACTCACCTGCACGTGAGATAATTGAGTCATGTGAAATTTGTTCTCTCATAAAATATGTGAGTATTCTCATAGAAATGGATTTTTAATCAAATTAAATTGTGTCTGAATAAGTACAGTCAGTGTGTGAATTCGCCACCTCATCCTTTTTCTGTGCCATGAAGACAGTGAAGATTTGGTGTCAGTTACCCAGGGTTTGTGTTCCTGCTAGGCAGTTATGAGTAGTATTATATCTTGGACAAACTACTAACCTCTTTTGAGTGTTAGTGTTCTCTATTTTACGATGGGATGTAGTGTGAAATAAAAAGGGAATATGTATAATTAAAATGCCTGAAGCAATTTGTAATAGTGATTACTAATATACTAAGTGTTTTTAATTTCTAACACATTTTGAAGATTTAGGTAATGATTAGAATTTGACTAGACCCGGAGGGCTTCCCTGGGGGTTCAGCTGGTAAAGAATCTGCCTGCAATGAAGGAGACCCAGGTTCAGTCCCTGAGTCAGGAAGCTCTCCTGGAGGAGGAAATGGCAACCCACTCCAATATTCTTGCCTGGAGAACTCCATGGATAGAGGAGCCTGGGGGGCTGCAGTACATGGGGTCACAAAGACTCAGAAATGACTAACACTTTCACTTTCATCCTAATGGATATGGGGTGGTATCTCTATATCATTAGAGACTACACATATAAGTATAAATATATATGCATATAAATAGTCTACACATATAAATAAGTCACAGACTCTGCCTCAGTGAGTGTACTATCTGAGAGGTAAGGAAAGGAATCCCCCAGAGGTCCAGTGGTTAGGACCTACACTTCCACTGCAGGTGGTCAGATTCTTGCAAGTCACATGGTGCAGTCAAAACAAAACAAAAAAGCAAAAACAACAAAAAGAAGGCAAGGGAATAGTGATGAATAACAGGCAAGAGAGCATGTGACTCTCAATTAAAAATATATCAATCTTGTCTACCTGAATCAATGGCCTCTGCGGCTGCTAAGTTGCTTCAGTCGTGTCCGACTCTGTGTGATCCCATAGATGGCAGCCCACTAGGCTCCTCTGTCCCTGGGATTCTCCAGGCAAGAATACTGGAGTGGGTTGCCATTTCCTTCTCTAATGCAACGGAGAATCAATGGCCTCTACCTTTGACTAAAAATTCTGCCCAAAGTAATAAGGATTCTCTTTTCTATGAACGATTCACATAATGATAAAAGATTGCTAGAGATAGAGGAAGATGAGCGCAAAGAACAAATATGGATGGCCTTGTGTGTGGCAGAAAATGCCTAATTTTTGACATCAACTTAATGAATCTCGACTTCACTCTTTGCAGAATACATTTGTGAGACTCGGGGCAAATGGAATTCTCTTTAGAATGCAGCTTTCTAAAATAAAAACCACTCAAGTTTTATTAATGCTTATTATGTGCCAAGAACAGTGATGAGAATTTTCCATATATTAAAAAAAAAAGAACAGCTGCTCTATTTGGAAAGTACTATGATTTTCCTTATAACTGAGAAAACTGAGATGCAGGAAGGTTAAGTAACTTGCCTATGATCACACAGCCAGTAAATACTTTCACTGTTATTTTCATGGAAATGGCATGACTCTGGAATCTGTGTTCCTAATCCAAATAATAAAAACTTAAACATTTCTTTCCCTCTAAATTTCTTTTTTCTGAATAAAGTTAAAAATGCAATTGACTCAAGGATTTTAATAGCAGAACTATTTGGAGAATTTTATTGACTAAGTTTGGGTCAACAACCATTTGGTCTAAACAGTGGAATATTCAAATAGAGCTCCTTCTCCTGGCTTTTGTCCTGTTTAAACTTGAAACCACATTGTCAGGTTGGGATTTCAGCATAGGGAATTTTGCCCTCAGGTACTTTAAACAATGATCTGTTGTTGTTATGCTCATCTGTACTCTCCTAGGCACTAAATTAGTCCCATAGGAAAAACTTACTTTCCATTTAAGGTTATTGAATTACTAGCTCCCTGGCACAAAAAAGGACTGATACCCAGATGACTTTCCAGGCATTTATTACTATTTTGCTCACCATTAATAAAATGTTTCCTCATAGACAGCATTTCAATAATCTTCAGAAAAGTCTCATTGATGTGGTAATGTTAATATTGTCCTTATTTTCAAATGAGGAAACTGAGGACCATGGGAGGTGAGTTGCAGAGATGACTAGAAACAGTCCTTCCCCAAGGAAATTTACATTTCATGAAAATGTCTGTGTTGTCACTAGACTTTGAGTCAAGCTATCTGCTTCATCTTGCTCCTGCCATGACCCCTCACCAGTGATGGTTGTATTCAGTGATAATGGGAGTACAGTTATATCTGTGACACCGTAGTTGATAGCTTTTTCTTAACTCGGAAGGGAGTGCGTGCTGGTGATATTTAGTCACTAAGTCGTGTCGGACTCTTTGTGATCCCATGGACTGTGTACCCTGTCAGGCTCCTCTCTCTGTCCAGGGGATTTTCCAGGCAAAAATACTGGAGTGGGCTGCTATTTCCTTCTCCAGGGGATCTTCCTGACCCAGGGATTGAATCTGAAGGGAATGGGTTAAGTGATACAGACTCCCACATGTGTCTACAACCAAAACAACAACAAAAAAGACATTTAGATGAGAGAGTAGGGAAAGTGAGTTAAGAAATTAATGAGGAAAAATTATTCAAACTATTCAACTCCCTGTAGGCCAAGTAGAAAACACAGTGGGTCAAACTATTTTCATCTTCAATTGCTTGTTCAGGACTTTTTATAGACAGCTAAAATCTCATGAAAACATAAAATAAGTTTATTACACTTTTTCAGTCTATCAGACTCCCTTCAGGCTCTAGGCACATGCTAATGGTTGGGATAAAACCGAGTTTGAATGGAGTTCCTGCTAAACAAATGAATGGTGGAGACTGGAAAGTTATATGAAAGACAGCCAGCTCTTCTGCAAAACCACACCACAATACACAAAGCCACAATGGTAAAAATTGCATGCATCTGGGAAGAAGGTATAAACTAGCATGTTATGGGGAAATCAAGGGGGCTGGAGAGAGGGAGGAGGGTCATAGATGAAAAGAACTCAAAGGATGGAAGCAGAACCCTAAAAGAAACCAAAGAAAAAATAAAAGCAAATTCTAAACAGCTCCCCTTACAAATGACTTTCATATGCATGGTAAGACGTGAACTGAAAGAAAACAAATACCAAGAGATATAATAGACACATTATGTAACAAGGATTACTAAGGAGAGGCTAAAACCAAAAACAGATTTGGAATAATTTGGAGATGGAAAGTTTATATAAGAGATAGACACAACAGGCTAGGGGGAATTATGCCAACATGGGTCAAGGAGGATATTGTGTCTGAAGGGAGAAAGAATGTCACATAATAAATAAGTTGGCAGTGGGACAAAATATATTTGGATGGAAATAAAAGATAAAAGGAATATAGAACTAATCATAGGAAATTACGATAGACCATCTGGGTCAGATAAAAAAGGCAGCTCAGAATGTTTATGCAGATAAGGATGCCCAAGAAAAACAGGGTATGGTCTGGGATGGCTGATCTGGGATCGTAATATGACAGAGCAATGTGCTGGTTACATTCCTGAGAAGACCATGGATTTGATTAGAGCCCAGTTTTTGCATATTATTTGGAAGCCAGAAACCTATAAAACAGTGAATAGACAAGGATCCAGAATGATTTGGGACAGCCTATCACTCAACAGTTATCTATCCCTTCGTTTGTAATGTTTTGTAGTGTCCGTGAATACTTGATGACCTTACCTTTCCTGTCACCCCACCACTCTGCTATAATGTGACACTCTTTATGAACACCTTTCTTTGGGAAAGCATCCTTTGCTTTGGGAAAGCAGTGCCAAAGAATGCTCAAACTACTGCACAATTACACTCATCTCACACGCTAGTAAAGGAATGCTCAAAATTCTCCAAGCCAGGCTTCAGCAATACGTGAACTGTGAACTTCCAGATGTTCAAGCTGGTTTTAGAAAAGGCAGAGGAACCAGAGATCAAACTGCCAACATCTGCTGGGTCATTGAAAAAGCAAGAGAATTCCAGAAAAATATCTATTTCTGCTTTATTGACTATGCCAAAGCCTTTGACGGTGTGGATCACAATAAACTGTGGAAAATTCTGAGAGAGATGGGAATACCAGACCACCTCACCTGCCTCTTGACAAACCGATATGCAGGTCAGGAAGCAACAGTTCGAACTGGACATGGAACAACAGACTGGTTCCAAATAGGAAAAGGAGTCCATTAAGGCTGTATATTGCCACCCTACTTATTTAACTTATATGCAGAGTACATCATGAGAAATGCTGGGCTGGAAGAAGCACAAGCTGGAATCAAGATTGCCAGGAGAAATATCAGTAACCTCAGATATGCAGATGACACCACCCTTATGGCAGAAAGTGAAGAGGAACTAAAAAGCCTCTTGATGAAAGTGAAAGAGGAGAGTGAAAAAGTTGGCTTAAAGCTCAACATTCAGAAAATGAAGATCGTGGAATCCGGTCCCATCACTTCATGGGAAATAGATGGGGAAACAGTGGAAACAGTGACTGTTTTGGGCTCCCAAATCACTGCAGATGGTGATTGCAGCCAGGAAATTAAAAGACGCTTATTCCCTGGAAGAAAAGTTATGACCAACCTGGATAGCATATTAAAAAGCAGAGACATTACTTTGCCAACTAAGGTCCGTCTAGTCAAGGCTATGGTTTTTCCTGTGGTCATGTATGGATGTGAGAGTTGGACTGTGAAGAAGGCTGAGCGCTGAAGAATTTGTGCTTTTGAACTGTGGTGTTGGAGAAGGCTCTTGAGAGTCCCTTGGACTGCAAGATCCAACCAGTCCATTCTGAAGGAGATCAGTTCTGGGATTTCTTTGGAAGGAATGATGCTAAAGCTGAAACTCCAGTACTTTGGCCACCTCATGTGAAGAGTTGACTCATTGGAAAAAACTCTGATGCTGGGAGGGATTGGGGGCAGGAGGAGAAGGGGACGACTGAGGATGAGATGGCTGGATGGCATCATGGACACGATGGACGTGAGTCTGAGTGAACTCCGGGTGATGGTGATGGACAGGGAGGCCTGGTGTGCTGCGATTCATGGGGTCGCAAAGAGTCGGACACGACTGAGCGACTGAACTGAACCGAACTGAACTGATGTATGGATGTGAGAGTTGGACTCTGAAGAAAGCTGAGTGCCGAAGAACTGATGCTTTTGAACTGTGGTGTTGGAGAAGACTCTTGAGAGTCCCTTGGACTGCAAGGAGATCCAACCAGTCCATCCTAAAGGAGAGCAGTCCTGGGTGTTCATTGGAAGGACTGAGGCTGAGGTTGAAACTCCAATACTTTGGCCACTTGATGCGAAGATTTGACTCATTGGAAAAGACTCTGATGTTGGGAGAGATTGAGGGCAGGAGGAGAAGGGGACAACAGAGGATGAGATGGCTGGATGGCATCACTGACTCGATGCACATAAATTTGGGTAAACTCCGGGAGTTGGTGATAGACAGGGAGGCCTGGCGTGCTGCAATTCATGGGGTTGCAAAAAGTCAGACACGACTCAGCAACTGAACTGAACTGATGAACACCCTGCCCAGATCAGTCTCCTCTCAACCTCCCTGCTGAGGCTACACTTGTCCCAAGCCATTCAGGTCCAGTTCCTAAATTCATGCAACTGAGTACCCTCATAAAAACGTAACTAGCCTATCCAAGTAGACTCTGACCATTTGTTCGGTCAGAGGGCTTTGGCCTGGGCATTGTAACCAGGCATCCCTGGAGAATAGAAATGCAAAAAAGAGCCAACAGCTGGAATTCCAGCCCACTCACCCTCAAACCCTCTAACTGAAGTAACAACAGCACGCAGGAAATTGTGTTGCTTTGTGTGCTGTGATTAACCCTGTTGACTTCCTGATGATATGGCCAATATTTTAAGGACTTTAACAGCAAGGTCGAGAGATTTTTCACTTCATTGTGGGCTCCAAAGCCTATTCTCTGACAGCACATGTTATGCTGTGTTATAGGTGAATATGGCTGCTTCCCACAATGTACTTGAAATTCCTGGGGTCAGAGACTGAATCTCTCATGTCCCACTTGCAGAGATTAGCATTCTGTCTAGTAATTCTGAGTGCTCACTTATCATGTAAAATGAATGAAATGATAAGGAGTGACTCAAAGGAATTAATCTGTAAGTAAAAGATTTTAGGCAGTTGTACTGGCCATAAGAAGGTAATTTGCCAAAGTGCTGGTTGGGTAGATAAGGATAAGAAAGGATGGTACCTACCTGGTATCTTTGTTTGTTCCTCAAAATGGAATTCTCTCCCCTGCTCACATGAACACCAGCCTTGGACATCCCTTTCTGATCTAAGAATTAAAAGTTCAGTTTATAAAGACTGGAAAGCTCAGTGATCCCAACATAGATGTTTCTTATGTATTTTTCTCATCACTTACATACAAATGTCAACTTACTTATAAATCTACTACTTTGGGTCCCTAGCAACACCTAATCATCTTGCCTAGAATTCTATAGAAAATTTACATCTTGTAGAAAATTAGTGTATATTTACAATATCTCAGCTTTGTTAACAACATGTTGTAGCCTAGTGGCTCCCAAAAGTTTCATCAGGAGCACCAGAGGAATGTAAAAAATAGAAAAGGGACTTCCCTGATAGTCCAGTGGCTAAGACTCCCCTCTCCCACTGCAGGGGGTCTGGGTTCGATCCCTGGAAATGGAACTAGATCCCACATGCTGCCAACTGTAGAGTCTACATGCTGCAACTAATACCTGGCACAGTCAAATCAATCAATCGATTTTTTTTTTTTTAAAGGAAAAAATAAGCGCAAAATCCCCAGATTCCTGGTTCCAGGCCTGGCTGGCCTCATAGAGTCAAACTCCCTGTATGAGGTTATAAAAGAATCTGCATTTTCAATCCCCAAATGTTTACAAAACATAACTTGATTTGGGAATTATATCTTTGACCAAATGCGTTTATTAAACAAATAAAAAGTCAATTAGTTGGTTTAAAAATATCCCTGGTTATTAATAACTTCTACACCATCTTTAGAGACACCAAAAAAAAAAAAATCACTGATGATAGAGTTAGTTTTAGTTTAGAGCAAGATATAATAACCTCTGTTCACTGAAACCTTCACCCTTGAAGGAGTAGTGAGACTAATTAGTAGCTATAGTTCTTTTAAATGATAATTTTGTCTCTTATGTGGGCAATTACCGAATGAAATTCATTAATATTTAGCCGTATCTTCATTCATCCTGTATAATGATAATGACCTATTAGTTCATTTTTCAGTAGTGCCTATGGGTAGGGAGGATGTGCAAAGGACAGTACATGAAACAAATTACACTCAATAGTAACTGTCAGTTTTTTATGCTGTCTGCTTACGGATTCTCTGGATGTGACTAGGCTGTGACTGAGCAAAGACAGAAATGGAGGAGACAGAGGCACTGCATCAAGATTTAGGGATGTTCAGAAAGGAGAAGATTATGGCCAACTTTGGAGTAGTTCTGACTGAGACCAAGTGCCTGCCATTGAGAAAATTTCACTGTATTTTATGAGTAAATAGCTGTGGTACAGAAAGGGAGGGGGCATTTAAAAAAAAGATTAAAAAATCTACAACATTAAGGAGCTTTCTATTTCTTCAGGATAGTTATTAGCCATAATTTAAGGTAAAATACAGTTGGTACTATAATAGAGGTTGGGATTGACATATATACACTTGGTACTATGTATAAAAGAGATAACTAATGAGAACCTACTGTAGAGTACAGGGAACTCCACTGTGGTGCAGTGGTGAACTAAGTGAGAAGGAAATACAAAGAAAGAGGGGATATATGTATACACATAGCTGATTCACTTTGTTGTACAGTAGAGACTAACCCAAATATTTTAAAGTAACAAATTAAAAGATGCTTACTCCTTGGAAGAAAAGTTATGACCAACCTAGATAGCATATTCAAAAGCAGAGACATTACTTTGCCAACTAAAGTCCGTCTAGTCAAGGCTATGGTTTTTCCTGTGGTCATGTATGAATGTGAGAGTTGGACTGTGAAAAAGGCTGAGCACCGAAAAGTTGATGTGTTTGAACTGTGGTGTTGGAGAAGACTCTTGAGGGTCCCTTGGACTGCAAGGAGATCCAACCAGTCCATTCTAAAGGAGATCAACCCTGGGATTTCTTTGGAAGGAATGATGCTAAAGCTGAAGCTCCAGTACTTTGGCCACCTCATGCGAAGAGTTGACTCATTGGAAAAGACTCTGGTGCTGGGAGGGACTGGGGGCAGGGGGAGAAGGGGATAACAGAGGATGAGATGGCTAGATGGCATCACTGACCCAATGGACGTGAGTCTGAGTGAACTCCGGGAGTTGGTAATGGACAGAGAGGCCTGGTGTGCTGCGATTCATGGGGTTGCAAAGAGTCGGACACGACTGAGCAACTGAACTGAACTGAACTGATACTTCAATAAAATTTTAAAAACCCAACCAACCAACCAACCAACCAAAAACAGACAAAACAGTAGCAACAACAAAAAGCAAAAGTATCCCCAAAAGATGAAATTAGCTTAAAACCACACAAAACAAGAATAATGGCATAGACTTGATCCAGCAGATATTAAAACATAATATGAAATTATAGCAATTTACTATGTGTGATACAGGTGCAAAAGTTAGACAGATAGAACAGAAAGAGAAAGCCCAGAAAAAGACTCTATCTGATATAATCATTTAAAAATGAAGGAGACAAAGTAAATCAGTGGTGAAGGGACAGTGTACTCAACAATTAGTTCATAAAATATTGCAAAGAAAATTTGGATCAAAAGAAATTAGATCTTTCTCTCATATCACCACTAAGATCAAGTTATTAAAAATGCTATCAAGACTATGGTGAGATGGATATGGTTTTATACAGCTATTAAGGCAACAAACTAGATCAATGTTTTTTGGAAAGCATTTTGTAAAATGAATTAAAGTTATTAAAATATTCATAACATTCTGAATCAATAATTTCACTTCTAAAAGTGTAAGTGAAAGTGTTAGTCTCTCAGATCGTGTTCAACTCTTTGTGACCCCATGGACTGTAGCCTGCCAGGTTCCTCTGTCCAAGGGATTCTCCAGGCAAGAATACTGGAGTAGGTTGCCATTTCCTCTCAAAGGGGTCTTCCAAACCAATGGGTTGAACCTAACTCTTCTGCATTGCAGGCAGATTCTTTACTATTTGAGCTAGAAGGGATAGTGACACATTTACTTTTAGATACACAGACACACACACATAGATATATATACATACACACATGTTTTTTCTCTACACACTCATGTTTAAGAATACAATTTTTTGTAAAATGTTTACTGCAGTGTTATTTTTTAAAATAATGGAAATAGAAAAATAATGGTTAATTGGAAGATTATTAAGTAAACTATATCATAAATTATGTTGCTTTTTTTAACTTGACCTAATTGACATTTTTTGATAGAGCACTTTACCAAAGAATAGCAGAGTAAACATTTTCAAACATGCCACATCCATCAAAATAAATCATACATTGAGCTGTAAAATGAGTCAATAAATTTTAAAAGATTCAAATATGTAGTATATTCTCTGACAACATAGAAATTAACAAGAGAGAGCTATCTGGAAAATCCCCAAATATTTGCACATTAAACAATGCAGTTCTACTAAATATGTATGTTGAAGAACGAGTCACCAAAGAACTTCAATTGAATGAAAATGAGACCATCAAAATATCAAGATTTGTAATATTTAGCCCAAACTGAACTTAAGTAACAAATAATGTTACTTTAATGTAATGGAATAGAATATATTTGTTAAAATATATTTGTTGGAAGTTTTTATTTTTATTTTTTGGTAGTTTATCTTTCATATGTTAGAGCAAAAAGTAGGGAGCTATTCATTTCAACTATATTAATACACAGAAAAAGGATTGGAAATATATATTCCAAAATGTTACTTTTGTTATTTTAGGATAATAATAGTATAGATAGTTTCCTCACTTTTAGTGTATTTCCTTTCCCAGTTTTCCACAATTGGTGCATTTTAGAGTAGATTCTTAACATGCACAGGGGACAATATCCTAAAACAATAGCTAATCTTTAAAATGCAAAGAACTTCTCTTTCTTAGACTTCTTTAGTTTCTCTTTATTGCTATCATTAGCACTATCAGTTAGCTTTCTTCTCTCAAAGAATGTTTCTGTTGTGTCCCCAGAGTTACTATATACTTGATAATGAGAAGAGAACACAAAAGCTACATTGAGCTCTGGATTCTGGGTGGTCTGCTAGCAGTAATAGCAGCAAGAAGTAAACTCTCCTTTATGTTTTCTAAAAATCCCATTCTAAGACACCAAATGAATAAAAGTAATAAAAATAATAGTGTTCTTTGATATGGACAACTGATGTTCTCTGATTCTCATAAAAAGAGTGAATAAATGCATCTTTAGAAAGTGTTGCTATTTTTCTTGATCAAAGTTAAGGTCATGTTGGCCAAGCAAGCCCTCCGAATAAATTGCAGACCCTAAGCACCTCTGAGAGTAAAATTTGGGATTTTGATAAGCTTACTCACTAAGCCATTTTGGTCTCACGCCATTTTCAAATCATTCATGATTAAAATTCACATCAGAGCAAAATGACCAACTACCAGGTCACAGAACCTGGATATTTTTCTTAAGTGAATAAACCCAGGAACAATGAAGTATCAAATGCCAAGACTATGTTAAAAATGGAGAGTAAGGGCAAGCTGTAGAAACAAAGAAAGAGATTAATTTGATGTGGAATGGAGGAAGTGCAATTTTCATTAAGTATTCACAGGTGCCAAAGGCCATTGTCTTCATTTCTCTATGAAAGTAACTATATCCTCAGTCTCCCTCACATTGTGCCCTACAAATTCCTTCATCTGATGATAAAACTTTCAATATTATCAACTCAAGGTGTATATTTTCTCAGTTCAGTTCAGTCGCTCAGTCGTGTCCAACTCTTTGCGACCCCATGAATCGCAGCACACCAGGCCTCCCTGTCCATCATCAACTCCCGGAGTTCACTCAGACTCACGTCCATCGAGTCCATGATGCCATCCAACCATCTCATCCTCTGTCGTCCCCTTCTCCTCCTGCTCACAATCCCTCCTAGCACCAGAGTCTTTTCCAATGAGTCAACTCTTCGCATGAAGTGGCCAAAGTACTGGAGTTTCAGCTTTAGCATCATTCCTTCCAAAGAAATCCCAGGGCTGATCTCCTTCAGAATGGACTGGTAGTGGGGCCACTCAAGACAGGCGGGTCATGGTGGAGAGGTCTGACAGAATGTGGTCCACTGGAGAAGGGAATGGCAATCCACTTCAGTATTCTTGCCTTGAGAAACCCATGAACAGTATGAAGAGGCAAAATGATAGGATACAGAAAGAGGAACTCCCCAGGTCAGTAGGTGCCCAATATGCTAGTGGATATCAGTGGAGAACTAACTCCAGAAAGAATGAAGGGATGAAGCCAAAGCAAAAACAATACCCAGTTGTGGATGTGACTGGTGATAGAAGAAAGGTCCGATGCTGTAAAGAGCAATATTGCATAGGAACCTGGAATGTTAGGTCCATGAATCAAGGCAAATTGGAAGTGGTGAAACAGGAGATGTACTCTGCATATAAGTTAAATAAGCAGGGTGACAATATACAGCCTTGACGGACTCCTTTTCCTATTTGGAACCAGTCTGTTGTACCATGTCCAGTTATAACTGCTGCTTCCTGGCCTGCATACAGATTTCTCAAGAGGCAGGTCAGGTGGTCTGGTATTCCCATCTCTTCCAGAATTTTCCACAGTTTATTGTGATCCACACAGTCAAGGCTTTGGCATAGTCAATAAAGCAGAAATAGATGTTTTTCTGGAACACTCTTACTTTTTCCATGATCCAGCGGATGTTGGCAATTTGATCTCTGGTTCCTCTGCCTTTTCTAAAACCAGCTTGAACATCAGGGAATTCACGGTTCACGTATTGCTGAAGTCTGGCTTGGAGAATTTTGAGCATTACTTTACTAGTGTGTGAGATGATTGCAATTGTGTGGTAGTTTGAGCATTCTTTTGCATTGCCTTTCTTTGGGAGTGGAATGAAAACTGACCTTTTCCAGTCCTGTGGCCACTGCTGAGTTTTCCAAACTTGCTGGCATATTGAGTGCAGCACTTTCACAGCATCATCTTTCAGGATTTGAAACAGCTCAACTGGAATTCCATCACCTCCACTAGCTTTTTTCGTAGTGATGCTTTCTAAGGCCCACTTGACTTCACATTCCAAGATGGCTGGCTCTAGATTAATGATCACATCATCATGATTATCTGGGTCATGAAGATCTTTTTTGTATAGTTCTCCTGTGTATTCTTGCCACCTCCTCTTAATATCTTCTGCTTCTGTTAGGTCCAGACCATTTCTGTCCTTTACTGAGCCGATCTTTGCAAGAAATGTTTCCTTGGTATCTCTCATTTTCTTGAAGAGATCTCTAGTCTTTCCCATTCTGTTGTTTTCCTCTATTTCTTTGCATTGATCGCTGAAGAAGGCTTTCTTATATCTCCTTGCTATTCTTTGGAACTCTGCATTCAGATGCTTATATCTTTCCTTTTCTCCTTTGCTTTTCACCTCTCTTCTTTTCACAGCTATTTGTAAGGCCTCCCCAGACAGCCATTTTGCTTTTTTATATGCAGAGTACATCATGAGAAATGCTGGACTGGAAGAAACACAAGCTGGAATCAAGATTGCCAGGAGAAATATCAATAACCTCAGATATGCAGATGACACCACCCTTATGGCAGAAAGTGAAGAGGAGCTAAACAGCCTCTTGATGAAAGTGAAAGAGGAGAGTGAAAAAGTTGGCTTAAAGCTCAACATTCATAAAACGAAGATCATGGCATCTGGTCCCATCACTTCATGGGAAATAGATGGGGAAAGAGTGGAAACAGTGTCAGACTTTATTTTTTTGGACTCCAAAATCACTGCAGATGGTGATTGCAGCCACGAAATTAAAAGACGCTTACTCCTTGGAAGAAAAGTTATAACCAACCTAGACAGCATATTCAAAAGCAGAGACGTTACTTTGCCAACTAAGGTCCGTCTAGTCAAGGCTATGGTTTTTCCTGTGGTCATGTATGGATGTGAGAGTTGGACTCTGAAGAAGGCTGAGCACCAAAGAATTGATGCATTTGTACTGTGGTGTTGGAGAAAGACTCTTGAGGGTCCCTTGGACTGCAAGGAGATCCAACCAGTCCATTCTGAAGGAGATCAGCCATGGGATTTCTTTGGAAGGAATGATGCTAAAGCTGAAGCTCCAGTACTTTGGCCACCTTATGCGAAGAGTTGACTCATTGGAAAAGACTCTGATGCTGAGAGAGATTAGGGGCAGGAGGAGAAGGGGACGACAGAGGATGAGATGGCTGGATGACATCACTGACTCGATGGACGTGAGTTTGAGTGAACTCCGGGAGTTGGTGATGGACAGGGAGGCCTGCCGTGCTGTGATTCATGGGGTCGCAAAGAGTCGGACACAACTGAGCGACTGAACTGAACTGAACTGAAACAGGAGATGGCAAGAGTGAACGTCGACATTCAAGGATTCAGCAAACTAAAATGGACTAGAATGGGTGAATTTAACTCAGATGACCATTATATCTACTACTGCAGGCAGAAATCCCTTAGAAGAGATGAAGTAGTCATCATGGTCAACAAAAGACTCCGAAATGCAGTACTTGGATGAAATCTCAAAAACAACAGAATGATCTCTGTTCGTTTCCAAGGCAAACCATTCAATACTGCAGTAATCAAAGTCTATGCCCCAACTAGTAATGCTGAAGAAGCTGAATTTGAATGGTTTTATGAAGACCTACAAGAACTTTTAGAACTAACACTCAAAAAAGATGTCCTTTTCATGATAGGGGACTGGAATGCCAAAGTAGGAAGTCAAGAAACACCTGGAGTAACAGGTAAATTTGGCCTTGGAATATGGAATGAAGCAGGGCAAAGACTAATAGAGTTTTGCCAAGAAAATGCACTGGTCATAGCAAAGACCCTCTTCAAACAACACAAGAGAAGACTCTACACATGGCCATCACCAGATGGTCAACACCGAAATCAGATTGATTATATTCTTTGCAGCCAAAGATGGAGAAGCTCTATACAGTCAACAAAAACAAGACCAGGAGCTGACTGTGGCTCAGATCATGAACTCCTTTTTTCCAAATTCAGACTTAAATTGAAGAAAGTAAGTATATTTTCTACTGTTATGTAAAAAAGCACCATGAATTTAGCAGCTTAAATCACCACACCTTTATTATCTCACAGTGTATGTGGGTCAGAAGTCTGGACATGGCTTAGCTGAGTCCTAGCAGGCTATAGTCCAGGTTAGCCACAGCTTGGTTCTCATCTGGAGACTCAATTGGTGATGCATCTACTTAGGTTGGTGGCAGAATTAATTTGCTTGCAGTTTTAAGGCTGAGAATTTAAGTTGTAAACCATGATTTTAACTCTTTGTTCTTATACAGATAATAAATTTAGTCTAGAGGTTTAATAACGGAAGTTCTGGAGGATAAAGAATTACTAAGAGGACTAAAACATGAGTCAATATATAAACATATCATCTCAATTTATAGTGGCTGACAATGACTTACTGAAGAGTTACTAATTCCGTAGGTGTTAAAGAGATGGGTATGATTTCAATATATTATTTGAAACCCATCACAGTCACATTTTCTCTGCTTACTCAATTTTTTTTTCATAGTACTTATTACTGCTTGATAAACTTGCATCACTTCTTTATTGTTTCTCTCTCCTAGTAAGGTATAATGTATTATAGGCTCCACTCTCCAGTGTCTATAAAAATGCCTGCCGTGTAAGTTCTCAATAAATGGATATTTAATAAATGAATAGACGTGCAATGAAAGATAAAATATATTCAAAGGGCAAGAAATATTATAAATAAAGACAGATAAAACCACAGGAAGACTTGTTTACTAAGAACTGAAATCAATGTAATTTCTCTCTGTGTTAAACAAACATGAACCATGTATACTTCCTAGCTCCTATATTAGACAATACTAGGATCAAGAAAATAACTTGGCTACCTGTTCTGGAAAGTACTTGCTTCTGCAATATAAAACTGTGAACTAACTAACATCATTATTTTAAGGCCCTCCTCTCACTGTGGATTGGAATTTAAAGCTTTTACATTAAAAAGCCTGCTCAATTCCAACTAGCTTTCTATCTTAAAAGACTTTTTAAAATCACCTCATCCAGCTCTGAAAGCTTATAATGCTCTTCTATAACTTCCCCTCTAACATGTTACCAGGACTCTAGCAAGTGTTCACTCTTCACGTAGTAAGTCTAATAAACTTAGTTTTGCTTCATCAAAGTTGTCCACTGATGGTCTTTTTCAAGAGGTAGCATGTGACTCTTGAATTAGTGACATTCAAGAGGTAGCAAGTGTCTGATTCTAGTGGTAAGAAGCAGATAACCAGAAAAAAAATTGTTGGGATCTGTATTGATAAAAGTAAAGAAAATAGAAACTTCTGTAGCTATTTCAAATATAAGAAATTTAACATGGGGAATTAGTTACATGGGTAATGGAATGGCAGAGGAAGACACACAGAGAGAAAATGCAAAGGGAACAGCTAGTAACCTACAGTTTAAGTAAATACAATTATGATCACTATGGCGGGTGACAAAAAGATGAAGACGATGTTACCAGAACACAGATGTGTAAAGTAGAAGGGCTCTGTGGCTATGCTAAACTATGGAAAATTGTGAAAGAGATGGGAATACCAGACCACCTGACCTGCCTCTTGAGAAATCTGTATGCAGGTCAGGAAGCAACAGTTAGAACTGGACATGGAACAACACACTGGTTCCAAATAGGAAAAGGAGAATGTCAAGGCTGTATATTGTCACCCTGCTTATTTCACTTCTATGCAGAGTACATCATGGGAAACGCTGGGCTGGAAGAAACACAAGCTGGAATCAAGATTGCCGGGAGAAATATCAATAACCTCAGATATGCAGATGACACCATCCTTGTGGCAGAAAGTAAAGAGGAACTAAAAAGCCTCTTGATGAAAGTGAAAGAGGAGAGTGGAAAAGTTGGCTTAAAGCTCAACATTCAGAAAACGAAGATCATGGCCTCCGGTCCCATCACTTCATGGGAAATAGATGGGGAAACAGTGTCAGACTTTATTTTTATGGGCTCCCAAATCACTGCAGATGGTGACTGCAGCCATGAAATTAAAAGACACTTACACCTTGGAAGAAAAGTTATGACCAACCTAGATAGCATATTCAAAAGCAGAGACATTACTTTGCCGACTAAGGTCCGTCTAGTCAAGGCTATGGTTTTTCCTGTGGTCATGTATAGATATGAGAGTTGGACTGTGAAGAAGGCTGAGTGCTGAAGAATTGATGCTTTTGAACTGTGGTGTTGGAGAAAGACTCTTGAGGGTCCCTTGGATTGCAAGGAGATCCAATCAGTCCATTCTAAAGGATATCAGTCCTGGGTATTCTTTGGAAGGAATGATGCTAAAGATAAAACTCCAGTACTTTGGCCACCTCATGTGAAGAGTTGACTCATTGGAAAAGACTCTGATGGTGGGAGGGATTGGGGGCAGGAGGAGAAGGGGACGACAGAGGATGAGATGGCTGGATGGCATCACGGACTCGATGGACGTGAGTCTGAGTGAACTCTGGCGGTTGGTGATGGACAGGGAGGCCTGGCGTGCTGCGATTCATGGGGTCACAAAGAGTCGGACATGACTGAGCGACTGAACTGAACTGAACTGTGGCTATTATAGAACCACAGAGAAGAGGCTTCCTGGCCAATGTTGCTACTATGGAGAATGGAGGGATTGCCTGAGGGATACAGCCACTTCCAGTGAAGGATTTAGAAGCAGAGGAGGAGGGAAAATAGCTTTTCCATTTTCTTGCTTTCTATGTCCAGTCAGTGATGTCTACTAGAAGAAAAATAACAGGAAGCTGGCTGTCAAAGAATCCTGGGAAAAGTAATATGCAGACCCTCAAGTTCAGAATTATAGAGCTGAATAGAGAAAAACAGATGTGGCTGAAAGACAACAGATGAACTAGGCACAGGACCAAACAGAAATGTATATAAGGGACGTGGATTTTTAGAGAGGTTATAAGGATCTGTAATAAGTGTAATTATATGAACAAAGTATTGGAAATAAGCAGGCTAGCTTTCTTAGTTCTACATGAAACTACTCCACTCCATTCCACTCAACCCATCAAGCTGTGAGCTTTCCTCCTTCTCTACACACCTGTATTGAAGAGAAGGTAGCTTTCTCCTACCTACCCCTATAACTCTCTCTGTGGTTAGAGGAGAAACCACAGGACTAGGAATAAGAAATTTTATCACACCACTATTCATTGTCAGTGAATGTTAGAGAGATTTGTTAGAAAGATTTGTAGCGGAATTTAGGACAGGGGTGGGGGTGGGGGGAAATACATCATTTTTAGCATACTAATGGCCAGAATTATTCTTTCACAAGATATAAGATCAGATATAAGATATAATATTGGTATGCACCTCTTAATTCTGCCTGGAGTGTTATTACCAAAATTCTGGGATTAAGTGACTCTCTTTCCCTTTGTTCCTGGAAGGGCAGGAAGTTATTATAATGAATCACCTTGTTGACCTTTCTGGTCTCCACCTGTGGTTTTTTTATTCCCCAGAGAAATTATTTACTGTTTTTTAAAATATGTATATACATTCCAGGAGTATAGCATTATAACTTGACATCTATATACACTATAGAGTGATCATTACCACTAGTCTTGTTACCACCCATTACCGTACAGTTGAGCCCTTTCATCCATTTTGCCCACCTTTTGTTAGATATACGATTTACAAATACCTTCTCCTACTCAGTAGGCTGCCTTTTATTTTGATAATGGTTTCCTCCACTGTGAAAAAGCATTTGGTTTGATGTTGTTCCATTTATTTTTGCTTTTGTTTCCCTGTGTTTTGATGCAAACCCAAAAAATATTACTAAGACTGATGCAAATGAGAATACTGCCTAGGTTTTCTTTTAGGAATTCAATGGTTTCTGGTCTTACATTCAACTCTAATCCATTCTGAGCTAATGTTTTATATGGTATAAGATAGTGATCTAGTTTCATTCTTTTGTATGAGGCTGTCCAGTTTTCCCAACACTGTCTATTGAAGACACTATCCTTTCTTTTAAACAAGATTGACAAACCTCTGGCCAGGCTCACCAATAAGAAAAGAGAAAACTCAAATAAACAAATAAGAAATGAAAATGGAGACATACCAACTGATACTGCAAAAATACAAAAAAGCATAAAGAAATGCTATGGTCCATTATATGCCAGCAAATTCAACAACCTAGAAGAAATGGACAAGTTTCTAGAAACATACAGCCCACCAAAACTGAATCAAGAAGAAATAGATAATTTGAATAGACCAATTACTAGAAGTGAAATAGAATGTATAATTTAGAAATTCTCTATAAACAAAAGTTCAAGACCAGATGGCTTCAAAGGTAAAGTCTACCAAACATACGAAGAAGAACTTCTACAAATTCTCCTCAAACGCTTCCAAAAATTTGAAGAGGAGGTAATGCTCCCCAAAACATTCTATGAAGCCACCATCACCCTAATACAAAGCCAGACAAAGAGGCCGTCCGAAGAACATTATAGGCCAATGTCATTGGTGAATATAGATGTAAAAATCCTCAGCAAAATATTAGCAAACTGAATCTAACAACATATAATTAAGATCATACACCATGACTAAGTGGGATTCATCCCAAGTTCATAAGGATAGTGGAATCTAAAATATGAACCTGTCTATGAAACAGAATCATGAACATAGAGAACAAACTGGTGGTTGCCAAGGGGGAAGGCCTTAGGCGAGGGATGCAGTAGGAAGTTAGGTTTAGCAGATGTAAGCTTTCATGTATAGAATGAATAAACAATGAAGTCTTACTGTATAACACAGAGAACTATATTCCATATCCTATGATAAACAATAATGGAAAAGAATGTATTAAAAAAGAATGTATATATACACAGAGTCTTAACCACTCAGTTTACTTCAGTTCAGTTGCTCAGTCTTATAACCTATTTTGCAGCTCTGCTCAGTTTGATATAGATTCTGAACTTTCTTGGTGCTCTTACCTTCACCAATACACTGATGAAATTAGTTCTCAGAATGAAAACAACTAGAATGTGGATAAAATGTGACTGATCTTCTATCTGGGCTCACTGAACGCTGTTGCTGCTGTTGTGTAGTCGGCTCAGTTGTGTCTGACACTTTATGACCCCGTGGACTGTATAGCCCACCAGGTTCCTCTGTCCATGGGATTTCCCAGGCAAGAATCCTGGAGTAGGTTATAATTTTCCTCTCCAGCAGATCTTCCAGGCCCAGGATCAAACCTGCGTCTCCTCCATCAGCAGGCAGATTCTTTACCAATGAGCACCTGGGAAGCCCTCACTGAACATTAAGGTATAGTGATCAGAGCCAACCCTTGAGACAAAACACAATATATGGCAGTATTGTGGGTGGAAGCCCAGCTCTGCACTCACTGGTTGTATGTTCTCAGGCAAGTCAGGATCAATTCCCTCCTCTGAAAAACAGACATAATAATATTTGTCTCCTGAGGTCATTTTGAGGAATAAATGAGTGAACATGGGCAATGGACAGTCCAAAAATACTAACCCCTTGCATTGTCCTGACCTATTAAATATAGTAATTTTGTTACTAAAAAATGTATTTGGTGGTGTACGTGTATTTTTCTCTTGGACAAAGTGCCTGATGGGTTCCGAAAGCAGTTGTCATCAAGTCTCAACCTGTTTGACATGAATGTTTAAGGATGCCTTATTTGGCTCCTGCTAACCTCCTCCAGCACATTTCCAGTGGGTGGCAAAGATGGCAAAGAATACACTTTAATCCCTCTTATTTGAGGGGCAACGCCTTGTCATGGCACATTGGACTTGACATGTGGGTACACGGAAGGAGATTAGAGTGACTTGAACTCTCTCTAAAACTGTAACATCACTTAACTCTCTAAGGAACAGAATCTTGTTTGAATGGGGCTGAATTCTGTTTTGTTCACCTGCATTGGGAGAACAGAATGATACACATTCCTCAGTTTTTTCAGACTCAGGCTGCCTAAAGATTAAACATGGGACTTTTCTCAATGATACCTACTTGCCTGCAAATTTTAAAAAAACTTTTCTGCAGGCCCAGATCTGCAATTTCTTGCTCCCCCCCCCGCCCCCCCGCCTCGCAAGCAATAATCATGCTTAAAATGAACAGTAACCGAACTGTTCATTTGTCCTAAATCTACCTCCCTCTGATGGTCTCATTGAATTGTAATTTTAGACTCAGAGAGGACTCAGCCTGAGACCCAGAGGTTAACTGCTTTTGCCTCTTATCTTTCCACTACCCTGGTCTCCCCATTTCTGTTTAGTGCTCCTTGCACTTCACCCACTACAAACAGAAAGTAATTAGAGGAAGCTCTACTGATGAAGAGATTGATGCTCCAGAGTTCTGCTTCTGAAAATCAAAGAGGTGACTTCTCATTACCACCATTGGCAACCACACCTCCCTCATCCCCATCATTTCTCTTTTTTTTAAACAGAAAGTTAAAAAAATTTTTCCTTTTGGCTGTGCCATGTGGCATGTGACTGCAGCCATTAAATGAAAAGATGCTTGCTCCTTGGAAGAAAAACTATGACAAACCTAGACAGCATACTAAAAAAGCAAAGACTCCACTTTTCTGACAAAGGTCCGTATAGTCAAAGCTATGCTTTTTCTAGTACGAATGTGAAAATTGGACCATAAAGAATGCTGAACACCAAAGAACTGATGCTTTCAAATTTTCATACAGAAGCCAGAGGAACATTAAAATGTCAGTTAAATCATGATACTGCTGAGTTTAAAACCCTGTAAAGACTCTCTATTTCATTCAGAGTAAAAGCCCAAATTTCTGCAGTGACTGATGGACCCTACATGTTCTCCTCGCCTTCCTTAACATACATTTTGATCCAGATATGATGGTGTCTCTGCTGTTCCTTGAGCAGTGTGCTTCTGGTGCACTGAAACTCTTTCCTGGATTTGTTGGTTCATTCCTGTCCCTCCTATAAGCTTCGCACAGCTATTACCTCCCTGAGACCTGCACTGACAACCAATTTAAAAAGTTGCAAACCTAGCCCCAGCACTGCCCCACTTTCTTTCTCTCCATGGCACTTGTCACCACTGTTTCTGTTTGTAGTGAATTCTCTCTTCCTAGGTGTAGATAGTGGCCTCTCCCTCTGTCCTCCCATTGGGCTTTCCTGGGAGTTTGTACATGGCATGGGTGGGAGGACAGAGCATGTAAGATGACTAATCCTATTGGATCAGGTCTTACCCTTTTAACCTTTTTTACTTCTTAGAGGCCCCATCTCCAAATTCAGCCACACTGGTAGTTGGGGCTTCAATATATGAATTTGGAGGGTTGGGGGCAGTACACCAGAATCAGGGCATGGATTTTTGTCTGTTCTGTTCACTTTCTACAAAAGTTCTTGGCATATAGTAGGTACTCAAAAATAATTGTTCAATGAAGGAATAAAATACCTAGCCCATACATGGTAGACAGCCTCTAAAATGGTTCCTGGTATCCACACCCTGGTGTAATCCCCTCCCCTTGGGTTTAACCTAGCAACTCCCTTCTAGTGCATAACAATAGTGCAGAAAAAATTACAGAATGCCACTTCCTAGATTATGAAAGGACTCTGGCTTCTAGCTCTGTCCTCTCTCTCTCATTTGCTGATTCTGATAGAAACTGTTTGCCACGTGTATGCCATGGAGAGGCCCAAATGTCAAGGAACTGAGGGAGGCTTGCAAAAAACTTAATCTTGCTGATGACCACAAAACTGGAAGAGCATGGAAGATCTTCCCTCAGTCAAATTGGTTCAAACCCATAGAAACTATGAAATAATGTTTGGTATTTTAAGCTATAAGTTATGGGGTAAATTTTTTATGCAGCAAAGCATAACTTATATACCTAATAATACAGGAATGATGACCATGTCCAAGGAAACCCAAACACTTTACCTGGGAATGATCATTTGAAAGTGGGGCTGTCCTTATAGTTTGGTACCATTCAATTGCTACAGGCCTGTTGTTCAGTTGCCAAGCCGCGTTCGACTCTTTATGACCCCTTGGACTGCAGCACACCAGGCTTCCCCGTCCCTCACTATCTCCCAGAGTTTGCCCAAATTCATGTCCACTGAATCATTGATACCATCCAACCATCTCATCCTCTGCCACCCTCTTCTCCTCCTGCCCTCAATCTTTCCTAGCATCAGGGTCTTTGCCAATGAGTTGGCTGTTTGCATCAGGTGGCCAAAGAATTAGAGCTTCAACTTCAGCATCAGTCCTTCTAATGAGTATTCAGGGTTGATTTCCTTTAAGACTGACTAGTTTGATGCCTTTGCTGTTCAAGGGACTCTCAAAAATCTTCTCCAAGCATCACAATTTGAAAGCATCAATTCTTTGGCACTCTGCTTTCTTTATTGTCCAGCTCTCACATCTGTACAGGACTAACGGAAAGACCATAGCCTTAACTATACGGACCTAATCAGCAAAGTGATGTCTTTGCTTTTTAACACACTGTCTAGGTTTGTCATAGCATTCCTGCTGAGGAGCAATCGTCTTCCCATTTCATGGCTGCAGTCACTATTTGCAGTGATTTTAGAACCTAAGAAGAGGAAATCTGTCACTGTTTACACCTTTCCCCCTTCTATTTGTCATGAAGTGATGGGACTGAATGCCATGATCTTAGGTTTTTTTTAATATTGAATTTTAAGCCGGCTTTTTCACTCTCCTCCTTCACCCTCATCAAAAGGCAGTTTAGTTCCTCTTTGCTTTCTGCCGTTAGAGTGGTATCATCCCCATATCTGAGGTTGTTCATATTTCTCCTAGCAATCTTGATTCCAGCTTATAACTCATCCAGCCAGGCACTTTTCATGACATGCTCTGCATTTAAGTTA